>NW_028189518.1:3098943-3718731 GCF_048542155.1 Nylanderia fulva
TGCCATTCGAATTGCTTGATATGATACGAAATAACTTTGGATTCGCTAAGGTCTACAGAGCGTCTGGATGCTGCGTCAACGAGATCACGCTCTCCCGCTATCTCGAAATTATACACGTCGGCAGGGTGCTCGAGGTAATGAGAATTCCACGACGAAGATATCTCAGATATTCTAATTGGAATGTTATCTTTGGCATCGTCTCGACGGATGCCATTTTTTCGACGACCGCCAATTCCAAGGGATACATGAGCATTATTTTCGCCTGTTTGTCAAGAAAGGTGATTCACAGCGAAATGCGCGATTGAAACGCTTCTCTTCTCCATTAGGAGTAAAAGAAAGAGCTAGAGGGAGGGAAAGAGCTGTCCCGCAGAAGTGCTGATCGTTAATGGTGTCGACGACGACGACTTGACATAATTTCCTTCAAGGCAATGTGCGTGGGTCACTTGGGGCCTAAGGAAAGGCACAACCCAATTTCGGTCTCTGGAAGAAAAAAAATCCACTCCGAGATCCGTTCGAGTAGACGTCACTCGCATTCGCGCCAGTTGAGAAAAGCTTCGAAGAGGCATTCGAGAGAGAGAGAGAGAGAGAACGTCGAAATGGCAACGAAAGCGCGGCCGCGCAGATGGAAATGGCAAATCGTATAAAAAATTCACCACTTCGGGCCGAGGGTTAAGGTCGAAGGAGACGCGCGAATATTGTACGAGAGAGAGAGTTAACTTTGGCGTAAAGCGCCATTGGAGCCGACACGTTTTTTATTCGTATCGCGTATTCGTTTCAGTTTGCGTAGCGATATATTTATTAGGCATGCGAATTCAAAAGAGGGACTGCCAGGAACGAGTAATATCAATGATTTACGTTAAATATGCACAACATGATAATTTTGAAAAACTTTTACAATTAAAATATGATAATCCTCTTTTGATTACTTTGAAATTTCTTGACCTTATGACTTATAATTATCGAAATTTTTTTGTGGTAATATTAAAAATAAAATAATTTCTTCGATTTCTGCCTTTTTCTTGTTAATTGAATATTGTATCTTTATTTTGTGAGCTGCATTAAATACTGTATCTTCTTGAAAAGTACGAATCACTTTGTTTGAAACATGTTGCTATTCTCAAGTAAACTTAATGTTTTAAAAATTTCCACGCTCTCCGGGAAGTAAGTAAGTAGTACGGATGCGTAATGATGTACTTGATTTAAACTCGTCCCTCTTCAAATACCACTTAAATTACTGTGCGCGGAGTTTGTGCGTCGCCGTTCAAGAATTTCTATTAATGCCACCCGTACATCTCCGTTTTACAGACCATTGCGGATGAAGTGCACGCGCCGTATTTGAGACACGCCACATAGTCTGGTATCTTAGTACCAGACTATGTAATTTTCCCAGTACAGAACGCGCAATGCGATTCGTGTTCGCGTGAAATTGGAAAAGGTTCTGTTCATTTCTAGTAAGAAAGAGAGAAATACCGAGAGGGAAAAAGAGAGAAAAAAAGGAAAGAGAAAGGCTCTATTTGGCGAAGTGTGGCGAGCAGACGATAGACTCAGGGAAGACTCTGGTAGACCTTGAACAGCCCTTTAACTGGCTGCATTGCAGCCAAGGTTACTTTCCTCCTCTTTCCGTGACGTGGAACGGTGCTTCTAGAAGGGAGCGAATGAATAGAACCGTGAATTCGCTACTTTGCCAAGGTCGTCTTTGCTCGGCAGATAGAAGTGCATTCTAGTGTATTATGGCAGATATATTTCTTTACCGAGCTTTCTTTGTGTGACTACAATATTGAATAAAAATTTGCAGTGATAGTAATCCATGATGATGTATGTAATAAAATACTAAAGTTTATGTTAATTAATTCTTTCTCTCGTGCGCATTTGAATTTTAATAATATCAAAAAAAAAAAGATATGCAGAGTTACAAAAATCTTAATGATCTTTAAGAAATAAAATTTTATCGATCGTGTTATTGTAACTGGTCAAACCGGTACGCGATTATCATACAACTTATTATTAAGAAAGAAAAAGTAACAGATATACGTTGGATACATTCGCGCCTTTAGTGATAAATTGTCGGTAATGTCAAAATCGTAATAAGCAGTTTGATAAATTATTAATGAATGCGATCAGCGTGCTAACGAGAATCGATGATTGCGGTGTTGTTGAAGCGAGGAGATACTATATAGAGCTGTGCAAAAATTATGCTCCGCTTTCCACTGACTAACATGCAGCCGAGAGATGCAACCCGGATTGCCTCCGCGAATGCAATCGTGGCCATCGGCCGCAGGTAGCATTCCTTATCATTACGTTCCATAAACATTATCCACGGTTCCATCGAGAATGATTCCACGACGCGGCTAGAAGAAACGAAGAAGAGGTAGCGTATCTCGACTCGGAAGGAAAGCCGCCTCGAGAGGAAGAAAGAGAGAAAGATAGAGAGAGACCCTGTGACAGGAGGTGAAGAAGGCGGGAGTGAACGATCGAAGGAGCAACCTAGAGAGAGAGAGGAAGAAAGACTGCTTCGAAAACGGCATGAGACGGAGAAAGAGGAAGAGAAGAAAAATGAAGCTTCTGAACGAGCTGTGGGATGATCAATGGGATTTTAAATTTCGCTTGTTGAACATGTATCTTGTCGGTTTGTCTCGATACTTTCCGATCTACACGCGCCTGTACATGCATTATATATACGTATTTATGTTCATGGGGTCTTACAGGATGTTTCATGAAAAATAAACTACGGATTTTGTAAGCAGAAAATTGAATAATAATAATAGCTCCGATTTACGATATTTGTATTTGTAAAACCTAAAAATAATTTTTACCTGATAATAGTTATATCTTCTTTAATTTCGGTTTATTTAGTTAATAAAAAATTATTATTTAATTTAAAAAATTATTTACATGATATTTTTGTTAACAAATTACATGTTACTTTTGGTGCACACGATATATCATGTGGTAACACAAGCGTAGCGCTACAATAACCCTGCAACAAACGCAGGACGCAATCAGCCCGTTGGGCTATTTATTTATCTTTCCCGTTTTCCCCCATTCTGACGCGTTGCTAATTACCCGTGATTGCGATAAAGTATCGATACATCAAAAGCATACCTATACCTACTCGCACATATACCGGCCCCTTTGCATCCTTTGGATATTATCGTTCGGTCTGCGGATTCGCACGGATTCCCGTATTGTTGCCATTACCTCTCGACTCTAATACGACTCGTAGATAAATCTGATTTGCCGCTCGTGACGTTTCTCCTACGTATCGTACCGCGTATAGTTTACAGAGAATAAAAAGGGGATTTATTTGCATCCACCAGCCCGAGCTTCGGGGGAGAGGACTAAATTACAAGCTTGTCGGCCGCTCTGTTAGCTCGCCAGCTACCAGCGGCATTATACCGAACAGTGCATTCGGTGCGTCCGGCGAATACGCGTATATACACTCACGATCGCTTTCGAGAGGATCGGTCGAACTCGATTCTACGGTAGACAACGCCCGGAGCACCTCGATGGGTCTGTTGGCCACGCGGAGATTGTACATACATACACAGGGATTGCACGTTGTACGCGGGGTTGGTTTAACATGGGGATGGGTAATGGCGGCTCCTATCAGCCCTATAACACTCTGTCGCGCTCTTGCTACCTCTCTCTCGCCTATGTCCCTCTGTCTCGTTCCCCAGTTATCTCCGACCCTCTTCCTTCCTTTCTGTCGTTGAATTTGAATTTCTCATTATTCTCGGGAGACATCTCGTCATTCGCAGTTAGAACGTCATGAACATAATTCATGATATATTCTTTCGTTGTATCTTTACCGAAGTAACGAAGTTTGCTCATTTCTTTTAGCATCAATGATCATTTTTTATTTTGCTATATGATATCTCGGTGGCTGAAGAACATTATCGTAAAACATTCACAAATTCTAAAATATAACTAAATGGTATTCATGTTTACAGCTATCAATAATTTAGAAAAATTATATATAAAGATATTGTTTGAATTTTACTACACATGAAAATTGTTTTTCTTGTTATTCGAATATAAAATTCAAAGAAACATTTTTTTGTAAAATAATATTTGTCTCGAATAATCTCTACCTTGTATTCAGCTTTCTTCTCCCTATTTTTCACATCCGCTGCTTTTTATCTCTCTTTTCTGTCAATGACAGTTGATTTTTTAGCGCACAACGTCAAGCACAACGATATTCTGACAAGTTACGTCTGATTTGAACTGCACAGCTACCACTTGACATATTAAATATTCGCAGTTTAGCGCCGTCTTCGACGAATATTTTGCAGCCACTGCATTTTGCAACCACCGAAAATGGCCTTTTTTCTGGAATTTCATTATTTCCAGATCGCCCTTGTCAGCGTCCGATATCTCGATATACAATCTTGTTTAGAGAGAAATTCAAAAATACTGCCAATTCCAGGATATTTCCACTCACTTAGTAATTTTATCGGCTTCCTGAAGAATTTGTGGCGTCTCTGCTCGTCTTTCATTGAATCATTTAATTTTGCATATGTGATGGCCCGAATTAATATTTTTTATCAAAGCTTCTCTTATTTCTATAATTTATTGTATCATAGATAAAGCTGTCGTATCTCTTTTTCCTCTTTACAATTAAAAAAATCATATACACATGTATATTGGCAAATAAATTATTAAAACTGTTAGAGAAAAAAGATATCGATAAAAAAAATTTTTTCAGCAAAATTAATCATGAAAATATAATAATTACTATTATTAATAAGAAATATGAAAGAGTTAAGGAAATGTAATATTATAAGAATTGTAAGACACAGTGGAAAAAAATTCAAGTTATGACAGTAATAAAGACAAGAGATTTCACGATAATACCACGCAGATAAAATTGTGCGGCATTGATCAATCTAGAATCCGATCTCCAATTAACCAAGACATTAACCGATAACCGATAATACTACGATAAAAACTTGGCTCAAGATAACAAATCTTCTTAGTACATTGTTACAAAGAACAGTCGCACTTTAACTACGACTGATTGTGAGTGAATCGTAAGAAACAATGCGGATTGCACTGCTGTTTCTGGCACTTTCGTGTTTCGTCTATGGTAAGTAACAAAAAAACTGATACATCAATAAGATCAACAATTCAGATTTTGTGAAAAATAACGTTCTAATTATTTTCGCGTGTTTCTGAAAATCAGTTAGACTCTTTGCCGCGGACAACGAGAGACAATTTTACTACATTAATATGCATAATCGAATGAAAATACGTATACAGAGTACTACGCAATGGAAATGAGATTGATAGAGCGTTAGTCACGTTTGGATAAAATTGAAACGGTTAATTAATTTTTCATTGAACTCGTCCATAATTACCACTGACCACATGTATATCCTGGAACATAGTTTTTACGCCCGCGGCGAGTAATGCGTTAAATAATTTATGCGTTGTAATATAATTCTGAAATTGTTATAAATTTCACTCTATAAATAAATCCTTTTGTCGTCGGGTAATTTAGATTTTATTTTGCGACACTGCTCGATACAATATGCATCGTCAATGATAATAATAATTTGTGCGTCAGGTTCGACAAGTTTTGTGGAAATTTCTGTCGATCATGGTTTGCAAATGCGTTTAACTGGTCGTATAGTTAATGGAACGAAGGCAGAGTTGAGACAATTCCCTTATCAGGTAATAGTTCCTTCCTAATTTTAATTTAACATAAATTTAAGGGGTGTTCTTTTTAGGTTTCTCTGACGCGTAGGTGGACTAAAATCCATTTCTGCGGTGGAAGCATTATTAGTGTCAATATAGTACTTACTGCAGCGCACTGTATGTTTATGTATGTATGAAGCAAAGGAATTTTAAATAGATATTTTAGTGATCGAGACGACAAACATTCTAAAAACACACGTTCATAAAGCATTATATTATTTTAAGACTGTTGTTAACATTTTGTGTTTCTCTTTTTCTTAGCATTAACTTTGCGCGATCTAATATAAAATTTTGTGATAATTTGATGATAAGTAATTCAATATATTTTGGTTTACATATCTGTAATTTTTCCAATTAATGAATAATTCTTATATATAACAGAATATTAATTATTCAATAAATCTATTTGTACATATTAGTATATGCGCTTAAAAAATATCTAGCTTTAATCAGAAATTAGTGAAATTGAATTACAGTAATTAATTTTATAGCAATAATGGAGTTATTAATCCATCGAGTTTTACCGTGGTCGGAGGAATAATACAGCTAAAGCAAAATACCAATACAAGACAGGAAAAAAATGTGAAGACAATTAAAATCCATCCAAAGTTTGATATGAATACGTTATACAACGATGTTGCCGTTTTACAAGTACAATTATGTTATATCATTTTGCAGATTAGTCGTTATTCAATGTTCTCGTGATCTTTAAAAGAAAAATAATCCATGTTTGGTGTTCATAGCTAGCGGAACCCTTTACGCTCACTCCGGAACTTCATAATGTTGCTTTGCCACAAAATCCTCCTGTACCCAAAACTCTCTGTCAAGTATCAGGATGGGGTTATCCAGAGAGTGTAAATATATATTGTATATACTTATACACGTGAAATGTTTTTGAACTGTAGAAAACTTTTTTCCAACTATAGAAAATATTTTAGGGTAACGCAACAGTGTCTAATGATTTGATGTACGTAGATCTGCCCATTCGATCAACAAAAGACTGTCGCAAATTGCTTGTAAACGTAACAGATTTACCGGCAGGAATGTTCTGCGCCGGCTATCTAGCAGGAGGAAAAGACGCCTGTCAAGTAATGCGCGTTCTCTTATTTATAAACTACACAATTCGTAAATTATTTTGTTACAATTTGTTTCTTTCGAATGTTTCAGGGTGATTCTGGTGGCGGGATGATTTGTAACGGTATTCTAACCGGTGTCGTTTCTGGTGGCCAGGGTTGCGCGTTGCCATTGCTTCCCGGAGTATACGCAGATATCTTTCATTATTTGGATTGGATAGTGCAGAATGAAAATGTAATAATAGTTAAGCAAATAGTTGACAATTGCACAGATAATAATCATAGTACATCTATAACGCCAACGATTCTAGTCGTGATGATTTCCTTCTTTTTTGTATTGCTATCGATAACACTTTACTCTTGAAATCAAGAAGAGTCTTTGTTGGTATAATGATAAACATGTTTGATGATTCTATTAAACGAAAAATAAACTTTTTCACAAACGTAGAAGTGCACGATTTATAAGTGTGCTTGTAACATTGTATGTGATACAATGTAATTGGTAAAAATTATAAGATGAATTTAATTTAAATGATAATTAAATTATGATTTAATTAGTTGTATATTTCAAAAGAAAAGCAGTTGTATTAATGTTTTATAATTTATTATAGGTTAAATATATTTAATCCATTTTGTAAGATATATTACGAGATATATTTTATGTGTATGAAATACACACATTAATACATTTTTATATTTTGTTCATGACTGTTCATGTTTTATATAATAATTTTAGTATTAAATTAAATAGTATCGATATATTTTTTGTAAAGAGTAATAAATATTTAAACGGTTATATATTTATTATTTTTTAATTTTATTTACTTGAAATTTAACTGAAATCAATCTCATATTGCATTTCTTAACATTATGACTTATGTGATGTGATGAAAATATTAGTTTAAGATTTCTTCTTGTACTTAAAATGTTTAAAAAATAATGTGTTAAAAAATATTTTAGTGATTTCTAACTACATAAGTTTTGACTGCACAATACACACTTTGAACTCTGCACAATAATAGTACACAAAGATATCAATTTATCACGTTAAAAATTATCTTATCAATAGAGATTAAATATCTCATAATGTTTCTATAAAAATATATACTTATTTAGAAGATAAATTTCCTATAGATATAGTTACATATGTAATAAACAATGTTCTACGTAGGTATATGTGTGTGCAATATTACAATTAAAAATTAATAACTTAATTTATTGTATCGGTTCTTTTAATATTTTAAGTTTATTAATATTTAACTATTAATATTTTATATAATTCTTCGTATTTATAATATATTACTGTATTTAAATATTTATTTCATAATTATAATCTTTTTGAATTATCAATCAATGCGGCAAAAATAAATCAATCTAACAATTCAAATTATTGATAATATTGTTGTTAATTTAATTATCTTCATTAAATGTAATATTAAAATTTCCGTTTAGTCATACCTATTTTTTGTATATGTATATGTACACATAGGTATACACATTTTTTTTTAATTATAATAAATGTGTGTTTAAGATTTTTAATTTGAATAAGAATATACGAATACACACTTTAAAGAATGCTTGCTCATTTTGTCTCATTTTATATATTGTATATATTATATTAGGTGCGAAAGAGATACGAGGTGTGATTTTTCGTTGCTTTTTGCGTGTGAAAAAAAAGAAGAGAATGCGAAAGAAAAAGAGACAAAATAGACGTATGATGTAGCTACTTTGATCTCAAACGAAAAGTAGCTCCGGCAGACGCGCAAAAGCTCATGCCCACTTAATACGTGGCGGATGATATCTCGAGAAATGTATTAGCGGATTGCTCAGTGCCAAGATGGGGAAACGTCTGTGGTATATTCGCGAATCGTCTAACTCCTTTGCCACGTCTGGTGGCTTCGCTGCACTGCTATTAAATTCTGCGCGAACCCGCCTGCACCTTTAAAGAAACGTAGAGACTCTTGCGGCTGCTCTTTTAAATTGGATATAAATTTCATGCGCTAATATTTGCTACGTACACGTGAAGCGAGTTACGAAAAATTACGAAATTTGATTACTCAGCTAGAAGAAACTGTCAACGTAATTATTCGATGTAATTGAATGGCGTGTTTTTCGATAGGAGTTAAAAAAATTAAAACTAAATATTTCGCAAACGCATCTTATATCTATATGAGATAGCGCATCTATTTGAGAGACGGCCTCATTAAACGTGATCTCCATAGGCATATTTTATTCGGCAAGGATAGAACATATATATTAATATGCAATATCTTTTTGTGTATGTACATAATAAACAATTAAAATATGAGATACATATTTGACTGAATAAATAAATAGCTGAAATCAAATAATTATTTTCTTGATATTCTAAGCAAAGAGAATAGAAGTTAATTTTAATTAGTATTTCGCAAATCTCACATACAAAAGAACGTATCTTATCACTTATTCAAATATGCTCATGACACGAGATTTCATTACATTTTAATCGGCAAAGACAGAGCGCATATCGACCGTGCTTGTACTTTCGCGTGAATGTTCGAGTTCTTCCGGCTCGCGTGACCGTAATCTCCTAAGACAGACTTCCGCTTCCGAAAGTTAATCCTCGTGGAAACCTGAGACACGCTCCTAGCAGGGATTTCAGGGTCGTGTGCACCCGATCGATGCCCAGCTTGAAGCGATCGTGAGAGTACGAAAGAGAGATGAGTGAAGAAACAAAAAGTAGAGTGCACGAAATCAGGAAACGAATGACTCGCAAAAGTAGGAGAGATGGCGGGAAAAGGAAGGAAAAATATAGGAATTGCCGTGTTTCATCTGAAACATAACTTCTTCTGATACGCTCTCGTCCCTTTGGCTTCGCTTCTTTTTTCCTTTTTTAAAGGAACTCGGAAGGGCGTTTTTCACGACTTCTCCGATACCCCTGCGGCTTTCAGTCCCGGATGTTGCGTACCGACGAGGTCCATTCGTGACCTCTTTAATCCCGGGATCGAATAAGAATTCATTAGGAAGATATACAGAGCCTAAACTCGCTCTCGCGTAGGGGAGGACTTTTTGGCTTTCTCTGTACTACCACGCGCGCGTCTGGGGTTTTAAATAAATTAAAAGTTTGCATTTTCTACGGAGCCGGTAACTTTGCCCAAACGCGACAGCAAGCTAAATTCGAAAGCTCGGGGTGGAGTGGGACAAAGCGCTCTCGACGATGAAGTTCTCTCTAATTACTCTTAGAATCGAAGCTGAGAAACGGGAGGGTGAATTCGGAAGACGAAAAACGGTAGTGGACTTATTCATGACGGAGTTCCACATTTCTCGCGAGCTAGCGAAGAAAAAAGTGCGCGACTTCCTTGCTTGGACGTTAAATTACACGCTTAAAAAGAAAAACCGAAATTTTGTATCTTACGATACGTAGGCGTTTATGAATGATACATAAATTCGTAGATCTGTGTGGATACTACGTAGGCGAATTCATTATATTAATTGTACGTTTCTACTCTGATCGTGCGTAGGCATTTTTGTTGGAAGTATAATGATAAAATTTGTTTAGCGAAGAGATATAATATTTCTCATCTTCCCGAATGAAATTGATCTCATTGCATTAGATGATTATTTAGATAAGACTCGTGATTATTTATTAGGCATTCATAAAAATCGTTGTTAGACGTTAGCATACATAATATAATTAAAAAGCCTCGATATTCTTCAATTAGATATAAATATATAAAATTCCTTCGAAAGATTGATATACATATAGAAATGTGTTTTATTTAATATAAATAGATTACTTTCTTGTTAAAAGCACAATGCAGAGTAAGGAAGATCATTTACGTGAATAATTTTGTAACACATTTAAAGCTGCGAAATGGTTGAAGGCTTTTACGTCAACTTCGTGTCATGATGAAGAACGAATCTTAATGGAACACTTAATGACTTCGTTACGCATTAATGGTTGCCTGGAAACTGCTTAAAGATGCACGAGGAAATCGTTTCCGTTAGATGTGACCGAAAATTCCAATAGCTTCCCCAACGAAATGGGTAATGGGTGAGTTTGTTTCGCAAAGGATAGATTGTTGTAACATAAAATAAATTTTCATATACTCTGCATTGAATTTTTTAATTATGTATATGTATGTAATTTAGAAATAGTCATTTTTTAGATAATTTGTAATTATATATATACGCGAAAAATTTATGCATTATTAACGCCTGCAATTATTTCGAAACGTATATTGATTTGATGTAATATTAAAAGAAGCAACATTTTCTTTAGTTTGTGTTATTAATTATTGAACATTCTGTATCTTATTTCTAACAGAAGAAATAAAAGTAATGAGGACATTTCAATATTATAACTGTTATAATAATAACATTTATTTATCTTCTTCTTCATTTGCAGCTTATATAATTTTTACTCTTTCAGTATATTTTTATTACTCACAAATAAGATAAATCTTCACTTCTAATAACGTAGTTGATGTTTGTTGATGGTCAGCTTTGCGAAAGAAGATGAAAGAAACGTTTATTCGTTTTTCTACATCCATGCTGGATGCCGACTTTGATCAACTAATTAATTAAATGTAAACGCGACGCTCTCTCTTTTACATTTATCATGGATTTCGTTTTTTTCTGCAGTTTTCTTTCGTCTCCGTTTTACCGATTCTCCCTCGTTCGTTTTCCTTCATTCTTTTTCCAATCATTTTTGCGCTTATTGTATGCAAGTATCTCGAGAGCGAGCTTCAGAAATTCCCAAGTCACTTATTTGCGTTTTAAGAGTTCTTCTACGCGATGCAAACGGCTAATTGGCTGATGTTCACTATCTTTCAACGTTAAATACGACGAAACTGTTCATCTATCTCCATGCATTTATCTTTACCCATATAATTAATATATTCTAATGAGCTTTGTTCTTAATGTGCATCATAAATTAACGCCATAGAAGTTATAATGTCATATCATGAATTAATAGGAAATGCAATATACAATGTACTTGCAGTTTTGTCCACGTAAACAATAAAGCTAATTAATTTTTCTTTACTAAGAACTAGGTTTTTTTTATATATATGTAATACATATAATGTTATTATCTCGCTTGCATTACAATTTTAGTTTATTGTGACATAATCTGCATCAGATCTATTTCGAATTAAAATTTGCACATTTATATATACATTTGACTTCCGAAAAGTTTTCGGTATCAGACACAAATCAGATTGACGTTTCGCGGACACTTAATTATCGCGCCAAATTATGAAATGCTAATGGTATTTCGGATGCTGAACGGTAAGCAGCGTTTAAATAAAGAGATTATACCGTCACGTATCCTACGGGAAACGGATTGCACAGACACATCGCAGTCCAAGGGTAGCGCGATTTCCCGTCGCGGATTATAATTCGTCGTGGGACAAGTTTCTCGCGCTTTATCGTTAATTTCTTAGCAGCATTTATTGCGGAAGTTAAATGCTTACGAAATTCCGTATTACTGTATCGTGGTCTAAGCTGCTAGTTTTCCCTCTCCCTCTCTCTTTCTCTTTCTTTTCTCGTTCTACTCTGTTATCTTCTTCTGCTGTTGCTGCCGCGAGCATCCTCTCTGGCGCGAAACGACGATCGTACGGTAGAGTCATTAAGAACTTTCTCGCTCCTGGTGGTCGGAACTATGGAAAATGGATGAGAGCGGGCTATCGTTATTTTCTCCGGATGTTTCTCGCTCTCCAAGGGATCTGATGGTGGCGGAAAATGGAAGGATACGCCGCGAGGCAAAACGATTTTGTCTCGCTGCTTTCTGCTTGATTGCGACGTCGCGACAAATAAAGTGTATACGCCATCGAGCAACGATGTCGAGCGAACAAACGCATTGAACAAATTACTTTCGGGAGAATTTTACTCGAGGATTAATCGGCGCATTTTTTATTCTTGCATATGTTATATACAAATTTTCTTTTCCCTACAATAGTATATTGTGTATCAAGTGCGGAAAGTTGACAATTGGTCACGAGTGCGGGGGATGGACGCACGAGCCGAAGGCGAGTGCGACCACCCCACACGAGTGAACAATTGTCAATTCGCACGTGATACACATACTATTTTGTATTACAAGTGCAGGCAAAGTGGCTTTGTGCACGGCTGAAGCCGTGGATTGGACAATGACTTTGAACGCGGCTCAGCCGTAGGCAATGGCTTTGAATGCGGCTTATTTACTCACCGCGTCGCCGCTAGAAGCCGGCGTGGGAAATCGGCCGCTTTCCGCACAGAAAACACGCACACAAAGTGCCACTTTGCCTGCACGTGTAATACAAAAAACATTACACGCGGTTAAAATCGTCACGTAATGCGAATGATTGTTCGAGGAATCGGTTGCAATTGTTCTTCCCGGATTGCCTGTTCTTTCACGGTGCATTTCGCGGTTAGACGGGCCGAACGTTTTCACTCTTTTTTACCTACTATTGTAAAAATACAATTTCTCCGGAAAATTGGGTTGCGATTTTCTCGATATTTTTACGAGAGACCCGATAACAGGTTTCGCAGCTTGCCGCGGGTTTCCCGTCTCTTTCATGCTCCGTCTCGTTTCTCCGCTTCTCTGACCGCCCCATCCTTCGCCTTCAGCGAACGTTGGGATGCAATTACTTAACGTAGCGAGCGCGCCGCCCTTTTCTCGCCGATGAAAAATGCGCGCACGCCGGCGGTTGCGCCGCTTAAATCTTTCCCATTTGTCAGCTTGCCCTTGGCTACTGGACGTACCTTTTCGCTTCTCTGCATCTTTCAGAACAGAGGAGATCAGTGTTTTTTTCGCGTCGAGACTTTCGCGGCGAGTCTGAAAGAAATATCGCCATTTTTTTCCTTTTTTTTCTTTTGGTAATAGATTATTAATAATAGTTTAGGGAGGGGCCACGATGTTCCATTGTAAGATTAATGTTTTCTATACTACGCTTCTTTTTTTCTTTAAATGCTCTACTTGTTATTATTTTTATGTCGTTTACATTCTTGAAAAAGAAGAAGAAAAAATTGTAACACAAGAACTCGCTTCTCAAGTTTGTTGTTTTCGAGAGATTCCGTCGTACGGCGATTTTCTCCCGCGACAAGAATAAGAAACAGAACTTTTTTCGACAACGTGATTTTACTGCGGAATGGGTGCCCTCGTGTGCAGAGAGAAACGAGCTGGGAGGGACGAGCACCCTTGTCCTTTGAACTTGTCAGACACGTAAAAGAATCGTGTTCACAAATCTGCATTTTGTCACGATCGTGGGGTCATGTGCCAAGGAGGGCAGATTTCCTCATTGATCTGTGACAAGTCTTTCGATAAAGGGGAAAGTAAATTGGGGAAAGTAAATTGGGTTATCTCGGGCAAAATATCATCAAAGTGAAAAGGTTTTTCCACGAAAGACTCTTTCTTTTAACAAGCATATAATATATATCCTATTACAATCATCAGTCGTTTGAAAAGATTTGAATTTTTTAGACACTGCAAATTCTTGATTTTTAAGAGAATCGTCTGAAATGTGTATAAGGAAAAATATGCGCAAAATACATATATGCGTATTTCTGACTTTCTTCTCCGTCGCAATATATTCGAATCTCTCATCTAAATCCCGGAGGATAGTTTCGAATGTTTGTTTGCTGGGGGTATATACCGTCTCCAAAGTTGCGCGCGACGAGCATAAAGAAGACCACTATTTTTCAAACTTTGTTCCGGCGAACACGAACAACAGAGGAGTGTGCAGCGAACGGCGCGGATATATAACTTGGTGTCACTGGCGCACGAATGGTCGTTACATTCGTCCTGGCGCCGGTACGTCTCACGGATGTCGTGACAGAGCACGCGAGTGCTTTCGATTTCCTCCGTTTCTCATACCGTCCATTGTGTCCTTTTTCTCCTACGATTCGCTTTTTCGCGACCACTTGTTCCGCAGGGTGTCGACTGCGGGAATTCCCGAAATCGCGGAATACCGAGAATCACGCGCGCGCGGCTCATTTTCATATTTTCGTAATACTATGTATTTCCTGAAAACAACCCTCGTACGAACTCGTACGATATTTTATATCGTGACGGATAAAACGCGTATAAAACGATTATTTTATTGCAATAATATTTTATCGTAGCGGATGTATAAAATATGACACAAAATATGACGACTGTCGGTTTCTTTCTTTTTTACGCACTGGTTTAAATAAGACGAAATTTTATATCATATTATATTTATGTATTTTGTTACATTATATGTATATTTCGATAAATGCTATATTAATTTTTGAACGCTAACTGTGAAAGTGCATTATTTCTATATCATTCAGGATGTGTAATTTTATCATTTTATATCGAACAATGAGAACTTTTTAATACCGGAAATTTCCAGTTTGCACAGAAAATACGCTATAAAGCTCGCAGACCATGTCATGCGTCGATATCAAAATAATAATAGCGAAAATAATCAGTGAAAACAGATTATTGTTCAAACAGGAAAATGCGGGGAGTTTTCATCAACATGATTATGAAATTCAATTATCTGACGCTATCGAATCTGACAATTACTGTCGGATTACTCGAACCTTTAAATTTCCAGATTTAGAGAACAAAAAAAATGTTTGTCATATGCACTAGACAATCGAAAATGTATGCTTGGCTTTTTAAAATTAATTTATTATATTCAATGTTTTTATTCATGTTTTTCTCTTTCTCGCAAAAAGAAATAAATCGCGAAAATGTATACGTTTCATGCATTAACTTTTAATGTCTATTGTATTTTTCTGCACTAACAATATAATTTTACGTATTGTTACAGGCTGAAACACATTGATACTTTAGTTAGAATTTTTCTCTTTTCCCGGAATACTCGATTATTGATGACGATGCGGGTGCGTATCTATTTTTATTGCGTCAAAGATAACTATATAGAGAAAATAAGACTATCATAGGGGTTTCTCTTTCTCTCTCGTCACTTTCTTTTTTCCCTTTCCTCTTTCCTAGGTTCTTTTAAAAAAAAAGAATTTCCAGCTTATATCTTTTATTGCAAAGAATTAAAAAAAAATATTTGTGTGATATAACATTAGAATTATTAAATAATTATAAACATAATCGCACACGACGCTTTTTTTATATTAAATAATAGATAAACGCAAAATGTTCCGTTGGGATGTTACGGTTAAGCTTGAAAAAATGATAGGCGAAAATTGCATTTTCCAAATGTCGAACAAGCTACAGCCTCGGTATCAAATTACGAGACAGAATCTCATCATTGCAGAATCGCGTGCGCCTTATTGTGCCCTCCTCTCTCATTTTCCTTCAGGCGTGTATCTAACGGGAGCTCTTAAGCCATTCATATTTCTCTTTAACGTCCGCGACATAAAGCTCGAGTAACGAGAAAATTTCGACGAGAGAGCAGAGCCGCCCCGGTGCTCAAGGTGCAGTAACGAGAAGCGGTTAAAAATACGATTCTTTGTCCGCGGGAGAGAAGCTCGGATCCTCCACGCGTGCGCTCTCTTAGTTGGGATGCTGGGAAATAAATAAAAAAGGCCGCGTGGAATTTCGTGTCCATTCCAAAATTGGAACTGAGGGAGCCTCTTGTGTTCGAAACGCTCTTGGAATGCGCTCGGTGGAGAAGGAATTTAGAGAAGCGGTTTTCGGAGCAATGTTTGCTCCAAAAAAATAGGGGAAATGCCAGTTGCACAATAATATAATATTTTACGACAGTATCGAGAAATTATTTTTTTATAATAGAAACGATATATTAAATTCGACCCAAACTGGCCAAGAAATTTTTATTTTATTTCCACAACGTTTCGACCATCTGTTTTTGGTCCTTTTCAAGTGAAAAACTAGAACGGTACAATTAATTAAAATTAATAAACATTTTTGAAGGTAAACGCAAGAATTAAAAATTTTTTACATACTTCTTTGATAAAAGCGCAGTTAGTTGACACTGTTGTCATGATTATTAAACAATATGATTGTTTAAAAAAAATTTTTAATTCTTGCGTTTACCTTCAAAAATGTTTATTAATTTTAATTAATTGTACCGTTCTAGTTTTTCACTTGAAAAGGACCAAAAACAGATGGTCGAAACGTTGTGGAAATAAAATAAAAATTTCTTGGCTAATTTGGGTCAAATTTAATATATCGTTCCTATTTTAAATACCACCAGCGACGTTTTAAGTATTCAATTTGATTTTATTTTTTTATATCAAATTGTACAGTCGCGAAGAAAATGATCTTTCTTTGTTCATCAATTTTGAAGCGATCGGACAGTGAATACGAGTACGATGGAATTACTGTTTTCGTTTTGCAGATTATTATTTTTATATAGGTAATTGTGTAAATAAATTTCTGATACTGAATTGCCGAAGAGAAGATTAATCTTGATCGATGTATTTATATATGCATATTATTCTATTCGTCACGTTGACGAAATATTATTACGAGCAACGTTAGAAATCTTGGCGATTTTCGCTGACAGTGATATTGACGAAGTTTGCACCCACTGCTGCCCAGATGCCATCGCACTTTCAGCATTACTGTCTGCTGTACTGCCCGCTTTTAGGCTCTCTTGGCGCGTAACGCAATTTGAAAATGAAAGCAATTAGTGCGAAAACAGCCTGTATAGACGCGGGTACTCACTTCGTACTAGATGGGGACCCTCCGTCCGGCACGGCGGGTAGATAAATCGATTATTGTCCTGATAACAACACCGAGCCAGGTGCAGCAGCAACGAGCCGCGCCTCTTTTGTAATGAAACTTTCCAAAGTAGACTACATAATTAACGTTGACAATTTTGAAAGCGCATATTCTTTACGAGCGTGTTGCGTTTTTGCAAATTAATTATTTCCTCCTAATTATAAAATGAATACTTTAATATTAATCAATTTCGATTGGATAAGATTGATTCTTTTGTATAACTATGATTTTTTCTATTTTATTTAATACGATGTTATAAACTTACATTTATTTAAATAATTTGCTTTCAGGATTTCAAAGTTCTTACAACATTATACATATATTAAAACGATATTAAAAGTTATAACTATGATTTTTTTCTATTTTATTTAATACGATGTTATAAACGTACATGTATTTAAATAATTTGTTTTCAGGATTTCAAAGTTCTTACAACATTATACATATATTAAAACGATATTAAAAGTTATAACTATGATTTTTTCTATTTTATTTAATACGATGTTATAAACTTACATGTATTTAAATAATTTGCTTTCAGGATTTCAAAGTTCTTACAACATTATACATATATTAAAACGATATTGCATTGAGATTAGATGTTAAGATATTAAGTTAATTAAAATGAAAATTACTCGAAACAAATATGTATGAAATAAATTACGTATTAACACGGCTGAAATAGCGATATGATTTATAAGCTCTAATCCGAACTGAAATGGTAGGGGTCTTAATTGCTACTCATTTAAGAGATGATTTAGGAGAGTAAATCATCGCGTGTCGCGAAAGAATTGATTTTCTTCCGCGCCCCATTAATAAACAGTTCGCGCGTGCATGCGCTGCTGTTGGAGCTGTTAGGGCAAAAAATTTCCACCCCACTATTTGGCAAAAGTCGTTAAACGCGGTAACGACTCCGCCTTAAGCGCGTACGTTTCTCGGTTCCTCCTTTTTTTTGTCCCCGTCAGAAAACCCGTAGCCTCCTAAACCGGGATCTTTTGATCCTGCGTGACGTACGTCCATACCCTTTCGCGTTTAGCGTGGTCATCCCCCATAAATTTCGGAATTACATTCTGCAGTCCGGGATCTCTCCTCGGTTGCGTTCTCGCGTAGAAATGGGACAAATATTTACCGGCGATCTTCTCGCAGCTGTAATACTGAAATACGATCACTTGTTTCTCTTGTCGGAACGACCGGTGGCAGACGCGAACGACATTTCGGGTAGGGTAAGAGGGTACGACTTTTTTTCTCTGACGATCGGAGATAAGACGTTACACGTTTCGCGTGCGTGCGCGCGAGTTTTCGAGATGGTTATCTAAATTAACCAACACTCGCGTCCGGTTCTCGATCGGAAACTTTGGCAAGTCTTTTCATATTCGTATAATGAAAAGCGATATAAATGAGTCAACGATACGCGATAAACTTGTGTAGCAACGCCTTATAATTTTTGATATACATGCGATGTGATAATAAATTCTCGTAAAATATACATATAAATATATTTATACAAAAATGTAATAATATCAAATTGTTTTTTTTTTTTGACAAATATTTTGCACATGTGACAGATATATTTTATTCGTTAAATTTTAGCTTATTAAGAAGGATAATTTATTGTTGAATAATTTATTAGAGAGTAATTTTTCTCGTGTAACGAATAAATTATTTCGTTCAGTGATAACAATGCTTTTTATGTGAATGGTTCTAATCTAAATGGCCTTGCTCTCCCTTTTTGCTGGACCAACCACCTTTCTGATAATTAGAGTCAATACGGTCTCGCCTCTTTTATCTGTCCATTGCTATAGTTATATTTTTTTACTGTTTCATATAATCGCACTTTGCTCCAACCATCCAAACTCTTTCTACGGTTCTTTTTTTGCGCATTTGCCTCAAGTGCTAAAGCGTTATCGCAGCAATGATAATTGCACGATTTACCGTTGTCATAAATTGCATTTACAATCCGAAAATAGAAAGTCACAACCGCTACTTGTACATCAACTATATATGTATGTATCATATTCCAAAATAAAGTCTAAATGTTTTAATTTGGAATTTTTAATTCTTTTTATATGAGTTAGATAAAAAATAATTTTAAGAAATAATTTAATATCGTTTTATTTAATCGCAGAAGTAGATATTTGTATTGTTAACCATTCGAAATTTCTTATAGAGAAAGATTGGTTGTCGAAGAAAAATAAAAGAATTATTTTACGTAATTTTCTTCGCCCTTTGATGTCACATCTTAAAAAAATTCGCGGAATATTATTTTTACATGTAAATTTGCTTAATCTACAAAAAAAAGCCAGTGTATTTTCGCGACGCGACGAGAGTAATGTAAGTAGCAAGAGCTTCGAAGCTTCGGAGGGGGTCTAGGATTCTGATAATATTATATATATGATATATCTTCTAGCTTCGGAGCGACGTCTTCTCGGCGCAGCGACGTTGTATTAACCCGACTGCAAGAAAGTCAGTCGAGCTGGGTAATTGCCACCCTTGCTGCCAGCACCCTTCTGCGCGAACCGTAATACCGTTATTTTTATTAAGTTTTTCTACGTAGAGAGAAGGAAGGAGAAAGAGAGAAGAATAACTCTCATATCACCGACCGAGTGAGCTCAATGTCTGCTCTCTCCCAAAAAAGGGAGAAACGATAAACTGTCCCGGCGCGAGGGACAAAAAAGCGGGATACTCTACAGGGTGATCTCGAGAAAAAGGAGTTCGAAGTTCGCGTATAACGAGTGCAGGCAAATCCCTTAAACGGACGGACAGCGTCTCCATCAAAACTTCGGTACTCAGTCCCGGTTTGATGAAGTTGTCTAGAACAGGTCGCGCGATTCTCACGCGAATTTACAGCCGGCTACTTGAGATTTCGCGCGATTCCCTCTGCACAGAAAAAACAGTATCCTTGAGAGAATGCAAATATGCCTTGATTCAAGTATATTTTATCCTTATAATAGCGCCAAATATAAATAATTTTGGATAAAGGATAATTTATCCTTAAAACAAAGTGCAAAATATTCTTGGTTCAAGCTGAAATTTACTTATAAATATTGCAAGGACAAGTGTGCATCGGATATAAGCGGTACTTTCAAATATATATAATAATTCTTAGTTCAAATGTGACTAAGTTTGTTTTTACCATATGCGATTTTTAAAACAAGAATATATCTTAAGGATAAAATATACTTTACACAAACTTATTTATTATTAAGGCAAATGAAAATTTGTGATTATAAAGAGCATTCTATGCTTAAATCAATCAAATAGCGTTCAAGAATAAAAATATACTTGAATCAAGGATTCCTTTTTTTCTGTGTGCGTAATCGCTTCTTTTTTTCTGGTGTTACGATTCGGAGAATATTTCGCGTAGGTACCATAGATAAAGCGCAGATGTGAAGCTGCTTCTGCGGTTTCGGTTTATTATGAGTTAAAGAAGAATCATTGCGTCGCAGATAAAGTGGAGAACTTTAATCACGACTTTTTTTCTTTTTTTATAAATTAGACTTTTGTCTTTTAATTTTTCCTTTGTTGCAAGTTCAACGTTTATTTCAAATTCACTGGTGTATGAGAAAAAAATTCTATATTTAAAGAGTGAAATATATATTTTGATTAACTTGTTTCAATATTTCAAAAATTGAGCGCATGCTTGAAATTTTCATTTAATTGAATTTATTCGTACAACAGCCTGATTATTTTATATACAATAGAACCTTCTATTCGAATAAAAATAATAACTGAAAAATCTAAATGTATAATGAATAAGTTGAAACGGGATATGAGAAAAGCGAAAGCTAAATGAGTAAATTCATTATTACACGAGCATCGTGCGGTTTAAGTAAAATGCTTACCGGTGTTTGTCGGCAATCGTTCTCGCAGTTAGTTACAAATTATCCATCGTTTATCGCGGTTTACCACAACTTCCGGATTATCCGTACGTTCTCGCAAGATAAACAGCCGCGTAAATCCACAGAAGTTCCGCTTATTTGCTGAATTTTGCATTCTCGTGTCGGTTTTAAACGTTCTAAATTAGCCTTCTTTAATCGAGACTAATCCCGAGACTCCAGCCGCGCGAAAGAACTTTGCCTTTTGCTAATTAGGCATACTTCGCGGTATCTTTATGTAATTAAAACAAAACTTTACGGAAATTAGCCGGGAGCGGGAGAAGGAAAGATAATCTCGATTTGCAGGAAAGACTCTCTCTCCCTTCTATTTCCTTTTTCGCAGTAGTTCGAAAGCCAAACACGAACGCGCGGGCTCTCTACGAATGCGCTGCAGAAGCCAGCAGCACCGGCCGTATTAATTAAAGGAAAACTTTTTTAATTCGACCGTCTCGTACTTACGAGCGCATACTGTCGAGACGACTACGAGTGAGCCGCGTGCCCATGAATAATAAAAAGAGAGAGGCCGGCCGAACTCTGTCATAAATGTTATACACAGACGTGCTGAATATTTACTTGTTTCAAAAGCGCTGGGGATAAAAGGGAAAGCACGGGATTGTCACCGTTTGGCGTGGTGATTTATCTCGCGCGAACAGAGACAGAAAGAGAGCGAAAGAGATATAGCAATGTGTTGTGTGTCTACAGTCTAGACCCTCTTCTCGAGAGATGATCTCGGCGGCGTCGCGACGCCAAGGTCACGGTTTCTACAGGTGTGGTCATTAATTTCGAGGAATTGCGGGGGAAAAGTCCGAAACAAATCATTCCGTGACGGGATGTTTGTCAAGATCTTATTACGAGTGAGCGAACTTTCATTGCTTCATTTATATAATGTTAATGGAGAATCTTTGATAATCTGTTATTAAATTATACAATACTATTTCTAGTTTGCTAGTGTAGCAATTTCTAGTTAATTAAATTTTCTTTCTGATAAATATTTTCTGATATTACAAAATTTCCCCTTCTCTTAATTATATATTAGAAGATCGTGTTACTATCGAAAGTTATTACAAGATGAAAATAAATAATGATTATACATATCTTATATATTATTTACTTACTTGAGAATGTCGCTCTTCTTTAATTTTTCACATATATTCACCGTATTTCAGTATCATATGCATTATTTTTCATTTCTATGTGTAGAATGCTTTAATTATGTATATATTAAAGGCATCTATATCGTAAGTTTGATCTAATTCATTCTACTTTATCTATTTTATAAGGTAACGAATCTATGTACAATCAGAGTGTCCAGCAGATTCGATGAAAAAAATTCCCTGACTTTTGCAGATTTTCCAAGACCGGAAATTAATTTTTTCCCTGACTTTTTAGTATTATTTTTTCTAAATATATAATTTGCATATATCTATATGATAAATCAATTAAATGTTAAATCATGAAATCCTTGAGATATTTTTGTCAACAATGAAAAGATTCGAAAGTTAAAACAAAAATTTAAATCAATTATACAATCTACATTATATACGATAATCGAAACAAACATGTCACACTATAAACTATTTAAATAATCACCTTTTTTATTTATATTATATCAAATTTTTTAGTTTTGTCTCTATCAAACACATTAATTGAAATAAAATAACACAACGATGAAAATATAAATTAACGAACACGCTGTAGATGAATCGATTTTTAACAACACAGAAAACTAGTGTGCTAAGAGTCAAGGAAAAGTTTATATTTATTGAATAAAAAATTTCAAATTATTGAGACAAATTAGTAAAATTTTCTGACTTTTTACTGACAATTCCAGATTTATAAAATTCCCTTACAACGCACGGTTTTCTAGATTTTTCCCTGACCGCTACAATCTACAATCTACAACTACAATCTATAAATCCGTTACCTCAAAATTAAATAAAAATTCATCTCACTCACTGACATAACTTGATGTATTGTATAAAATGGTAAGTTTCAATTTGGTTTATCATTCACGAATTATCCTAAGGAAGTGCGCTGGATTAAGCGGAGGGTTGCTCCCTTTCGACATATGAGATTCTTCGGGTTTCTCAAAAAGCTGTTCACCTACCGTCTCATATACGATCCAGTTAGTAAATTAATCAGAGAAACGACGATGTCTCTCAAAAAGCTCGCCAGCCAGCCAGTAATGAAATAGTCCAACGCACAATAGTCCAACGCACAATGGTACCGAGTTCGTTCCGGATCCACTTCATTGTCTCGCTGCGGATTCATTAAGGAATCTTCCCGCGAACAACGGCGTAGCAAACTTGTCTGTCTACGTCATGCTTTTGGAGTTAAGCGGTAAACTCAGATTTCGCGTATGATGAAAAATATTTCTGAGAATATCATTTCCTATTTACTGATTCTCATAAGCGCATTTTATAGATTTAAAATCGCGTATTTTGAATTTTAATAGAAAATTTAAATTTTTATAAAATTAATAATAAAATCACAAAAGACAAGATATAAGTAAAAAATTATCTCAAACTGAAATATATAATACTAGAAGTTTCTTACGCGAGAATACATCGTTTCCTCGTCTCTTTTTCTCCTTGGTTCATCTCATCGACCCCTTTATCATTTCGATAAGCGTCTTTTTGTCGCGATACTGACCGACTTGTCAACGACAACTCGTAAGTATGTTTTGGCAGATTGTCACGGTGTGATTATACCGTATTTCAGTTATTGCATTATTATACATAATTTACACTTGTATGTGTAATGTGCTTTTTAAGTATGCACATTAAAGCCATCTATTGTAAGTTTGATCTAATTCACTCTATTATAAGGCAACGAATCTATCTACAATCTATAAATCGGTTGCCTCAAAATCAAATAAAAGTTTATCTCACTTACTGACACTGATGCACAACTGCGGAGTAGTTGATGTTCAAGCTGCCTGTAACATACAAATATAAAATCTAAATTATAGCAGAGTTCAAATTAATTACTATTTCAAAAAAACTATTATTAGCCGTGCTGAACTTTATAGTCCATGTTACTCAGGAAGATATAAAAATCCACCAGTGAGATTTTTTTCAAATCGATTACTTTTAATTAGTTGTAAATTTAAATTTTCAATTTTTTTCTCTTTGAAAATTATTCAATAACACTTAAAAATATAACTTTGTTAAATTTTAAATTAAATCAATTTGCAAAGAGAGTACAGGAACTGGCAGAAGTTATTAGAAAAGAAAGAAAAACAAAGTCCGTTATCTCTCGAGTACACTTACTTTCAATAACGATGCCTCTTTCCTGTGACGAGGCTTCAATAGGGGAAGTGAAAAAAATATTTAAAAAAGGGTGCACGATCTACATATTCATGATTGCGCCACAGCTAAAGACATATCGAAAGCTTAATTATCCGCGTCGCGAGAATCCGTTGGGGAGGAGAAGGGAGACGAGATTATATTGTAATCTTCATCTTCATTAAATGAGAAAAGTTACCGTTCGTTAACGTTACGGCGAGAGTGCTATCAGTAATGAATTTTTCGTCGTTAGCAACTACATACGCATTCGAGTTTTTATGAATAGCATATTTCGATAAAACCAGATTTTATCCGTTTTGTATTTATGTAACTATTTTATTTATATTTTATTCTATTATATTTATATATTACATAATTATATTATTTAATTATATTTATATAATTATATTATTTTATTTATATTTTTTATTCTTACTAGCAGTATTTTTACTTGTGTTGCTACAACTATTTAATATAATATATTAGAGAGAGAGAAAGGTCTTTTTTTATTCACACAATTATAATTTTAATTAATGTTGTAATCTTATTAATTTTGACAGTTATATTTACAATAACATATTTTAATATAGGAGCGATTATATCTTTTATTTAATAATATCAAAAATTACGCGAAATTTTATTCTATTCCATAAGACTAAAGCCAGGGAGGCTGTATAATTGTTGGTATAAAATAAAATTGGTATACACTTAATTTTGTTAATGCAGTATGTTTTTTGTTACAAGCGTCGATTTTATGAATCTTTTTATCTTGGTACGAATTATAAGCATTAAACAGTAAATTTAGCTACGTTCTTGAAATCGTTACGAATAAGTTTACGACTCTAAATGTGCCTATCTCTTACGACTACGGTCTCTGCTTTCGCGTGATCGTTCCGAGGAGAAGAGTATCTCGAATAGAGAGAAAGGAACCCGCTCGTAAAACGAAATCAAATCCTGGGGGAGCCTCATTGACGCTGGCACTCAGATGCGACAATAATTATCAAACGAGTTTCACCATTTGCGAGTAAAATTCGTAAAATATACTGTCGCTTTAATGAAGTTTCTAATTGGCACTTTGTTTTATTCACAAGATAATGCGCCTTGTAATTAATAACATTATCGTGTGTAATAAATGTGTTAATAAATAATTATTGTTTTAACCTAAAGATTTAAAAGCTTTAACAAAAGATTGAGCTTAGAAAGAATTTGTGACTACTAAAGAAATAATTTTCGCGTATGTAATTATATTTTTATTTATATCCTAAAACTTCACGGTACTCTTTCTCAACTTTACCTATAAGTCTATCAAAAATTATGTAATAAATGTGTTAATAAATAATTCTTGTTTTAACATAAAGATTTAAAAGCTTTAACAAAAAATTGAGCTTAGAAAGAATTTGTGACTACTAAAGAAATAATTTTCGCATATGTAATTATATTTTTATTTATATCCTGAAACTTCACGGTACTCTTTCTCAAATTTACCTACAAGTCTATCAAAAATTATCGACATCTTGCTTCTAGCACAAAGAGGTTTGAAAGTAAGACAGGATCCACGAGCAAGAACAAATGGAAAAACGATTATAATATGATAAAGTTACAAACTGTCCTTATCACTCTCTCGTGACCGCGTCCACCCTCGGTGTCGTGTCGCGTAAAATTGAATTCAGAAGCGTCGCTCGCTAGGGTGAAGGTCGGAAGTTGATTTTCCGAGTTAACCGCCGAGAGTGACAGGTCGTCGGAAACCGAATCCGTCGGATGCAAGGAAACTTTCGGGATACCGCCCCCTCCGGCGCCAAAAGCGAATCAGGAAACGACAAAGGGAAGTTCGGAAGAAACTATGTCAAATCATCGAATGTGAGAGAATGAGGACGATTTCGGGCAGAATACGTTGCCCCAAATTTGTTGCGCTTGTTGCGGTTTGTTGTCCAAGATGAAGGAAATATACAGGAAATTTGATTTAAATTGGAAGAGACCCAGCAAACATAGTATATAAAGTTTATATACTTAAGCATGTTACATGTAACGTATATGTTAGTTGTAATTTCCCAATCGTAGATGTAACATTTTTAATATTACATATATTACATTGTAGTTATATTGTCATTATATCCCAAGATAGCACTGACTTATCAGTACACCAATGTGCTATTTGGTATATAATTACAATATAACTACAATGTAATATATGTTATATTAAAATGTTACATCTATGAGTGGGAAATTACAACTAACATGGATGTTACATGTAACGTACACATTATATTACCTGTTATATTCCATTTTATTATAGCAATGTAACAATTATATATCGGTGTTTGCTGGGGAGAGATCATACTCAGCAGACACAGTATATAAATGTTATATACTTAAGCATGTTACATGTAACGTATATGTTAGTTGTAATTTCCCAGTCATAGATGTAACATTTTTAATATTACATATATTACATTGTAGTTATATTGTCATTATATCCCAAGATAGCACTGACTTATCAGTACACCAATGTGCTATTTGGTATATAATTACAATATAACTACAATGTAATATATTAAAATGTTACATCTATGAGTGGGAAATTACAACTAACATGGATGTTACATGTAACGTACACATTATATTACCTGTTATATTCCGTTTTATTATAACAATGTAACAATTATATATCGGTGTTTGCTGGGGAGAGATCATATATATATCTGGAGCAACTCGATGCGTTAATAACGTATCGAGAATTAAATTAAGATACGTAATCAAGGTTCAATGCGCGGAGTGCGCGATTTAAATTTCGACCACGTTTCCTCTCGTCGTGCAAGCCATGGTAAGCAAGTAGTGGAGAAGTAACGAAGGTCGATAGAAGAACGACGCGCACTTCTTTTCTTTGTCTGCGAGACGGAGGGGAAAACATTAGAGTCCGTTCTCTCCCGGAGGGATTCAGGGATTCTCGGCGATTCGTTCGATAGATGCGCCGGACGAATTCAAATCATCCATCGTCGGGCAAATGACGGCGTAAACAAGGCGCGAGTCTCCTAATGCGAGCGTGACGAGCATCCGCGAACGTTCACGCAGAAGGGCATCGGCCAGGAGACCCTCGCCCTCGTGTGAGGGTTCGAAGGGCCTTCGTTTGATGATAAACGAGGTCGAGAGTTAAGAGAGAGCGTGAGAAGATTTGCGACAGTGCAAGTAGACGGTCTTTTTTGTACTGTCTGAAAGCTTCAGGACTTACCCCTCGAGAGTCCCATAAGGTGCATTCTTTCAGAAGAGAGGAAAGATTTTTCCCGCATATATCATTGCCATCATTTTATCCGATGCTTGCTTTTTTTAAAGGTCCGCGACATTATATTTTTGGTATACAATTGCGATCTTTTCGCCGACCGAGATGGAAATTTAAAATTGAATTATCTGTTATCTCTCGGTATTTTCCGCAGCCGTGATACGCCCGATAAGAGTTGTATGGGAATATTTTTTTTTTTTTTCGAGACACGCGAATATTTTAGAGGGTCTTCTCTCCAATATCACGAAAGGGACACGTTCGATACGGCGGAGAGGAAAAAATTCGATGAGAAGTGTTCGTCCGGGCTTGTTTTGCCCGACGTCGATCTCCTATACCTCTCGTATAGGATCGATACTTTTTATCCAGTCGCGTTCCTTTCCATCTTCCGTCCTTTGAACGCGACTGCACCCTCGCATCCCTTATTCCAGTTTTTTCTTCGTCCCTGTTTATGCAGGCTAGGACACGCACGCGAATTCAATTTCATTTTGAAACCTGGAAGACAATGCGGCCTACTCGCGTCAAAAGTGAAACGCTTCATCCTCCTAGCTCTGACTTTTACATCCTTTTCTTCCTTTCCTTTATCTCGTTTAGCGAGAAAAACACGAGAAATACCGCGTTTACTTGGTTTCAGAGAAACAGATATTTTTCAACTCAATTGATGTATAATTTTTTTAAGCATGTTTTTCTATGAACTATCTTTTAACTTAACCTTTCTGTCAATCAACATATCCAAAGTAACTATTTGCATTCGCTCTTTTAAAATATAATAGAAAAGAATGTTTGATGGCCAGCAGCTGCTAGAAAAAAATTATTAAATTCTTTTTGAATTAATTTCGATTAATTAATAATGTACATTAATTTATATAATTAATTAATTAAAATAATTTTGATTTAATGTACCCGCGAATCAGGTCAATCCGAATGAGATTTGACTGGAAACACGATCGATCGGCCTGGATGGTAGCCTCCTCTCTACACAGAGATATAACATTCGGGGCTCTTTGTTCGCGCGCGACTTCCGAGCGACAGTCTGCGCGCCGCATTACGAGGAGAGAACACTTGGGGCGCTCCTTTCCTTCTTCGGATTAATTTATGGCCCCGTAAAAGAGGAGGAGATTGTCTTTGCTCGCGCCCTCCGTGGTTTGGCAGCGACGTTTTTACGATTCGCGCCCATTGTCTGCCCTCGCGGAATGAGCGCTGCCAATTTTCGTCCGCACCTGAAAGCACGCTCGGGGGAGAAGACAATCTCTACTTTTTTTTTTCTCTGCAAAAAAGCGCTAGGTCGCTTTCATGGGCATTTATTGCGGAATTGCATCGTTAAGAAACATCTAGACGCGTGGCTTCCTTCCGAAATAATTGGGCGATCATACGCCCGATATCTATTACACCGTTTGTGTAATTTTAAAGTTTTATATTAGCACTGGTTTTGTTAAAAATTATATTAAACGTTCGAAGAAACGCGTAACATTGAACTAAAATATGATAAAGAAATGAGCATGAGGAAATTAACGAATGAACAGAAATAATTATGAATATAAATATTTCTTAATTTTGCATCTTACATGAAGGAACAGTGCTTGATTTGCTTAAAAGAAAGTTACTTAGAAAATACAATAGATAAAGATATTTTCCCGAAATAATTGGGCGATCATACGCCCGATCTATTACACCGTTTGTGTAATTTTAAAGTTTTATATTAGCACTGGTTTTGTACAAAATTATATTAAACGTTTAAAGAAACGCGTAACATTGAACTAAAATATGATAAAGAAATGAGCATGAGGAAATTAACGAATGAACAGAAATAATTATGAATATAAATATTTCTTAATTTTGCATCTTACATGAAGAAACAGTGCTTGATTTGCTTAAAAGAAAGTTACTTAGAAAATACAATAGATAAAGATATTTTCCCGAAATAATTGGGCGATCATACGCTCGATCTGTTACACCGTTTGTGTAATTTTAAAGTTTTATATTAGCACTGGTTTTGTACAAAATTATATTAAACGTTCGAAGAAACGCGTAACATTGAAGTAAAATATGATAAAGAAATGAGCATGAGGAAATTAACGAATGAACAGAAATAATTATGAATATAAATATTTCTTAATTTTGCATCTTACATGAAGAAACAGTGCTTGATTTGCTTAAAAGAAAGTTACTTAGAAAATACAATAGATAAAGATATTTTCCCGAAATAATTGGGCGATTATACGCCCGATCTGTTACACCGTTTGTGTAATTTTAAAGTTTTATATTAGCACTGGTTTTGTCAAAAATTATATTAAACGTTCAAAGAAACGCGTAACATTGAACTAAAATATGATAAAGAAATGAGCATGAGGAAATTAACGAATGAACAGAAATAATTATGAATATAAATATTTCTTAATTTTGCATCTTACATGAAGGAACAGTGCTTGATTTGCTTAAAAGAAAGTTACTTAGAAAATACAATAGATAAAGATATTTTCCCGAAATAATTGGGCGATCATACGCTCGATCTGTTACACCGTTTGTGTAATTTTAAAGTTTTATATTAGCACTGGTTTTGTACAAAATTATATTAAACGTTCGAAGAAACGCGTAACATTGAAGTAAAATATGATAAAGAAATGAGCATGAGGAAATTAACGAATGAACAGAAATAATTATGAATATAAATATTTTTAATTTTGCATCTTACATGAAGAAACAGTGCTTGATTTGCTTAAAAGAAAGTTACTTAGAAAATACAATAGATAAAGATATTTTCCCGAAATAATTGGGCGATCATACGCTCGATCTGTTACAACCGTTTGTGTAATTTTAAAGTTTTATATTAGCACTGGTTTTGTACAAAATTATATTAAAACGTTCGAAGAAACGCGTAACATTGAAGTAAAATATGATAAAGAAATGAGCATGAGGAAATTAACGAATGAACAGAAATAATTATGAATATAAATATTTTTAATTTTGCATCTTACATGAAGAAACAGTGCTTGATTTGCTTAAAAGAAAGTTACTTAGAAAATACAATAGATAAAGATATTTTCCCGAAATAATTGGGCGATTATACGCCCGATCTGTATTACAAACGTTTGTGTAATTTTAAAGTTTATATTAGCACTGGTTTTGTTACAAAATTATATTAAACGTTCGAAGAAACGCGTAACATTGAAGTAAAATATGATAAAGAAATGAGCATGAGGAAATTAACGAATGAACAGAAATAATTATGAATATAAATATTTCTTAATTTTGCATCTTACATGAAGGAACAGTGCTTGATTTGCTTAAAAGAAAGTTACTTAGAAAATACAATAGATAAAGATATTTTCCCGAAATAATTGGGCGATCATACGCCCGATCTGTTACACCGTTTGTGTAATTTTAAAGTTTTATATTAGCACTGGTTTTGTACAAAATTATATTAAACGTTCGAAGAAACGCGTAACATTGAACTAAAATATGATAAAGAAATGAGCATGAGGAAATTAACGAATGAACAGAAATAATTATGAATATAAATATTTCTTAATTTTGCATCTTACATGAAGGAACAGTGTTTAATTTGCTTAAAAAAAAGTTCCTTAGAAAATACAATAGATAAAGATATTTTCCCTAAAGAATTCTAAGAAAGAAACGTTGAACAAAATGACATAATATTAAATGGAAAGAATATCAACTGTCGATTATATAAAATAATTATACTTCCTTTGTTTGTCGACGTGCAAGGACCATCAAGAGCGTGATAACTACAGATCGATATCACGTATATGGCGCCAAGATCGACATATATCTATCGTATATGGCAGCAAGGACGAAGGGGATAAAGCTCGGTCGGGTTCTTTGTCCCGGCGACTATATCCAGCCGGAAACCTTTCCCAGAGCGACTCGCAGCTCGCAGCCCCAAACCGAAGGGCGAGGTGGAAGCAAGCGGGTCTCATCCCGTGGGTAGCGCGTTCTCTCCCCTGCTGTGGGCGGGCGCGGTTGTTTGAATTATAGCTTCGTAAATTCAAAGACGTAACTCTGGAAGCACGGTGCCGTAGCCGGTCTTGGCGCCTCGTGGTCCTCGGTATACCGTTTTATCGAAATAACGCGCGCGGCCCACCGCCAAGCTATACTGCACCCCCAGATCCGTAATATAATAATAACGACGCGCCATAATCCTAGGGCGGTTTTGTCTTCCCGCCCGGAGCTTACCGTATGGACAGTAATTTCGGTCAACCGTCCGTTGCAAGTTCCATCGCCTAACTGAAACTATAGAGTCCGATAATATAATTGAGCAAGTTACTACGCGTAATGATTTCTCCTATATGTGAGAGATTTAAGGTAAATGTCCCAGTGGTTGAACGCGTTCTAATGTATGAACGATGCAATACACATTTATAATTATTTTCTAATACATACAGTTATAAATATTATATTAAAATTTAAAATTAACGTTTCTTAATATTTATTAAAAAGAAAATGGATTGAAGAAAAAAAGATTTATGAGAAAAAAATTATTTTTTAAATGACGGCTTAAACGCTATTATAACAAGTAAAAGTTATTTTGATTCGTAAAAGAAGTTACTATTAAATTAAAATTTTTATTTTATTAAACAAATTTATTTAAATATGACAAATTTAGTGTTTATTTACTGGTACTCAAAAATTTAATATTGCCTAGTTATCGACCGTTTGTTTATTTATCGTTTTTTTCGTTTCAATTTTATTAAAAATGTAAGTATTTTAATATTTAAAAAAAATCTACAATTAATTTAGTAATAAAATTTAAAGAACTTAAAAAAAACTTAATATATATTTATGTCATAAAGAACGAGGAAAATATGACAGATAACCTTTGTTAACCAAAAATTGTATGTGAACATTCGTTTTATTTTTCATTTCTTGTTATATTTTAGATAATTTCGAAGATAATGCCGAAAGAAAGAACAAGAAAAAAACTTCTGTATAGACAAATTATTTCTATAATTATAACTTTGCTATGTTCAAATATTGGGACAGCTTCGTTCAACCATTAGGACAAACGCGTTTTTATCGTTTAAACACTGGTACCTTTACACAGCTTCATATTTTATTATATTTTTATATAATAAAATTAATAAAAACAATTGTTTTTATGCTTTTTAAACAATAAAGATATCAATTTACAAGATAAATGCAAATCCTTAAGAAAATTTCTTGTTTTTATATAATAAAAATATTAATAAATAAATTTGTAATCTTAATCATTCAACCACTGGGACGTTTACCTTACTTGGTATTATTTTTTATCATTTGTTTTGTTAGATATAATATTTTAACTATTCTAATTATCACTTCCGTTATTATCTATCGAAACATGTGATTGTTATTAAGAGAAATTTCTTTTTGTAACCAAAAATATCATCTAGAAATGAATACGCACTATACAGTGTAAATAAAAAAACTACTCGTTACTTTTGCATTTGCCAGTTTAAATGGCAATTTAGACTATAATAGCCTATAAAGCATGTCACGCGCAACAACAACGTCTCCCAAGAGCATTAATATGTCGTGTGCATGAAACGGAACGATCGAGCGAAGGAGGATACGTTCGTCGCGGATCACCTATTTATGCGCGCTAGCGTTAACAGTTCTGTTGCGACGATAAATCCAACAAGGATATATATCCGAGGAAGTGAGCCGAAGGGTCCACTCGCGAGTAGCTCGAAACTCTTCGCTCCGAGAAAGCTCGGGGAAAATGTGCAACCTTTTCCCCGAGCGAAGAAGGAGAGCCCCGGAAATCACGAGGGTCGGCTCTTCTGGGCTTTTCCCACACGGATATCGTCGATATCTTCGAGAAACTGGCGTCACCCACTTTCACGGACTACCGTCGTGAAAGTGGATGTTCTTCCGCCCGTATCCTGGCGAGGGTATACGGACGGGTGACAACGGTTCCTCGTTAGCAAAACACGTATTCGCTGTTCGACGCTTCTTCACCCTTCGACGGTGGAGTTTCTCGCTTTTCGAGAGCGTTTGCTAGAATCGGTGACGTTTTTTTGTGAAAAGAAATATATATCGTCATATTACTTTGCTCTGTAGACAAGTAAATATAAATTAAAAATTACGAGTAATTTATGAGTCGCCAGTGAAATAAAAATAAAAATATAAATATAAAATGTGTTAATAAACCGACCACAACTGGCAATGTTATTCTTTAGTTATTTAATTATTTAATTTAGTTGATAAATTATTAATAAAAAGCACATTTTTAAAAAATAATAAATAGCGTAAACCAATGTATATAAATTAATTAAATAAAAATCATACCTGCTAAGAAATAAATTCACACACTTCTACATAATAAAATTCATACTAAAATTCGTCCTACGTTTGTTGGACATTAACGTCGTGATATTAGAAAACGAACTAACTAAACAGCCTTAATAACCAAATCATATATAGGATTTAAATTCACTGTGTCTTTCTAAATTAAAAAATATAATTGTATACAATCTTTAATTTTCATTGATTCGTAGAATCTTATAAACGACGTTGCATGACAGACTGGAATAATTTTATTATTTTAATTTAATTATAATTTATTACGCGCGATTTGATTGATAATAGCGCTTAATTTGTTGATTGCTTAATTTGCTAATGAGTTTCATGTTTGCTTGGTATAACATCGCTCTCTGAGAGTTTTCCGAGCGCTCGCGGACCGACGTTGGCGAACAGGAAAATAACATTGGCGCAATTGGTCGTTATAACGAGATGACAGTCGGTGTTTTCGGCGCAATCAGAATTTATCAGCGGCGTGCGCGCGACAGTTCGCTCGATTCAGCGGACGGCAGCAGGGTAATTAATTAGATGAACCCCCTTGGAGGTGGTCCTTGTGCGTGGATGGCGAATGGCACGATGGGGTCGAAAAGGCGGACAAAGGTCCGGGCGAGTACAGTCTGCCGTTCGCCGACAGCGCTATTACGAGTCCTCGGTAAAGAGGGCAAAACTAGGATACGCGAAAGAGGGTGCTGACATGTGGAGGGAGAAGAAGAGAGAGTATATATAGTCATAGGACGAACGGAAGTCGAGAATAAGAGGGGCTCCGCTCTACGACTTCCGAGACTGGGCCATGCACGAGAAGATCGTAAGGGTGTCAACGCGTTTTGGGCGGAATCCAAAATCTTTTAGGAATTGGGATAAAGGAATCTCTTTCATAAATCCTGCGAGCTCTCCTCTCGATTTATCGACGCCTTCATCGAGTGGAAATCATTCCGGCGATATCCGCGACCTACTTCACGAATCAACGAAGTATATATTGTGTATACACTTTATCTATATAATAGAATCTCTTTGTAATTTCTCCCTCTCTTTCTCACATATATTTTATATGCATGGGCGTCCGCAGAGGAAGGCAAGAGAGGGCCTTCCCTCTCTTAAAAAATTAAGTATTCGCTCCCCTTTTGATTAAATACTGGAATTTATTTGCATATATTTAATATAAAAAAATGAAAATGAAAAAAATTAAATTAAAAAAAATTAATAAAAAATGAGAAACAGGAAAATTTTAATTATACCTCCTCCGGAAAAAATCCACGCTCATGTATATATGTATATATTAATTCATTGGAATACGCGCAACGAGGAAAAGTAGTTCGTTGTTCTCAAAGGAACACACTTAAGGCATGTGCTCCAAGAATCGTTGTGACATTCCACGTGCGAGCGTTCATTCCACATGGGATATTTCGAATCTGATAAATCGGAACGTGAGGCCGCCGCTTATAAATCTCGGTTACCTTCGCGTCCCGGACGTCTCTTCTTAAGAGTTTTCCTCGGTACGATTTATCGACGCGTGGGTCGCGAGAGTGAATTTTACATATCGATCAGCCGTCCCTTCGGTTTGAATCTAATGGGGTCTCGGGGTCCTCGGGATGAGAGTTAAAATCGAGCGACGCGCGGGATGAAAAGCGAGAAAGGAGAGAGAGAGAAAGAGAAAGAGAGAACAGGTTGCTCGTATCTGCGACGAATCCGAATGCTACCGCGTTACATATGCCAGAAGGCGCGAAAATTACTTTCATCCGTCAATCTGTCGTCGGCTCCGCAGCCGCAAGGGAACGACCGCTGTATGCGAAACATTCAATGTTAATGACGCCTGCGGTGTATCTAATATTTTGGCATGGAGGATTACATCCGGTTTTGGTATTGCGGACATGACATGACGTTGCGGCATAAAAGCGCATCGCGCACATCGTTTTGCGTAATGCATGAGATGCCGCAAATATTTATGTATGTAATATCCGATGGACAAAGTAGAAAGAAAGAGAGAGAGAGAAGAACCTTGTATCAAATCTTGTTACATTTGTGGATATTATAATATTTGTGATTCGGCATCAATATTCGCTATCCTAACATTCAACTTTGACAGTTCATTGATGTCCAATATTATATGAAAGTAATATGTGCATTATAAACATATATCATAATCTACAAAGTGCATATACGATGAAAGAATACCTCGTCTATTTTATCTGATAAATTACTAAAAGAAGAAGAGAGATGATTAAATTCTTCTTGAAGGAATTATTAGTTTTCAGGACCGTATAGGAAAATCGAAAATCATATAATGTGTGATATCGTCATGTAAAAACCGGTCTTTCAAATCTTTGAATTACGATAATAATTCGACGAGAGATCCAATCGAGGTTCCAATAGAAAGTGTCGGCGATGCACTTCTCTTTCAATCTCTACGATCACGAAGAGCATAGTGAATCTTCCTTTGGTCGAAGAAAATAGTCCGCTTGAAGACTGCGTCGATTGCGAAATCCGGTCGTGATCATTCTTTATTTCTCATATAAACTGGGATAAACATAACGAAAAAAATAGTCTAGACGCATTCTGTATAGTTAGCATAAAGCCGCGGTTTTGTCGTGATCGATATCGAAGGAAGCTCGGAAGCGTGGATATCCGATATCCGAATTGCAGATGCCAATCTTTCCGGGACATACAGATCACCGTCGAAATGTTTCGAAACGAAACGAAACGCGGATGAAAAGCAACGCGAATGCATGCGCATACGAAGGTGGAGCACTTTTCCGTTCGTTATCTGTCGTTGCGACGAGAGAGAAAAATACATTTCCATGAAAATACAAACATATTCGATGATCGCGTCGTCGGTTTGTGCATTTTTCACCTCGCCATACAGACATCGCGCAGACGGATTGGCCGAACTTCGATGGAGGAAAAAAAGAGGTGAACGTTGAGCGATAAAAAATTTCGCGCACTCTCGTATTACTCCGGCGATGTAGATTTCGACGAGTCATTCAAACTCGAAGTGCTGGGTTTTTTTTCTCCTTTTGCGAACCTCCCATGAAAGGGTGCATCCGTCGAATGCGGAGTGCGAGCAATTTGTCTTACGGGCGACCGTCCTGTCGACGCCGCCTCGCGAGTGATTCTTCTGGGGCCTGGGAATTAATGATCCGTTGCACGTCGGTCAGTTTACTATCGAATTTCATCGTCGAGCTCTTTCAGCGGCGTGAAAAATGCGAGAGAGCAATCGACGAACATTAACACGTTGGGCGCTATTTTATATATTTTCGACGTTGCTACGCGTCGCGTGATTTATGTATGTGTGCCTCGAATATAGTTCAAACTCGAAAGAGAATAAACTGTGAGGGAGAAAGTAATTAAAACATTGTTTCAAATTATGTTTCTCTCGCGTCGCGGAGATTCACACATTTTGAAAGATAAAACGACCATTTTTTTCGCGCTTATTTATCTGATACGTGGTAAAACGAGGAAGATTGTTCTTAACGCAAATAGCTTTTATTGCAGATAATTTCTCAATGGCATGGTCTTGCAAAGTATAGCGAGCGAGTTTTCAAAATTCATGCATTTTTAGCGCGAGAGCCGTAATCTGGAAAACAATGAAATTTTAACGTAGCCCGCGTTTTCAATCTCTCTACTTGATACACCACGCAAAACTTTCGGCGAAAAGGATGAGACGGGCAGACAGGGGTTTGAATTTCAAATTCGACGATTCTTTTTTTCTCTCTTCTTTCCCTTTCTTCTATACTGAATAGCTTGGTAAGTATTATTTTGTTTGACCGCTTGAAATCCCCTTTCTCGTTATATTGTTTTACATGGATGATACACAGGAAATGTCATGGCTTCCATTAAATAACAACGGAGCTTATACGCAATACTAATGAAGAGTACCTATGTTATTTTACACTTCATTGTATAATCGTATGTACGCTACTTTAATTAAAATAATTCTGTTCTGTGAGATAAATAATAGCTCCCGCAAAAAAGTAAATTCTAGCATAATAATACACATGTTTCCATCCACGCAACAGTTCGATGCTTACTTTCCGAGATTCACTTCGTCTGGGTAAACATAGCTGAATTACCGTAGGGCAAACATACGAAAGAGAATTGCGAGGCAAAAGCTGCCTTACGATCTGCCTTGCTCGGCGATAATTCTCGGGCAAACAAATGAGAAAAAGGATATGGAAATCCGGCGAATGATTGATCTAATGCAGAACAAGAGATGATCTTGCAGAAATGTTATTTTATATGTAACTTATCAAGTGCAATATCTCTAATAGATTTAATATAATTGCAAAATTTAATTAAAATAGCGTGATCAATTGATATGAGAATAGAAACAAAATAAAGGAAACAATTATTATTTTAATGAATTTCTGAATCAGACCACTTAAATTTTCTTTTCTTTTAATACTTTAATTTAATACGTTAACATATGCTTTTATTCTGATTTAAAAATACCTAATACATATGTTCATATATATGCAATATGATATGAAAAATGTATTCAATCTACTTGCAAAATTCTTTGTACGGCAAGAATTATTGATCAATTCATATGCACTGTTATCTCGCCATCTTTACTTTCCATTGTACAAAAACTATATCCATTGCAATCTCCATTAACGCGGTTGTCCATCAAAGTACATCGTTCATAATGTATCTCGCTATCTGTGATTAAATGCTTCCCCAAATGGACGAGCTAGTAAGAAGCGAGAGATCGTGATGGGTTGGTTCAGGTAAACAGACATTAAAACATCAAGTAACCAGACAAATTGCATCACGTCGACCTGGCGCAGCCCACACTCTCGTCTCTTACACTGCGCTACGAGCAATCCCTAACCGCCGTAGAATTAATTGTGCCCGCTAATTATCTCACGTCACCGAAACAATGGAATCCGTTATTAGCTCCGAGTATCTTGAATCCCTCTCCTCCATGCGAATAGCGATTTAATGGAAATTCGCTGACAAATGAAGCGCGTATAATAGTCCATTAATAACTAGCAATCGCAATCTGTATTGGCTGTTGAGATGGAAACGGAATACAAGTACACCCATTTGTATATTGTAATAGTTGAATGTAATTCGGTAATTATTTATCATTGTCATTAACGTGGACTTTGATTTTGATATATGCTATAGGGAAAAAGGTATTCACATTTGTTTTCAATTTTTTTGAATATTCCTGTAAATGTTAAAAATATAATATACATACGGAGAAGAGACTGCATAGATTTACTTTTAAAATTGCATTGTGAAGTAAAGTTCTGGTATCTATAATTGATATGATTTCACATATATAGATCTACAACTTCTCATGCGGAACGAGGTCCACCTCTCTCAGTATTTTCGATGAGAAATGAGATCTACAATAATGTAGTTTTACATAAGTTTACAATTTTCAATAACTTTTATCAAACTTTAATCCGCACTTTCGCTGCGTCAGCTTGAAAGTTAAATCGAAAGGATTGGCTAGACATACGGCGTGTAATATTTCTGTGGAGTCTACTAGGCTTCACGTCGCGAATGAGAGAATGAAGGAATACTTTCGTTGAGTTTACGGCAGGTAGTCGTGGTTTATCGCCAGTCACGCAGTCAGATTTAATTACTCGCCGCAGTAGGGAAGATCGAGAAAGAGACGACCACTTGGGATCTAGAGAAACATTCACCTCCCTACGTTGTATGAAAGTAGTATGAGTCACGCCCCGTAAGATCATCAAACAATTTGCATGAAAATGCATGTGCCTTCTACTTTTCCAACTTCATGAATTATTCACACACCGAAATCGCATTAAAATTACATTTGGGGTTACAAAAAGCATCAGAAGGTCGATTCACAATACGAAATTGGACCCTTTTTGCAAATGTAATAATTCTAAAGTTGTTAAAAATAATATGTATGTAGTGCCATTTAAAATAATAGCGGAAAAAATTAATAAAATTCACTGTATAAATCGTGTAATCGCGAAATTAATTTATAATTCTTCATATACCTTTTGCTTTCCCGCGTCACAAAGTTTTGTCTCCTGAACTTCTTCTAACTTTGAAAGAAACCTCGAATCAAATTTAATCAAGCGAATAATATTCACGTGAAATTATTAACGTCGAATAATTGACTATGCATGATCACTTTTTGCGAGCGCACCACGTGGCAGGATGTCGCGGGAAAGCGGGAGCGTCGCGCGAGTTTTATTCACGAAACGTTCTGACAACTTTATTCTCGAACTTACTACGGGGAGAAAATAACTTTCCGGAGAACAGATTCGAATTCGAGCCGTGCGCTACAGAGAAATTGGATTTACGCGCTCGCAGTTTCAATCTTCCACTGGCGGTCGCAGGACGCATGAGAATTTAACTCGACATATGTAGGTTCCATTCTAGTTTTCCTACATGATACATACATAAGCTGCAATGTCTAACTTATATATTTTGTCGAACAGAAAATCGAAATAAAATATGCAGGTAAAACATCTCGCGTTATTACATTTTCATAAATGTTTTAACATTTATAACATTTGGTTTTCACGCGAAATTTTTGACTGTTTTTAACTTTTTTCATTATTTTATGGAGAAAAAAATAAAAAATTTCTAAATTATATTTTAGCACGAAAAAATAAATTTTATGTTCATCGAAGAACTTAAAACCGTAGGAAAGAACATAACTTCTTATATATTCTGGATATATTTGGAGCTAGATAGGTCTATACTATCTGGTAGCCGAGCTGACGATAGCGCACTGGATTTACTTTTACTACCTCATTAATGTTACACATTTTATTACCGCCTCCGTTCTGCTACCCTCGCTTACTCCCCTATAATATCTTTGTATATAGCAGGCTACGCTGTACTTCGCTTTCAGAGTTTACGATCGGAAGAGGAAGAGAAGAAATGAAAAGAAATAAGCTCGACAGAGTCCGCTATTTTGAGTAGATTTTTACCGTTCGGGAGATTTTACCGAAACGTTTTTCCGCGAGTCTTACGCGTATTTTTTTTGCACAGTTCCATTATTATACCACCATTATTAAAATCACATTACATATTAATATACATATCTTTCATAATACACAATCAGTATTATAAAAAAAAATATGTCAAGTGTATACGCACAAAATGTGAATAATTTAGATTAAAATATTAGTAATATATGCGACATTTTACTTTACGATACGGAACGTTCTTATCGTTCATGATCGATAACCGCTCTTGTCAGAGAAACATCCGGTGCGGAGACGCAGTCTCGGAAACAGTCGATGGAAAGTCGGTGGATGAATGTCTTCGCGACAGGGGTTCCGCAGGATTTAGCGTGCGGGACTTTCGGCGGTATACTGTCGCCATACACAGAATGGGGTTCGTGAACGAAGGGCTGATTCGTGCAAGGGAAGCCATCGAATAACGGAGACGAACGGAAGTTCGCTCGGTCGAAGCTAGGTGCATTTTTCTTAGTTTATTTTCCTTATCAGACAGGCATTGCAAAGAGAAGCGCCTTCCCTGGAGATCTACAAGCGACACAATTGCAAATTTTTAAATCTACTTTTGTGACAGGAAAGCGCGTACTGATATCACAATATTACAGTTTAATGTGATGGATTGCAGTGTGAGGTATCAGAAGATTCATTTGAATAGAATAATTTTATTACTTACATATGCATGTATAAAATTAATGTGATCTATTTTTCTCTCTCTCTCTCTCTCTCTCTCAATTAATTAATTCGAGAAATACACTATTGTTAGTTAGTTTAATAATTTTGTTGCAGAGATATAATATATTTATCTATATAATAGAGGATTCATTGGTAAATTATTGCGATTGATTGTGAAATGAAAGTATTAAAGAAATATGATATTATGTATTAGACAATGAAATAACACGATTCTCTCTTATAGAGCATCTAACGATTTTAAAGCCGAAGATATTGATCGTTACGACGAGACTGTGTGCGTAGATTCAAAAGCCGTATGCTTTACGACTTTACACGGGTAACAAGAGTTTGCATTAATAAAGCCCCTTTTCGGGCCTGAAGCTCAGGCGTTTATGAGCTCCCTGAGCTGTTCAGCTCTGATGCAAAGATGCTATATAAATCCATAAATTTAGGTCGAGATATTTAAGGTAATTTTACGGTTTGGGATATGCGGGGAATTTCGGCGTGTTTTATGCTTTTCCATATATTTTCATATGTTACGACAAAGGATTGGCGTGCCTGAACGTATAATTTAAATTTATTATATCAGTTCCTCAGTAGGCATATTACGTTTATCATTATCTCAGGGGATGTGCGAACAAAGAGATGAATAAGAAATTTTATAAATATACTTGTCATTTTATTTTAATTCTAGGACTCTTATTAAAAATTGCAAATTGTAATGCGCATGAGTAAAATTATCTAGACTATTAAAAAATTATATCACGATTTATGACATTTTAACGAGCATTTAAATGATTCAGATGTTTATCTTCGCCATGTATACGCATTATTTTATTTTAGTTTTAGGACTCTTATTAAAGATTGCAAAATGTAATGCGCATGAGTAAAATTACGTAGACTATTAGAAAATTATATCACAATTTATTATATTTTAACGAGCATTTAAATGATTCAGATGTTTATCTTCGTCATGCATATCCACCGTGCAAAATTGAAATATATGATTATATACATATTAATACATTATTCTGATGAAAAAAAGATCTCAATATAAATGATGGATTGCAAGGGCACTATGACTTTATGATTATTTGTAGGGATACCGAATCTCAATTTTTTACGCTAAAAAATTATCCGGTCGGATGTCTCAGCAATTTCCAGCCCGCGAAACGGAATCGACGCGATTGGGAGAGGGTCCTGTTTCCATTTTTTCACATAAATGATTATCGGGATGGCTTGTAGAGCGAAACTCCCGCGTGACTGGACATCGATATGTAACCGTCGATGGCGCGTGCAGAAGTCTCCTGGTCATCTCCCGTGGGTGACCAAAGACGTTGTAACAGTAACGCCAGTCACCCCTCTAAGCGATGATCCCCGAAGCGTTTCTTTATATCGTCGACGCACATCCCCCTGAGATACGTGACGCACAGATGGAGGGACACGGCCGCAATATCTTCATCCCTTTTCGCGGTACCTCCTTACGCAAACTGTCGACTGTTCCGCTTTCTCTCTCGCACGGTCTTAGGAAATTTATTTTATCGAATTGAAAGCGTCTCATCGAGGATCGCCCTGTGCAGAAAGCGCTTTCGATTCGCTAGATCATATAGCACGATCGCTCGATTTGATTATCCTGACCCTGTGTCAAATTTCGCGATTTCTCGGAGCCTTTGTTCTCGCGATCCTCTATCGAAGACAATTGTAGCTTCATTGATTTTCGACCACTTTAACCGAGTTCCCAATTTTATTTGATCTCAGCAAGGCAACGTATGTAGAGAATATTTTTTTTCTCAAAGTATTAAGTAGCTTCGATTGGATTTTTCTACTTTCGATACAAAATAAATTCAGAAACTATTATTTGCAATTGTAAAAGAAGAGAGTAAAATAATTTAATTTAGTCTTTGAATATTTTACTAAAATTATTTCATCTTTTTCACACATCTCTTTCCGTCTCTTCGCCTTCTTTCTTATTTTTTTCATCCTCATATTTTTCCAGCTGTATGAATAAGCTCTTTACCTTGAGAGAAAACTAAGTACATAAATTACGTACCTTTCTCGGTGCTTTCGACGGTATTGTGGCGATATTTTAGTAGTCACAAGAGTGATTTGTCGTAACACGTTAATGTATGATCTATCTGACAAAGCGTAGTCGTAAGAAACCTTATCCTGACCTACGGCTTATCGTGCTAAAAGACGACGCATTTCGGGAATTCTACATTGTACGCGAGGGGTTGCCAGCCCCTTAAGACCATAACGTTTATGTAGGTGGTGGATTTCTCCTAAAAGGGAGAGAGATACGGGCCATACGGTAACGAGAAAACGTGGCCCACAATATCGCTCGGGTCTGACTCCGCGTTCGAGATCGCCGCCGGATCGGACTTATTTATTGTTTACGTGGGGATAATGTCGGCTCTCCGTTGGTGTTTATGTAAATATCCCTTAGCATAACCGTGACTAAATCACCCGTGCCCGATAAGATGGACCGGATAAAAACGCCCCACTTGTTAAGAACTTCTCGCGTTTCGCTCGAAATCGCAAGCTCGTATTTGTTTTTATTTATTTGTTATCCTTTTCAATCAAAGAAAGAAGATAAAACATATGTGAGTAAAAGAAAATACAATTAATAAATATATTGTTCATTCTTTAATCTGTGTGTATGACAATGAACAAGTTTTTTGAATATTTAATTATTTTGACAACTGTTTAGAATGATATATAAAAGTTACATCGAATATTTTAAAATTATATTCCAAATATACATATAATTGTCTAGAAGTATGCATAAAACATATTTCCTTCAATTGCGTGTCATCTTTAACTAATTAATACATTAGAAAATACAATTAATAAATATATTATTCATTGTTTAATCTGTGTGTATGACAATGAAAAAACTGTTTTAAATATTTAATTATTTTGACGACTTGTTTAGAATGATACAAAAGTTACATCGAATATTTTAAAATTATATTCCAAATATACATATAATTATCTAGAAGTATCATAAAACATATTTCATTCAATCCCATCTCATCTTTAACTAATCAATACATTACATAATCAATTTCTCAATTTAGATTTAATTTCGCATCTACGTCGCTCTCGATCTTCCCGTCGAACAAATTCGATGATCAATCCCAACGCGGATAATACCGACCGCGCGTACGCACGTGTCACGCCGTCTCGCCGTCGTGACGTCTCACGAGCGTTGACATCCATCCCCGGACGCGGCGCTCGCTTTCACTCCCGACCGTAGCGAGAGGTAAAGCTCTCGCCCGTTCGAAGGGTAGGTAGAGGGTGGAAGGTGAGCGAACGGGTAGGGTGCGGCGTAGGGGGTGGTGGCCCCCACCCCTCGAGCTTTCGTTTCTGGAGCAGACGAATCGATGCTCGTTGCCCGTTCTCCCCCATGCAACGAGTTCAATGTCTCGCCCGGGCCGGCCGTAGCCCCCGCGGTCGTGGGTCGTGGCCGTGGCCGTCGGACAGAACGCCAACTACCCCCGGTCGCCGTCGCCGCCGCCACCCACCACCCACCCTCCATCGGTAGCGCCGCCGTCGACCTCGTCCGCGCCCCGTGCGCCGCGATGTTTGCCAGGCGTTTGTCACCGTCGAGAACAAAGTCTGCGCTCTCCCGACGGTGAGCCTGCGAGTTCCCCATTCTGGAATTATCACGGCGCGACTCTCACACTGATATCTCGACGTCTGGCCGGCATGCTGCTACCAACTCGTCAGCGCGGCTCTCTTAAGCCTGGTATTATTAAGGGAGGATTACATTGTACGCCCGTCCGAGTAACAAGTTAAAGTCTTTCATTACCGACGATTTCAAGAAATACCGTATGTCTCTCGTTGGAATATCGCTGATTCGAATATTTGGGAAAATGATTATTTCATCTGATATTTTTTTCAACCAACTTCTCGCGAATGGTAAAATAATATCGCCGGAACAGGGAATTGATCGCGAACTGTGGTTTATGATAAGTATGTCGGTTGTATATGCGATATGCGAGAGATTGCGTTTTGATAAAAAATTTTTTCCATAACGCGCGAGCGGGGCTAGGCGAGTTTTTATAACCGTCGGAGATCTTGCGAAATGTACTGGGGTGGAAAGAAATGGCCATCGTATAAGTGGACTCCAAATTCGGATTCGATTCGGTTCATCGATGTGAATAATACATACTATTAGGACAGCTAGAATTGCTTCTGTGACGTACATCTCGATCTCTTCGCGGGATAAACTATGACGCGGAGAGAAAAGGATATTGATACGATTTGAGTGTTTTCACTGATTCGCCACTGCGGCTTCGCGGACGGGAAATCGATATAAAAGCATGAGCCTCCATAAATTCAACGATAACCGCGCCGACATAAAACAAATAACATACAAAAGGAAAACAAACAATATTAAGATAGAATAACTGTATAGATTCTAGTTGTGATAAAATGGAATTTTGAATGTGAAATGCAAAAAAAAAGAGAGGTAAATCTAGTTCTGATGAAAAATTGCGAATAATATTATGGTAAAATACGAATGCATAAATAAAAAGAGACAATGTAAACTGTCATTTTACAAACACGTACAAACTGTATATTGTTATACTCTGTAACATTAATTCATTCTACGCAAAGAAACACTAAGGAAGCGAAGACAGGGGATAATTGTCAAGAATGCGTGTCTAATATCGCGCGAATAATGCGATCAAATATCAATTCGGAAGAAAACGGTCAGGTATGTATAAATGAACGTAAGAAAAGAGTTCTTGCACGAGATCGCATTAGAGCTCTCCCCCGTCGACCACCCATGTCGCAAAGTCGTTAGTACCCTTCTGCGTTATTCGCCAACCTTCCGCGAATACAAATGACCCGTGTTGCAGCTCGATGCGTTCGCGCCTTTCTGTCGTTACGATCGACCCATCGATCGCGCGCGTCGGCAGTCACGGGAATTATTTCCGGACTCGCCTGGGATTCCGAGACAATTTCAGTCGTAAATCCATGCTGCCATTTGTCTCGCGAATTAAGTTTGCTCTCCTTTTTTCCCATATTCAACGACACCGTTTGTTCGGTACAGGGAATATCCCGTTTTATTCTTGTTTCTCTCTCTCTTTCTCCTTCTTGTCGCTCTTTCGATTCCATGACGGAAGAAACGAAAGAGAGAGAGAGAGAAGGATGGACCGAGTGGGGTTGCAGACGAATTGATATCGGCTCGTTTCAGACGGGCCACGGCACGAAGCGCTTTTTGCGTCGAACCAGTCGAACGAATGAATTATCTTTTCGAATCGTTAATCTCCCGCGCAACGAAATGAAACGTTCCCCCTTTCCAAATCGTTTTTACAGGGGTTGACGTTAACGACGAGAGAGCTCCTTACTTTGTCGCGCGACAAGCAATCGTTATTTTTACGGCTTGTCTTATAAGGATTATAACGGGAAATATGAAGATCTCGTTACAATCTCTGATTTTCCAAGTTAATGATAATGAGAGACACCGCGATTTTATTCCGTAATCTATTAATGGATATTAGACATATATTTGGTAATTGCATACTATTTTATACGTATACCTATTCCATATGAAATTATTTTCTGTAGGACCAAATTTGTTTAATTTCATCTTACTTTCATCTTTAAATCACTTTGGCTGCTTTATACAACTTCTTCTCGTTGATAATAAAAAATATCTACATTAATATTTTGCTTGATTGAGAGTAGAGTATATATAAAATAATTAGAAACATATTTAAGCTTAAATCTCATGAAATGATTCTACTTAACAAAGATTAAAGCGTAGTAATTTCGTAAAATTGAGGTACGCATTTAATGCCGCAATTTAAGCAGGCGGAGTCTCATCTCTCCACAGGTATACAAATACATTTGCGTTTCCTTCGTTCCAAAGCAGAAGCAGCCCTTAACTCATCGTTACACCGGTATAAACGGACAAAAGCGATTACGCGAGTGTTTCGAACTCATTTATTATTAGCTTAACGCCGTATCTTCTCTCTCGCGACGCTCCTCGGCGGAACGCTGATATTATACGATATCATTATGGCAGTACGATTGACTAAATCGTGCCCAGGCCCTCGTAACTCGGGATTAAAACGTCCGGAAGGCTTATATAGGTTATTACATTGCCTTACGAAACCGTAAATCGCGTCACCGCCCTGTGCTACGGTCAGGAAAACTTTGAGAGTAATTGCTCTCGCGACTCTCCTAGGGAAATGCTACCCTCTTTCTGCGCTTGCCGTAGTATCGGAATTCTCTCCCCGTGTAGATAAACAATAATAACATCTCTTCGCCGGAGGAGGCCGGAAAACGAAAGAAAATACGTCCCCAGGGAGAACGATTTATTAATATCTTTGACAAGCGATCGCGGACAGGATTTCAAACAGGATGTTTGTACACGATATACAATCTACATGTACGTATATATTTTGATTACATTATACATGTTGAAATGAGATTCATCTATCTGCGAGAATTTATTTCACATGTAAAATATGAATATTCTATAAAGGGAAGAAACTTTTTTTTTATGAAAAATACCATCTTTGCTTTTTTTAGTAACGTATATCAATAGACATTGTATGTATAAAATAGTTTGTAGCAAAAATATCTTATTTTTGAAAAATATATCGTTATACGTATCCTAACGAGCTACAAAGTTCTTTTTTATTTTTCCCTCACAGTAATGTGTGTACATATACATAAGCCGGAAATAGCAACCGCATTTTATCCGCATAGTACCTTTAGACTTTATGGACATTTTACGATAGTTCTTTGTTGCCAAGAGCGTTCTCTTTCTCTTCTAAATCGAATAATAAAAAAATGCAAAATGCAAATAAAAATTGGTCGTGCAGCATCGCGGTCGACACAACGTGTTTGTCGTCCTTTGTTCGACTTTGATCGATGCGTTAATGGGTTAACGACAGCGTAACGATCGTCTGGAGAGGAATTATTTTCGCATTTTGCAGCCCCTTTCGTCCAACTGCGGTCCTCCCATCACTTGAATGACAAGCTAAATTTACGAAGAAATAAGGAAAATATCTCGCTAACTTCTTTCTGAAATATATAATTATAACGATGCAGAAGTTATTGTTATTATCACTAAATTTATTATACAGGATGTCCGGTAACTAACGGACCAACGATTACAAGTGGTCAATTTAGGAACGATTTTTCTCTCAGCAAAAATGTCGAAAAAGATCATCATTTTTTACAACTTTCCAATATTTGTCATTATGTATCTTTATAACTAAGCCTCGAATTAAAATTTTATTATAGTAAATTCTACCTGAAATTAACTGAAGAATGTAATTATGTTAGACTTTTAACTCCAAAACGTTTAGTTTTCAAAAAACCCATTTTTTTCAATCGCTTATAATTCAAAAATTATTGACTTCTCAACATTTTTGCTAAGGAAAGATCGTCTCCAAATTGGCCAGAGAATCTGCCCTTAATCATTGATCCGTTAGTTATCGGACATCCTGTATATATTTGTGGGTGGAAACTCAGTTCGAATAAGGTTTTAAAAAAATTTAAACAGTTTCACGAATTTTTACATCACAGTCTCACAAAATAATTTTTCAAACGTCAATATTTTCAACTTGTGCGCGGTGCAAGATGTAAGTTAATTTAATTAGATGATGATCTTTCATATTTATATATACATATACCAGTATTTACAGAAGGTTACAACTCTTTGTTAAGATCTCGGGAAGCAAATTACTACACGGACATTTATCGGGCTACATGTGTCTATTCTCTGTCATTGACGTCTTGAGTGGACCGATACTACACATAGGGGTACTGTTCATGTGTGTCATTTCGGCACATCTGTAATTTTCTTTCTTGCGTGAAACGAGACTGCCTGCGCGCGTCCCATCAAAACGAAACGATGCATCAGCGATAAAAGCCACCGCACCATATCTCCTCGTAATACGATGTTCCGAGAACATTTACGACTAATTGTTTCGCCCTGCGCGCAGGTACCATCCTTTTTTTTCGCGTGGAACCGCAGTCGGTGTCTTGCCGCCGCACGTGCCGTCGTAAAAACGCAGGAAGAACGTAATACGTGGACACCCGTTGGTAGTAAAAATTTGTAGGGGAGTAATACGGAGAAGGGTGGAAAGAGGGGCTACATTGCGGGGAGCTACGATAATGGCTAATAAAAATCAGCTAACTGCTTGCAAGACATTGCCGCGCTAATTGCCATCGTAAATTTTTTCCCTCGATCGATGTAACATCGGTGTGACGTGAATGCTGGTGCCAGCCGTAAATTAGCGGACTTGATATATATCGTTGTGGTATATGGCAGATTTTTTTCTGCAACAGTAATTCGGCAGCAGCGGAAACAGCGATTTTGTAAAAGGAGGGTCGTATACATTTCTTACACGGAAAAAAGCCATCATGCTTTTTAGCTGTCTCTATATTAAAACCTGAAATTTAATTATTTTGCCTAAATTTTAGCTATGGTAACTAATATTTTTTAACTATAGTTTAACGCGGGAGAATTCTATAGTTAAAGAATATTAGTTATTATATAGCTGAAAAGCCATGATAACTAAATTTCATGTGTAATATAGGGACAGCTAAAATTGAGCCACAGTAGCTAATTTTTTCGTGTAATTAAGTAATATATTGCGAAATGATAATTTTCTTAAATTAAATTAAAATACTATTTATATATTATCTTTGTATCGCAATATTGCAATTAAGCAGTTTAAGAGGTTTATTTTTCTGACATTTATATTCAAATATATTTCTCCATTTATTTTATAAATGTATGTATAAAATTCAGGATAAAAAAGATACTACTGCAATACTCATGTTTCCTCGTTACTCTGATATCGATTGCATATGGAGGAAAGAAATTTTCATAAGGCAAGTCGCAAACATTCGTATAGCTGTGAGAATCATAGATTTATACAGTTGTTCGCGAATCACAATTTATCACCGAGTACAGAATTATCTCAGCACATTTTTTCACGAGCATTTGCAAGAGAAAAATTATTATTATATACAAAATGCATGTAGCACATACAATGTTAAATGCAAATACTCTTATAGTGTCGCGAAAAAAATGGACTCTGTATTAAGATGCTATACGGAAATTATTATTTTACGAGTGCTTCGTCGAGTGAGTTCACGAATAAAAGTTTATTATATTACTCAGGATTCGCGAACCTTCTTATACTGAAAAGATCCCTTTACGTAGAACATCTAACGAAGAAATGTTTTGTCTTGTAAAATGTCTAATATTGATAGAAAGTAATTTTAAAAAAAAATTATATTATCGAGAAAATCGATCATGTTTCTGTTTGTCATTCATTCTTCAAAATCAATTTATCGTCTTCATAACACGATTATTATGAAATGTTGCTTTTTATCAAAATTAATACGAAATAATTTGAAAAGAAAAAAATAGAGCGTATTTTCATTACATGTTTGAATTAAGAATTGTCAATTCAGAATAATCTCGTGAATAAGTAAAATTGTTTTAGTATTACGTATTATTATATTTTTTAATGTCTAAAGAGAAAGTCTTTTTTATTTTTAATTAATCAACAAAAAATATGTCTTGTAATGCTGGTATATTTTTTTCATTTTTAGAAGGATTTTACATAATTACATCTTCGTACTTCTTCAAACGAGTTGACTTTCTGAATATTCAATTAAGTTAGATTGCATACAAAATTTCATTACGTAGTTGAATCAACGACAAGTGTCCCTCTTTTTAATATGTGTAAAGTCCTCTGTGTTTATATACAATCTCATTATTACAAATCTGTAAAGTGCTGCGAAACATTTGCATCACTCGTGATAATGAATTTTGACTGGTTTTATATTCCGAATGGAAATAATACAAAACAAGAATTGCAGTAATGTTGAAATTTAAATTTAATAAATAAACGGATTATTTTTTGTAAAGAATATGGAGAGAGCAATATTTATAATATATTTTATGCTATACTTTTAAAATATTTTTTATACCTATACATTAATATTTTATTTTAAATACAATATTTAAAAAAGCATAATCCTATTAAAATTACATTGCCTTGATAATATACAGTGCACATAGAGTATCTATATTTAATATTTTATCCAACACACTCATAGTTTAATTATAATCTGTATAATAAATTCATTATTTTTGCTTTTTACAGTGCATTCTAGCAGACTATGATGTTTAATTTATATCAAAAAATGCAATCTGCTTATTTGCAATATTGTTTACACTTTCTCAATGATTCATAATAACTTTTATGTTTTGAAAAATATATTATAATGCTATTTGTTATATTAGTGTTAATATTTATTAGAACGTTTTCAGAAATTGTGAATTTTTATTTGAGAGACAAAATTCGGATCGATCCATGGATATTGTCGAACAACATCTCTTTTGAAATTCTCCAAAGAAGATAGATATATGCGTATCCCACCTACCTTCAGGGTCCGCAAATACTCGATCTCCTGAGAAGATCGGTGGCAGAAGCGTCGAGAGAAGCGCAGCACGTAAAAAAATAAATAAATAAATCTCTATTTTCGCAGCTTCGCGAAGGCAAGAGTACATGAGCCCTGAATAGACACGATAAGAATCTCATACCCGTGTTCATGCCTGGATGAATGATGTCGTGAAATATAAAGTAAACTACCTAACACGTTATCGCGATACCAACAAGCGGCGCATCGTTGATTGAATTTTGATGTATCGCGTGCGTTCGCGCTTCCGTACTTATGTTAGGTAGATTTGTTTGTCGTAAAACAAAATGAGATTTTCAAAGATTGAAGCTTTTATAAAATTCTACGTGTTTGCAATTGCAAAGAAAACATTGTAATTATTTTTTACTCTAATTTAAAGCAAATTTTGTTCACGAGAAACACTTTAACACGTACTTGGCTGAGATACAATAATGATGCAGTTATGGGCCACAACAAGGGTTTAGCAACGACGTGACTAAGTGCACTAGAAGCTTCCGCCACGTGGAAATTTTCTAAAATTACAGTAATCCTGTCAAGGACTTAAGACCACCGACCCTCGAACTATCTGCCTAACTCGAGATGGGCTTCGTTGTTTCACCTGCTAACGTGATTTCATGTCGTCGACCTAACCGTGTGGTCTTCACCAACTAGTGGTCTTTTCTCATAATAAACTTCAATTTACTCGATATGTATAAAGTATATAATGTATGTGCAAGGTACGTATGTATGTGCGTATTATTATATAACTGCTAAAATTCTAATATAAATTGTTTCTTTCATAAAAATTTGTAATTAAAATTTTATAAATATTTATCAAAATAGTTGTGTAATATAAAATATATACTTTACTATTTATGTTCACTGTAAATTATTATTTTTATGACGCCAATAAATTAATTTTTAGACAGTTAAATAAAATATCTAGTATATTTTTTTTCATTATTAAAATTATTTAAAATTGTATGTCTCCTTGCAACATCTTGTACAGCAAGTGGCACCTATGGACGAACAGGTAGAAATCTTATATTCTCATGGATCAATACCTCGCTTTGATGGTAAGCACTACAGTATACTTTCACTCATAATGCGTGGGTTCTGATCTAAGCTATATACTACATTATATTTAAGTTCAAAAATTTAATTAATTTTCTATTATTAAAATAAAATAAATTAACTGAATTAATGTATGTTCTATGTAAATTTGAAGTACTGAACCATTATTATATTTTATTTAATTATTATATGTATATGCATTATGGATGTACGTATATGTGTGATTTAATTTCTATAAAAATTTGCACTAAATTATAATAAAGATATTAAGAACTTACTGTTGAACAAGTTTTAAATATCTTATCGTTTGTGTTGCCAGAAATTTTCACTATTAAAATTATATAATTATAAACTATAATTTTATTTGATTATTGCCTATATCATGAAAAATAAATTTCATTGACAAAACATTTTAATTAGTTAGAATGTCACTGATCAGAAAAACTACAAAGAAACCGAATGACAATAACTTTTATGCCATTCATGATATTCGTTTATTCATACGACATTATTCTACGCTTTAAATATTATTTTATAGTTTTTGAATCATAGATTTGGATATTATTTATTCTTTTGATATTTATTTTGTTCATAATTCTTTGTGAAAGTCTCAACAAATATGTATTTTCAAACCTGGCAGTCAGCCATCTGAAAGAATATCGCTAGAGAGAAAGAACTATTGACATATACTCAGTGCTCAAAGTCTTGGCAAGTTTTCAGAACTAATGCAGATTGATAGTACCGTAAAGTTTCAACATTGACGTATTTTTCATTATTTTGCTTGCAAAATGTTGCTTATGACTTCTTGGATAGATATCTACGCGATTCTTGTCGTCATACTCGACCGACTTTTCGTCTCGCGGCGTTAATAAAAACGTGAGACAATATCGCGTGGGAAATATGTATTATGGAATTATCTCTTATGACAAACAGGCAGATATCGCATAAAAATAAACTATCTTGCATAATTAGCAAAATAAAATATGCATTTGAAAATACACATATATTATATTACGTACCTTGTATGAGATGTTTCTTCAAATTATGTTAAATACATATATTTCTCTCTTGTTAAAAAAAATAGTCAAAATTTTTAAAACAAGTAAACAATCTATATTACTATCTTCTACTAAATGTTCGTAAAATTAATACAAAATTAATTATCGCTTCTAATAATTAGAACTTGAAAAAATAAAAGAGTATGTTTTAAAATATAAAAAAATTTTAATAATAGATATGTTCACTGTTTCAAAAATAAAAAATATTGAACACATGACTCACTGGCCGATGTGCAACAGCGGACTTATGACTGCATCGAAGCTGCATCGTGCGTTGACCTGTAACATATAAATAAAATCCAAAATGCAGCAACGTTTCAAATAATTATTATTTTCATAAATTATTATTGTGTGGAAATTTTATATTCTATGCAAACAATCATCAGTACAGACATAATTGAGTAATTTTATACATTTTTTGTAAAGATTATATCTTTTATAAGATTTATATGTATATTAAAAGAGTTATTTCTATCTAATTTTTTTTTGTTTAAATTATTCTATAGAAATTGTATGTTTTATAACAAGTATTACAATATAATATATTTATTACAATACTCAATATTATTAATATTTATTATAAAAAATATTTGATATTTATTATATAATAATTTTATATTTATAATAATAATAATTTAAATTAAAATATTTAATAGTCAAAGAATTTCATTACGCGTTGCATAAATAATTATATCTCTTAAACAGAATATAATCTAGAAATTGTATTTTACAATATAGAAATATTTATTATTACAATATAAAACTATAAGGTCATCAGACGATAATTAAAAAATGGTAATGATTTAATCGACCAACTCTGGCAAATAAGTAATTTTATTGAATTTCACAACCGGCCGTAAGTAAATCACAACTTTTTTAAAAAACAAAAATTCGATCTTAGAATATGACATGATATAATAACATGATAGTATGAAAACGAAATAACTAAATAAAATAACTTGATAGTTATTTCATTTTCATACTATCATGTTATTATATCATGTCATATTCTAAGATAAAATTTTTGTTTTTTAAAAAAGTTGTGATTTACTTTGTTTTAAGAACATAGCACTTGATAAGAATCGAAACCCACGGCCGAAACGTTGTAAAATTCAATAAAATTACTTATTTGCCAGAGTTGGTCGATTATAATCATTACCATTATTTATTATTACAAATTATTACAAATTATTAAATATTTTAAGTATTTTCAAATATAAAATCTAGAATATTTTACATTTTCATTATCATAAAACAATGTAAAATGTGGATCATTATTGCAATAATAAATGGATAATCTCACAAATAACAAATGAAAAAGTTAAATAAACTATAAATTAGATTTACCTCATCGTTGCTCTGTCGTTGCCTGATGCCTCCCCAGACCTCCTTCTTTTTCCGCGCCGTTCCTTGACGGCACTCACTCGCGAATACACGGTTAATTACTATCGTACGGCACTCCCGATTTTAATTACACGCGACACGCACTTTATTACATTGCGACGAGACAATACGAAACAATTACCTACTTAAAATACGATCCACACGGCCGAAAAACTCAGGAAATTCGCGTCGAGAGCGCGCGGTAATTCTCGCGATAATTCCAGCCCCTTAAATTCGCGCGCGCAAATTTTCGTCGCCACGAGGTTACGCGCTTGGTAAATATAATTTATAATTTATTTAACTTTTTTATTTGTTATTTGTGAGATTGTCCATTTATTTTTGCGATAATGATTCACATTATATTGTTATATATAATAATGAATGTAAAATATCCTATAGATTTTATATTTTGAAATACTTAGAATATTTAATAATAAATATAATAATTTTTAATAATTTTCTAATAATAATATTTGTATATGTAAAATACATTGAATTATATTTAAGAGATATGTATAACTATTTATGTAATGTGTAATTAGATTCTCTTTATATTATTAAATATTTTAATTAAAATTATTATTACATAATATAACAAATATCGAATATAATATTTTGTATAATAAAAATTATAATAAATATTAATAATAATAATTAATATAATATTAATAATATTGAGTATTGTAATACACTATATGTAATATTTGTTATAAATTTATATACAATTTCTATAAAATAATTAAAACATAAAAGAATTAGAGAGAAATAATACTTTTGATATAAAAGTTCTTAGAAAAGTTCATATTATAAAAGATATAATTATTAAGACAAAATTTATAAAATTACCCAATTATACACGTACTCATGATTGTACGCATCGAATATAAAATTTAATGGACACAATAATAATTTATGAAAATAATAATTATTTAAAGCGTTGCTGTAATTTAGATTTTATTTATATGTTACAGGTCAACGCGTGTAGTTTCGGTGCAGTCATAGTCCACTGTTGCACATCGGCCGGTGAGTCATGTGTTTTTTCAATATTTTTCGAAACAGTGAACATATCTATTCTTAGAATTTTCCTATATTTTACTCTTTTATTTTTTTAAGTTTTAATTATTAAAAACAATAACTAATTTTTTCTTAATTGTGCGAATATTCAGTAGGAGATAATAATAAATTGTTTACGTGTTTTCCAAAATTTTGACATCTTTTTAACAAGAAAGAAATGTTGTATTTAACACAATTTAAAGAAGCATCTCATACAAGGTACGTAATATAATATACAATATACATATATATAATATATGTTTATCGTGACTTATTAACTTCAAGTATAATTCTCGTGTAAAACGAGCTTTGAGCGTAAAAGTCGTAATTGTCGCGCAACAATAAGCCTTTTTGCATCTTGTATATGCAGTAGTTTTAGTTATAAGCTGACCAAACGGAGCTGAAAACATGTATTTTCGTATGATGCAGAAAGACATTGGGCATCAGGCGATGTCAAAAGATATTATATGACATGATATATTTCATATTATTACCAGCTGACAATGAGTGAAATACGAATCTGAAGTCTTTAGAAATTCTCTCTGACAGTTACTCGATAAATGCGATGCAGGCGAGGCTGCAACGGCGACGCTCGCCTGATAATCGATTGAACATCTGTTCGGTAGACTGGAAGTGCCTGATACTCTCTCGAGAAGAGGTAAAAGTGACGCGCAAGCACGACGTTTTCTCGTCACGGAAGCGGAAAGTGGTACCGATTTGTACGAACCAACGGAAACGTCGTCCTTGCAACGCAACGAACGAGAATAAAAATCCGCGCATAAGTGTCGCGAAATATCTTCACTTTGAAGAAGACTTTCCCTGCATCGCGTAATCTCATGTTCGTACTCCACAAGATGCAAAATTAACAAATCTTATATGCATCTTTTTTACGCGAAATACTTCATACAAATCAAAATAATCGCTTCATAAATATTAATTAATATGTACATAAAATATGTCAAAAAAGTAATATGCATATCAATAAATATGCAATTTCTACAATTAAATACAATTAGTGAAAGCGTTAATTCTATAAAATATTTTCTCACTCGTAAAATTATTCTTTTTCCGCTTAGAATCACAAGTGATTTTGCTCCACGTGTGTCAAACAGCATATATTAACGTTCTCTACATACTTTCAAATTTTCTCTAAGCTATCTAACACGTGGCTCCAATTAGTTAACTTCGGAATAAATAAACGGATCTCATTGTCAGTGGATCCCCACCAGATCTTTATCTTTTTGCACGAATATACATCTTACACAAATCATGTAATCGAATCTCATGCGTGATGTCGTAATGTCATGATGAATTTCATGTCGACCAAACCTTAAATGAAAAAATCTTTTACCTATTTTACAAAGAGGATTATAGCGATATGTCGTAATTTTTTTTAAGTTTAACTATAAATACTGTCCTTGCACGCAAATTAAAGCTGCATGAATAATTAGTGTTATTTTAATGCTGTACATATGCGATTATGTATTTCACGCGGATATCCTGTCTCATTCGCTCTGAAATGTTTTCACTTGAAAATAATTAGCAGCATTATGCGTGAAAATACGCTATTGAGCTGCTGTTTGTGATACGTTAAATTGCAATTATTGACAATAAATATGTTTAAATCGAAAAGACAAATACAAAATAATATTAATTATGTCCTTTAATAATTACTAGTCTAGATATGAATTATTCAATTATTATCAATGTAAATAATATTGGTCCAATTCAATTTGTATAATTCGTATTGAATTAACTATACTACAATTAAAACAAAATTGTTCTTGAAACTGTTGGAAGATCATAAATAGAAATTTTTGGAGCTTTCTCTAAATAGAAATTTTTACAAATTTTTATAATAAACCGTTTTATAATGAAAATGAACCGTTTATAGTTTCCAAAGAATCTGAATATTTACAACTGCTGCAATTTCGAGATATGAGGTTACTAATAATCATACAGCACAAATTATTCCGAGACAACTATTGTACATGCATAATTATTTAATTGACAATTTACTTTAATTTTAACAGTGACTATAAATAGTTGTGCTTCCTTTATGTCCACTTTGCTTGTAACTAAGATTAATATTCGTGTTTTTCCTGGGATTATTAATGCACGACATAGAGCAGACTAGACTTTCGTTATATATTATAAGACACAGTTTCTCCGTCCGCAAAGATCGAGTGAGAGTCCACGTATAGTTGAAGGTATATATATATATATATATATATATATATATGTGTTTGAATATTCCGGGCGCGTTCAAATAGTTGCAGGAAACTTTCGTAATTACCAATACACGAACGCGAGTAATGCAGGGCCCGATAGTAATTATCGTCGTCGTGTGAGCGTCGTGCACCACAGATTTCGTCGCGGATAAGAGGGCTGCCTGTCGTGTTTATCATTTTATTGGCAAATTTCATTTCTGGACGAGATCTACTTGGGAAACTGAAAGGTTCTCAGTGTTGTGTTTCGGAATATCTAGATACTTTGCGCGATTAAAAGTGTCGTAAAACAATTACTATAATGATTATCTGCTCTAATAAAAATTTATTGTAATCGATGAACTTTTAATGATAAATGTAACATAGTAAAGTTAAAAATTTTTGCATTTTAATTTATTTTACAAGATGCGCGTATAAAACTTTTAATTGTGATAAAGGATATACAGTAATGAGAAAAATGCGATATATAGACAGCTATTTTTTTATTTTATTCATAGCTTACATAATATTTACATGTTTCTTACAAAAATTTTTACAAAAATCTTCTAAGATCGACTGTTTGTGTTTTTGCGAAGAATTGTGTAAATGCGAACTAATTATTCCTAGAATGCAAACATTTTTTCGGCACTAGATGTTAATACGCTGCGGATTTACGCATATTTTTCATTTGGCGTACGTACACCGCGCGATCAAAGCATACGAATGCGGAATAAATTAGCCGAGAAATTGAACGCGATAGATGATATATGTATATAGAATGTATCTTGCGTTAAAAAAAAATCGCGGTTAGATTACACGGAAATGAAAGCAACACCTTTATTAAGATTCGCGCCTCTGATCCATTTCTCTCTCACTCTGCGTGTGTGTGTATCGTAATCTATACCGTATTTACATACGACGTTACGTATTACTTGTCAAACTGCATTGTGCAACTGCAACTGCGACTGTAAATATTTCGAACACGGATCGCGATTTCGGGATCGTAAACGCCCCTTATTCTCCCCGAAAGAGGCCATATCTACACTTAATTAAATCGCCATTGCAGTCGCAATAAATAACTTACCACCACTCGGCAAAACATACCGTCGGGTTTAATGATTTTCATAAATTCAGCCGAGCGCGAACCCGCTTATATTTACCGGTCTTGTTCTTATAATCGGATATCTCGACTGTGAATACTGAAGCGGATCGCGGCTCAGCCTCGCTCGCTTTGTTAGGATTGCACTGTCGTACACAATGCTTTTCAGTTCCTATTATAATTGTACACGCCTTAACGTTACTGCCACGCAAAGGCGCGAGTATATACCCGTAATATAATGCACCATAAAATACAAGACTTGTACTTTCGTAGACTTCATTATATGCAGACAACGGACGTTTTTGTTGCCGTATACGGGGTTATCGCGGCGATTAAATATCAAGACCAGAGGAAGCAGGGAACGTAATATCAATTTCGATATTAATGAATTTGATATAATAGATTGATTTTAAGTAATCTATAATGTTTTATCAAAGAGATAAGAAAATGTGGATTTCATTTATCCTCTAACGCTGTTTCGTAAAATTTTCACTTTTTGCGTTAATACTTTATTTTCTAACTGTTCTTTCTAAATTCATGTTTTATCGCATCCTTACATTATTCTATTTGTATTGCACTAATAGTTTCTCTTATCTCGAGAACTTTACGTAATCCCAGTAAAGTTCACGCAAGATAAAAGTATTCTCACGCCTCTAATTATATAAATAGAAAAGCTATTGTTAAAATATTACTTTAGACTTGTTTTTCTTTCAATGGCCACATATTATTGCGTAACGCTGATCTATAAATTTACCACATTTTTTCTCAATAGACTCCGTGATGTCCAAAATCTTGATCTCCTTTATGTTGTCATCTTTTCGTTATCGTTCGACATTTAGTAGTAGAAATACGTGTAGTAACCTGCAATACATAGATGAAAAATCAATTTTTGAAATCAGAATATTTTTTAGAACATTTGAATATTGATATCAAAATGATATTTCAATTAATATCAGAATGATATTATATATCAACAGAATAATTAATTATTAAAAGTATTTCAAAAAGAAATTGGAAATATTTAGACAAAAATCCATTTCTTAAATCAATTTATCGCTCGGATATATTCAATGTCATAAATCAAAGAATTATCTTGAATCAATTATCCTGCCTGTCTCCTGTTCCGCTTGCGAAACTGCAAGGAAGCACGAGATCAACTTTTGCTTTTCCAACCGCTTGTACTTCCGCTCTCGGGATGCTTACGCCGACAGATTCCAGCAGATTCTTTGTCATCGTCGCATCGCGCTAAAATCGCTTTTAAACTTTCTCGATTTTCCTTGCGCAATCAAATTCTAATTCTTTCTCTCTCTCGTTTCTCTCATTTCCCTTGTCCTTCGACATTCTCGCTCGCGACTACTCGTCCAACAGTCCGTGTGATTTCCATCTACGATTGCTATCGCCGAAAGCATTATTCGGCGTGCTAATGCCCGGAGCACCTGAACGTCGTTAATGAGTAGCGAAGGGTGATACCACTTCAAAGCTGCTAATTATAAGACCCTCGTCACCTTGTCTCACCACCCGCCATGGCAACACTGACCCCATCCCTTTTGTTTCTACCCTTTGATTAGTAGGTGCTCGCTTTTCCGGTCCCCTGGTGCTCTCTCGGCTCTTTCTCTCTCTCTCTCACTTTCACACAGTACACGCGTGCGTTGCCAAGATTCTACGCAGTATGTCGATAATAAAGTCGACCGCGAAACGAACGGGGGATTCGAATGGAAGCCATTAGGGGACCGAAAGGAGTCTGCTAGTTCTGATTATAGTCAATTTAAACGTCCTAACAATGAATGGTAGTGTTCAGAAATAATTGTCGGTAAATGGGCGGCAAATCCGGCTTAAAAATGAATTGAGTGCTCAAAACGCGTATTTTTATTATTCCTTCGTATTGCTTGAAAAATTGCTGTTGATTTTGTATTACAAAAAAATCGTCCAAAAATGATAAAATATTCTCTACATAAAATAGAAATGTAATTAATTTATTTAATACATGATCATAAATATAATTAAGTATCTTGCATGTTAAAATGATATTGCAGAATAATATTGACATTATTTACAATTGATTGTTCAAAAGTATAATACTAGACCATTATTTTTATATCGAGTCGCTATAAAACTTTTTTACGCAGTCGTGCGACATATTTTCATCCAAGTTCTAAATTAATGTCCCGTGAAAAAAGTATTTAACAGAGATATCGTTAAATTACGAGAGTTTGTACCCACAGGGAATACTGACGACGAGTTTTAGGGAAAAATCGTTTTTCACGCCCTTCTTCTTTCAACCCCAAATAAATTTCCGTCAAGGACGTCCAGAGGGGTCATTAGTTTTTGCGTGTTGCGTAATTAAATGCGGATCATCGGGTTTAATGATTATTATAGGAAACGAATGGGTCAAGTTTGATCTAGAACGCTTCCACTTTTTTTATTTTATTTGTTTGATCGCGCAAGATTTCCAGAATAGATCGTTATCGATATGAGATTATGTGTAATTGGCAGATAAAGATATTTACACGCAATTGTTTTTATCACGAATCTATCTGTTGAATTTTAGAAAACGGAAACGATTGCAAAGATGAGTATTCATGAACGGAAGTTGCTCGCACGCGAGTTACAATCGCTTTCTGTTAACCCGATTAGCACGTATTTCAACCGTCTGTCATCGACTTCATTTTTCCCGGTAGAGAATTAACTTATACTTTACACTCGTTATCTGCTAAACTGATTAATCTTCAAAATTGTCCCGATGAAGCTGCTTCCCTAGCTACAACCTCAGATTTTCCTTTCAGGCTTAACCTTTCTCGCCCTTAATGCGCTACGACATTAATCATTTGATTGCCGAGATTTCTCTCTCGCCGTCGAGTTGCGTGTATTAACGAGTGCAAAATGCTATAAAAAATATACGAGATGTACAAGTCTTCTCTCGATATCCGGCTCGCGTTTCTCCATCCAGAGGAATTTATTCGCTCGCCATTCACTTCTTTCGCGTCGTACGCGAGTTTTAATACCGTTAGTAATCCCCCTCGTTAACTTTTATAGAGTTATACGATCCTGCGCATCATATATAGCGTTGCATTATATTCAGTTGTTGAGTAGTTTTCTCATTTAAACCCGCGCAAGACAACGAATATGTAAAAAAAAGCAGAAATATATATTCAACGCAAGTAAATGTATGAACCTTTGTTCTTCGTCAAATCACAACCAGTCCTTATTAAATTGAGCAATTATTTGCCGACGGAAATATATGTCGAGTTATGGGAATATAAAGCTTTATTGCAGTCAAGAGACGATTGCAACAACATTGCCCACGCATTATTACGTATTACGTGGTTACGTTTTCTTTCTATGTTTTTTGCACTGAATTTCGCAGACGTACGGATTACGCAATCGAAAGTGTTCTCACTCCTCTCGTCGATCGATAATTACAAATTTGGCTACCTGACATTCTCAAATTGATCTTCCTAGAGACAGCCAGTAGAAGACGAATCCGTGACTAAAATCTGCCATTCTATTTCAAGACGTCACAACCATCTGTCACTAGCCGCAGGGAGAAACGTCATTTTATGATGACCATTATAATGTTGAATAATCTGTTTTTGCAATCATTTTGTTATTAGATAAACATTTTTATCGGCGAAATTCTTCCATGAATTATAACGTAGTATAAACGTGTTATATAATTCTTCCAATCGACGAGAGATACATACATACCTTATCTTTATGCATGCTGTATATTGACTATATGTCAACTTTCGCTTATGTTGAAAAAAATTTAATTGACTGAAATTACGATTGAAAATCTGCGTTTCTCATTTAACACCATAATTTCGTGCGTTTCTTTAGAATTAAACGAGAGGAGACATGATTCAAGCAAATGACAAAAAAATAAGTTGATCGAACTTGACCGCGCATGACCGTCAGTCTGATTCGGTGAAAGACGAGACTAAAGGAACGTTGATCTTTGCCTTTCGATCTCTGTCTCCCCAATCAGGGAGTTGCGTCGCCGATCAAAAAGGCAACCTTGTCGTCTCGTCGACCTCGTAACACCTGTTACGCGCAATGGAGTAACTTAACTAAGGTTACGCGTAAAACGGGTTTAAACTACACACGACGAGGCCGCACATAGCGTCGAAATCGCTTTCACTGAACCGTCGCGGACGCTTGTGTTCCAAGGCTGAAGATTCATCGCGCGAGAAAACCTGGTATCCAGCTGCGTTCGCGGAAGAAGGAAGTACAAAGTTCCACCTCACGCTTCTTTTCTCTCGTGGCAATTTTTTTCCCTCCCTCTTCCTTCCTCTCGTGATGTCTCTCGTTATGCCTCTTGATGTGTCTATTTCGATAACGGTCGAGAGCAGGTGCGAAGGACGGCGCGAAAAAAATGAAAGCCGCGAAGTACGCTTAAATTACCGGAAGAGACACGCTGCTTTTATGTATTACGTCGCGGAAACCGAGGAGCCGATTACGCAAGGAAACCCGCATGCATGTTTTATGGTTCTACGGTATTTAGGCTTGAAATCGAATTTGTTCGCAAATATAGAAATACTCGATCTCACTTTGTTCCCGTTTCGAGCAAACGGATGACGGTAAACGGTTTGTCGGACGTAACTGACAAGGTTAATAAGATAAAGATCTAACGAAAGTTTTCATTTATTGCAAAAAAAATAATTCACGCTTATCATGTTATGAAACTATTGATAACGTCAGCGGAAACGTTTATTGAACACTTACGGAATCCAATTATGGAAAAAATATATATATATATCTTACTACACGTTAGATATATAATTTCTCTATAAACTTACCTGCGGGATATCATGTTATCTATCTGCTAGTGTGCATTTCTGGCATGCTGATGGAGATACATACGTATATGTTGCTGTGCACGTTACTAGAGAGTGGCTAAGGAACCCACGTACCATATATTAGTATTGCGTCTCGCTGTCGTGGTTCGCAATCACGAAATCGCGATCGCCTAATTTAATGGGAATCGTAAAGTAGAGGTGACGAACGAGACGTTGAAAGTTAAAGCTTAGCATGCTCGCAATTGCAATCGTCTATTCTAATGCTATCCCCACGTGCAGCCTCTCGAGGATGTAATGAGAAGAACTGATTAGCATCCTTGAACACTGAACGATGGGATATCATTAGCGCACTCGCAAAATGACGTACCTACTTGCCGAGATTCAAGGATCAAGGGAAGTAACGAAGTCCGACCTTCCAGATAATATAATGATAAAGGTAAAAATAAGGGAGGGGGCCATTTTTGCGGTTTGCCAATCTGAGCTCGACACGATGGTCGTAATTACATAATTTTAATTTTTCATAAATCATTTTTTTTTGTTGTTACATAATATACAAAAGAGATCGAAATTTGTACAACGATTATATGCGTACGTCAGCTTTGCGACGATTATTTACTAGCTTTGTTTTTTATTTAACTTACAGTGCATTTATATATGTATATTATAATACCCTTAACAACTATAAAGATTGTTCACAGTTGCGCAATTTTCTTTTACAATGAAAGAAAAATTTCGTTTATCGTTTTAATATATTACGTTTGATTATAATATATTAAAATGCAATATTGCATTTGCACAATTTAATATCGCATTGAATTTTATTAATGATTTCGCATTGAGTATCATCAATGATTTAAGTTCGACGATGTCAATGAATCAGAAATTAAACGTCTCGTATTTTTTTGCGATAAACTTGCATAATTGACTAAAATTCTTTACTTAATATTAGTCTCTTATAACTATTCCTTCATTGTGTGATATCATTGCTTTGGAATGTTAATATGTGTATTAGTTTTATGTGACTTTCCAAACGGTTCATAAAACAATATAATTATAGTGTTACACATGCACTACTTTGAAAAAAAATTAAGAATAGAATTAAAGTTCGGGAGAAGGTTGTAGTGTATCATCGACCTGATTTACAGATGACAAAAATAAATAGTGCTTATATATAAGTTGGTGCAGAAAGTCGAACGAGGCACTACGTGATAAAAGATACTCTCTTTCCCTCTTTCTCTATTTTCTTTTTTTTTTTTTTCATTCTGTTATCTTTTCGCTTCGACAGCTTTTTGAATTACCTTACATGCAGAGATATTGTTCATATGCAGACTCGCCAATTCGTATTCCACCACCGATCCCTTTCAACTTTTTTGTAATTTTCTTTTTTTTTTTTTTAAATGCATCTTCGAATATCTTTTCCAATGCTCAGAACCTGGTGAACGAATTACCTGCGCTGGGTGGCACAAATCCATATCCGCTCGCGCCCACGACGACGCCACTGGTGTCAGCTGAGTTAGGCGGCGGCCCAGCTGGGAATAATACAGGTCCTACGAAAAGAAAACCATATATGCGTTAAACGTATTCTCACACTCTTCTCATTGAGCTGTGATCGTTCTCACAATTGTTCGTCATGATACCAAAAATGTAAGCTTTATTTCACTTCTGCATTTTCTGTCAGTGAAAACGCTTAAGGTCTTGCTTAGGGCATTGTTGAATTATACAAGAGTAATAAAATATATATGATATTCTTAGGATAATTTTTACTGAAAAATCTTAGCCATTGTTTTGATAATAATATATCATCAATCAATTATAAGCAAATTGTGGCATGCTTATTGTAAACGTTTGTTTCTAGTGAACTTGGTAATAGATATATCGAACGGTATACTTATGTAACAAGAGGTTAGACAGTACATATACACAAGATCTGTTTGATTCATATCATAACTATACAAGATTGAAGAAAATTGATTAGATACTCGGATCAATTACAAGGATTATTATTAGTTTTACGGTCATTGATGCGTGATTGGTCATACAGTAGAAAGTAAATATAGTATCATTAACACATTACACACCGAAAGAAATTGAATTTCACAGTTTAATTATAAATACTTGTCTATTTCGTAATAAAAAATTATTTTTTTATATATACTTTATTATTGTTGGGGAAATATGTAATTATAAAATATTATTTATTATATATAAATGCAATTGCATATATATGTTATATTGAGCTATCATGATATAATGTTCATCGTTTTTATTATTATAACATGTTTATGTCAATTTCTTGCATTAATTTAATAGTTTCGAAAACAGACAAAAGCTATTATTTCAATGAGTGGCACATTTTACTTAATGTTTAAAAGTAATTTTAAAAAGGAATTGCTTCACAAAAGAAATCTTGTGAGTGAAAATTCCAAATTACTTGTATTTATATTATTCAATAAAGTGCATTTAATAACAACACGATGTACATTAAAAGAAAGTTGAATTTATAGAGTAGGGAAAATCCTTTCTAATACAAGGAAGCTATTTTCTTCGTATTTTACTCTAATCAATTTGTAGCGATATTCTATACATATAAAGATACTATCTTTATCTTGATACATATAAATTCATGAAAATAATTATTTTAAAGAAATAATAACATATAGATATAACAAACGCCAGTTTCGCGTTTTTTCTATTATTTATGACTTTATGATGAAGTAGTAATGAAATACGCGAGCCAAGCGCGCCTTCAATGACTAATCGCTATATGAATATTTAGCAGTATAAGAAAACGAACGATTTATTTGACTGATGTAGAGTTCTGATGTTATCGTGATTGCAGATTTCTTGTCAACAGTAGCCTTGATGAAAATTATGAATGCAAGATAAATTGTCGGAAGAAATCGTCGTTAATCGTTTATAGAGTGCAATATAATTTACACATTTTACAATTTTGACGTTTAACTGCAAGAAGTTAAAATGCAATGAGCTATAAAGAGCATGACTATCACACAGAATAAATAGTAATAGCAAAATAATACGTTTTATTAGGATTTCTATCGCGTGTAAAACTTGAGCGTTAGCAGTTGCGTTGGCTGATTTAAATTGTGATTTATACTACTTAGGCTACTTGTTCAGCATTTCGCCAGACATGTAGTAGGCATCATTATTTATCATTGAATGTGAACTTGACACTTATTCTGATGCCGTTATGCACATAATAACACAAAACTAGTTGCAAGAATCGAATATCCTGTTGGTGCAACACTTAGTGTTTATGCGTACGATTTAAATAACATGTAGTTCAATCAACCTTAGAATTCGAAGAATGCAAACGTCAAAATAACATTGCAATATTCTTAGATCATCACGTTAAAATATCTTTACAATTGTAAACTGATTATATCAAAATGAATTTTAACATAAAGGAAATTCTATTTTCATAAGAGTCACATTTTATATTATAAACTCAATCTTTTTGTTTTTGCAAAAATATTACGATCTATTATATACTTAATATAGAAATGTAATTGGCAGAAACTAAGTGGACGATGCAGTATGTTATAAAAATTTTACCATAATTCACGACGCTGCTCACGATACAGAAACACTAGCCTTTCCTTCCCGTTACACGTGTACAAGTAAATTTCTAGTTAGTCTCGCTGTTCCGGTAAAAGTTCCATACCGTCTAAGCAAGATATAGGTTCTGCACTAACTGCGAAACTCTACAATTCAATTCGGTTTCATTCTTCTCTTATAATCAATCGTTTGATTATACGACAGTAATGCACTTTACCAGAGCATTCCTTTTATATCTTGAATCTTTACGGCCGAGCGAATATAATCATCATAAAAACAAACATTGTTAGATTTGTTAGATTGTCTTGTACAAAATGTTATATAAATAAACGTGGGACAAGTAATGAGAGTTATAGCAATTAATTCTCTAAAATATTTCCGTATAGTCTTTTTGTCAACTTTATCTACCGGGTATTTTATCAACTTTTTATCTACTTTATCCACCAGGTTTTTTAAATTAAAATAATTGAAATTGTTATTAAAATTTTTTTTTAAATTACAATTCTTTCAATCTTTAGTTTATTCTAATTATTGCATGTTAACTACTTTAAGTCCAAAATTGAATTAAGAGTTACATCATTTGGAATTAAAATAAAGAAAGAATAATAATTATCTAGAGTAATAAAATTTTTATTGCGAGTTTATATACTAAAACGAAATTTTTATTGCGAATTTATATGCTAAAACGAAAGTTATGTATTGTTGCATAATCTCGGTGGTTAGTTTTAGTTTTTTTGCAAATATAACATACTGTGCCAAGACTTTTAAGATTAATGCGATAATATATAGAACAGTAATTAGTCTATTTCATTTTTCAATAATCTAGTAAATTCATTTCCAAGAGATATTTTACATTGAGAAAGAACTTTCCAACGATTAGGGAATTCTAAGAGAACAGTGAGTCAGAATGTCTATCTTTATTTCGCAAATGAAACGAGGCCGTTTCTTAACGACGTATGAAAATAGAAGAAAAACATAATAACGAATCATCGTAAATTGCACGATTTTCAGCTTCCTGATAACATAGATGGAGAAACGAACGCTTCCGAAGCATATCGTATTCTTCAATGAGCACTTCGAGAGGTCTAATAATAGAGTACAAATAAAAAAGGAAAGCGTAATTATTTCTTAGCAAGCGTGCACAGCCCCAGTAATAATATAGCGATTAATCATCTTCGAATTATGCAAATTGATGTAGCTGCAGTTGTAAAAGTGCAAAGGTTACCCTGGAAAATCAGTAAAATTCTACAAGAAATCTCACGCGCGGATAATTTACAACTTTATAAAACGTTATAAAACATTACCAATGATACATCCAGCAGTAACCTTAGATGATAAATATAATAAAAAAGTCTCGTTTATTAATCTAAATCCTATGTAGTAGCTTCATAAAATGCTAATAGAAATCGTTACTATTGTCGCTAGTGTTTAAATAACTTACCTCTATTCGATCTCGGATCTCTCATTATTGTCTGAATATAAGGATTAAATCCGAAGAAATGCCTGAAATTTTGCGCCGAGACTCCCGCCAGAACAGCCATGACAAATGCGACTAGAATTATCTGCAAATAAAAGTTTATTTATAAATTCCTATTTCTCATACCAAAAAATACTTTCTTAAGATTAATTTTCAAAAGTGTTTTTCGATCAATTAAAAAATTTAATTTTTATTCATACTTTTTATCATATTTTACACACAAAAATTAAAAAAAAAAAAGTTACATCTGTGATGACAAAAGAAGTTATTCATAGAATTCTTTAAAACGCAAGAGTTTTATCTGATCTTAATTTATTATAAAATGTAGAATGCGTTGAGAAAATTGTTGCGAAAAGGAAATGTAATCTACAGGCGAAAGAAAAAAAAAGAACAGACCTCACAGATATTTAATCTTACATGTACCTTTGAACTATATTACAAAGTGGCGCAATCCCTCGTTTTGCAGAAACGTTTCTTCGCGAGTATATACGATATAGGACAGGACGCTTAATTGAGAAAGAATCTTTCTTAATGAGTATTCACACGTTCAGAAAATAGACCGGTGATTTACATACAGATCTGAATAAAAAGATAGATGCAAGGAGCTAAAAGCGTGTACTTAACTCATTCTACATATATGAATTGTCGGTTATTAATTATAATAAAGTAAGGATATTTTCGCGTAGCCTCTAATCACTTGGATTCTCATGAAGCAACAACTGCCTGACGAAACTTGCTCTGCGTAACGCAAATGAATCACCGCGGGGATAATTTTATCCGCGTTACAAATGTCCGAAAAATGACTGTTATTATGATAATTATCGGTATTTTACACCAAAGAGTCCCCTCTAGGTCTAGAGTTATCAGGCGCTAAATAATGACACTATCTGTATAATGATACCGAGTATAGACTTTAAATTATCGAGATATAGGCTTTAGAGCCGACAGAAATGTTTTACACAGCCTTGCGTTGAAAACTGCACGCCATAAGACATCAAGTCCCTTTCCCTTTTAATCTGACGGCTATGCATGCGTTCTCTGATTCGAAGTTATTCCGTCCGTGACGAAAGTGTGTGACAATTTTTACGCGTGGTCGACCGCGAACTACGCGCGTTTCTAATATGCTTATAATTCTCACTATAAGCTCAAGAAACTCTAGAACTCTAGCAACTGCTTTATGTACTATTTATAAACAGATATCCATATATTTCATATGCATATACATATAAAAATTATTAATAAATCTCTTCTATTGAAATACTTAGTCTGATTTTATATTCATAATAATTTTGCTTTAACTAACAATCTTTATTATATATTGATGATTTATCAATTTTAGATAATTATTTTGAATTTAATTTTTATTCTTTGCATTAGTCTGGTAAAAATAATCACCTCATAATCAAGTTATCGAAGAGAGTTACAAGGATCAGTGCATGATGCAAATGACATTTGCTTCGAAAATCCGTAATCGCGATATAAATTTCGTAGTTGTTGCGCAAAAATTCGAGAAAGGTGGAGCAATGGGATGGAATCTTTTCATCGGGCTTAATTTCTTCTTCGTTCGAGATCGCGTTCTTCTTACGTAAAGAGCTGATGAAATCGTTACAGCCGATTCACAAATCTCCTCTCGACACTCGAGGCATCATCAAACGCGTCGAAGGACACCGTTTCTAATTACGTAGCTGGGTTCTTGGAGTAATCGCGAATAAAGGTTATCTCATCTCAATCATCGGTGCAATACCAAGTTTGCTGCCGGTGAGTTAGTTTGTCCACGAGATTTCTGTATCAAAGGCAAGGTGAACCGTCGCCACGGCCACTTTCCGCCTTTTTTTGCACGATTTTCTCCTACCGGCGCAATGTCAAGGTGACTACGCGCTCGGTGGTTTTACCTTTAAAAATTCGAATACTGAGTTGTGCACGCGAAATGTTTCTCAATCGTAATTTTGTTGTATACATTGATCGTGTATGCAAGTAGACCGCACGTATTCCTTTCGCGTTGAATGATCAAACAGGAATCTCGAGACCGACAATTATGTTGTTATGTTACAGCTCTCGGATTCTGAGATTTCAATCTGAGAAATCGGCTTGGAGAAGTTTGAATTTAACTGCAGCGAATTGTTTTATACGCTTAGCGACGAACTATATCCACTTAATTATGATAGAAAATTATGAGAGATAAGAATAAGAATGTGGTCACGATTTATTGTCTCTATTTTCTAGTACCGTATGTCGCGACTCATTTGACATTCGACAATTTTGACATATTTAATTCCGAACGCGCGGATTATTATCTTATCTAGGTAAATGCAATAACGGTGGCATATAATTGACAGTTTGACGGAATTATGCAATGATGGCATAAGTTCGGATGGTATGAATATGTCGCTGAGAATAAATACGAGAAAGGGAAGACAGATTAACATCGTGTAGGCTCGGTTGCAGATTGACAACATTTTTAATTAATAACACTCATTAAAAGAACGTAAACGAGTGTTCCACCGTTTACATTCTTTTCTTCGCAGAGCGAGAGGCACGCTTTCTTGTTTCTGATTCTTATCGAGCACGTTCGCGTGTCCCGAGCATAATTCATTTCGTTCATTAGACACAAAACAGCATTGACCTCGCGACCTACGGAAACGGAGTAGTCACGAGAAGTCATATCGATAAATAGAAATTGACAAAGCACTAGAAAGATTGGACGTAATATGCGTGTAAGATGTCATTAAACCATATTTATGTAGAAAACAAATTTATTGGGGATTTTTGCTTCTCGTTTCGGCGCGAAAGTGAATTGGACAGGACGCACACAAGTGAATTACCATATCTATTCATTATAACAGTAATTTTTTTCTTCGAAACAATCTAATTTTAACGATTAAATCTTTCTCGGAAACTTATCCCGTCGATGTTATCGTTAATATAGTCACGCTATAACAAAATTAAATATAAAAATGGAGGCATGAAATAACGAAAATGATGAGAAAACCCTGATTGCGTCGAATGATGAGTAATTTCTATTTATTATTACCATAGTTTCACATCTGTTTGCATGAGATGAAGACAACGTGCAAAACAATGTGAAGGCAAGGCACTCTTTTTCGCACATTGAAATAATAATTCTCGAAGTTTACGACAGTGAAATAGAATCTTTAAATAGAATAGAAAAGATCAGGTTCTTGCGATTGCGAAACATTAGATCAGTCAAGCGGAAATTCCTTGACAATGTAATAATATTCAGGAAGAATGCTATACCTATAGGCGTAAACCAAAGAAAGTATAATTTAATACGTACATATATTACATATAATACTAATAATTATATTAATTTATGTACATATAATTAATTGTGGTTTGCCGCAAAATAATTTAGAAAAAGAGAGTCGTTGCTCGCCATCGATGGCATCTCCGCCTTCGTTTCTACGAGGTCGCCTATAAAGTGCGACACACATGTGCGTAAGACTGTGACCGGAGATTATGTCGGCCAGATATCTCCGCGAATGTGTGCGGACGATTGCGAGGAAAAACCGCGGGGCTTATTGCAGCTAGTCGCTGTCGCTATATTTCGCGCGCGCGAAAAGACCGAGTCGGCGATTTGTTTTACGGCCGCGAGAATCGATATCGCGCGCAACCGATCGATCGATTGCACACAGCCGATGTGATGGGTGCAATCACGCGCGCGCGCCGATTGTTTCACGCTCAAAGGTTGCACCCGCGCACTCGCTCGTTTACGTTCGTATAAAAAAATTTTTAAAAAACGCAGCGTGTCACAGAAAATGCGGGCGGACAGCGGCGCGGTTTCATTACGCGGGCGGTATTTCATTGTTTTGTCCGGCGATCCGTCGTACGACACGTCGATGAATATTCATCATCTATATGATATAATAACTCATGCAAAACGTGCACACGCATCCCGTTGTCGCAATATTTATGGGATTAGAAGCGACTTTTTTGAAAGATATTGAAGCATTGTAATAAATTAATTCATCGCGTAAAATCTTCGCAACGTGTCACGTGTATATGTGACACGTTGCGAAGATTTTACGCGATAAATTAATTTATTACAAGTCCCGTGTGTGTTGCGCGAAAAAGTTGTCTTTAATGTTAAAATTTATAATTTTTATTTTTCTGTTAAAGATTATTTAGAAGTTCTTACTAGAAAGAGCCTTACCACTTGTGTTATGTGAAAATTAATATTTAAATGACAATTTCCTGTTCTATATATATCGTGAGCCTATTTGTTAATCAATAACAAATTAATTCAGTTGAAATTTTTCTAATAGACCATGTTATCGCGTAATAAATTATTAATTTATTTATATAACTATATTTATATGACAATTATTCAATCATAAGATCTTTACTTGTGCTTTTTTCGTAGAAAAACTTGAAATAAAAACCGGTATAATTGACTTAATTTCACTAATCTGCATCTATTTTGCGCAAATATCACATCAACGAGATATATATATACCATATATATATGTTACCTAACTGTGCGAACATTTTTTATTAATATTATACTAAAATAAAATTAGTATATATATATACATATACATATATACACATAAATAGATATTTGCTTAATTAATACATATTAATTTTTATTACTTTTAAACATCATTTATTAATAATTCTAATTAAACATATTGTTACTTGATATTCTATACCGACTTTCAATTTGGTTGAATTAATACATTATTTGTTTATTGGTCAAAACAAGAGGTTGATCTCTGATAAAGGTATTATACAAAAGCTTAGAAAGTATATGATCAAATATATGCATTGTCAGTGTATTCATGTATATACATATATACTGTACATACGCACATGTTAAAAGATATACTTCCGCGTTTAGCACCGAGTGAAACGGACTGTACTTAACTTGTTCCTGTATCTAGCCATGTAGGCGAACTTTTACACTATTAATATTAATCGATGTAATTAGGTTGTGTTTACGTAGAAAGCAAAAATCGTACAAACAAAAACGGTGGTCGACCACAAAATAATTTGCGATATAATAATAATAACGAAATCTTCAATGCCACATCATTGCAGAGATTAGAAATCACTTCCTTATCTTATAATCTTCGTTTTTGGTACATGATCGACAGCTCACATTAACATACAATTGAATTATTCAGCATATTATCAATTACTTATGCATAATTTATGATATAATGAAAAGATAATTAAATTAAAAGTTGAGAAATTATAGAAAGAGAGAGAACAATTAAAAATTTACACAATTTGTGCAATATATTGTTTACTTCTATCAGATAAAAAATTTTTAAAGAAAATTTCTGATAAATTTTTAAATTGTGAAATATATTTCGTATTTTCTACTTTTACGTCAACAAAATACATTTCCATATAATAGATAATGTCACATAAATATTTTATTTAAATTGCTTTTCTTGTTGTGAAATGTCTGCCATAATGGGGTTAATTTACATTTTACAATGAATATTATATTTGTGAAATATAATATTTGTTTCTAAATATATTCGGAAAATCATAACTTGTTTGTTTTTTCATATTCTTTCATGTAAGATAAATTATTGCAATTTTAATATTATCTATGAATCTATTCAAAATAGAATCGAAAATATTACAACAAAAATAATTACAAGCTTATTATCATTATTTTTCTAATAATTGCAATTTTTATTTTTCAGATAAAATATGAACAACTATTTTTATTTAATGTAAGGCAGTGTGAAAATGACAAGATGTAAAAATACAAATGTGTAATTTTCTATAATTTCACACCGATTGCAATAAATGTAGGTAATGCTGTCGTAATTTCTTTCGAGGAAATATTGTGCGATAATTCGTCTTAAAACTAGTTGATCTCAATACGCAGAAGAAAGAGAAATTATGTTTGATAATATTCTCAACATTTATCTATCCCAATTATTACTGTTTTTTATATATACTTTTCGATCTTTAAGTTACTCGCGCTAACGCGTGCATAATTATCTACATTTACCTTGAAGCAATCTGAAAGTTAATAATGGTGTAAGATTGCACCGTTTGTGAGAAATCCGGGCAATGCCAATGTAATCCAATGTTCACGAGGGAACCTACTACAATTCGACTGCGGATGTTGTAAGTTTCAGGCGAGATCAGGCTGCTTGTGAATATTGAGATGCGGTTTGTAACATTACGGACTGTTTAGCATTCACGTACTTGCCTAACGTGTCGTGATTAAATTCGTTACGCCAACGATACCGCAATCGGTCAACGCGAATGCCACGATTTTCTACGCCCGCATGAAATTCTCTTTTAACACGGACATACGGTCGACAATTTTCTCTTTCTCTCACAAAAGCCGACGGCGAAAAAAAAGCTATAGTCAATATTACGGAAAACATTTGCAATTGTTACATAAATTTCGTGAACACTTAATCGTAATGACAAAAAGGAGAAAAGGAAAGTGGAAAAGCAACTGTGAGGATCTATTTAACTCACAATTCTTGGTACGGTTAGAAAATTGCACGTCACGGACAACGAATGCATCTCGACATCTCTTTTGCGAGAAAAATAAATGTCACTTTCTTTGGTTCTTTCATGAGCTGAAAAGCATTTTTCCTTACAAAATTGATTTGTTGCATGTAATAAAATTATTTCACGGTAGTTACATATGATCAAAGCTAATTTGCAAAATAAAACTTAAACGATTCCATGAGTTAAAAATAATTTTCATGTATGCATGTATGTGTAAAAAATAGTAAAATGTATATATTATTGTTCTTCCTCTCAAAATCAGTTTTACTTTTGTATCCGGAATTTAAAATTTTAGGAAAGCTACCTCAAATAATTAAGTTAAATTATTAACAAAATTTTTAATTAAGATCTGTTCTTTTGATTGCATCTGTATGTGAGAAGTGGCAAGCGAGAGTTACAAGAGCGCATCATTTTTACGCTACTTGTTAAGTGCTGCCAAGTGAAAGTATACGCACTAAATTCATTCCAGAAGAAGCACGTTTGCTTCTATGCTAGTATTACAACTATCTCGCCCTTGGCAATAAGCCAGCTATTACAGAAACGAGGATTAAAGGTGTTGAAAGCATATTCATAAGTATTTGAAATGCATACAAGTAGAAAGAGATATTTCAAACATATATTGATTTAACAAAAATTTGCGGCTAAAAGGAAAAACATTTATTTTAGATTAGATAATCGAAATACTACAAAATAGTACAAATAAAATTAATAAACAAAATAATAATAAATACACATAAAAAAACATAAAATTTTTCTAACTGTTTTGGATTGAAAATATAAGAATTTAATATTATTACAAATATTATCAAATAAAAATAGTAATATGTTTACTTACGCATAAGTAATTAATTCTCATTTTGACGTAAATACATATCAATTAATTGATATTTTTTTTAGCTTACAAATATAATGTATGATCTTTTATTACCAATAATTACTGCTATTAATATAGGAAATATACTTCATATAATTTTATGAAATAAGCAGTAAAGTTATGATCAAAAAATAATTCAAAATTAATTGTGATAATTTTATTTGTAAAATGCAAATAAGAGGATTATCTTCCAATAAATTCACAAAAACAGAAATAAAGAAAAATTAATCTCATAAAATTATAACAAATTTTGAAATATATATAATAATTTTGTAATCATAGATGTCTAATTACATTAAAGCCAATTAGAGACACTTGTAACGAAATAATGTACAAGAATCTATTTTATGACAAAATGTGTTATTTATTTCAAAGAAAATTAATAAAATAGAATAGAAAATTATATACATATTCTAATTACGTTACGTCAAGACTGTATATTTTTGTTTAAACCCAACAACAACTTGTGAAATCGTGAAGAAAATGACACGACTGTGGCTTTCTGCATGCCATTCGTGTACTAAATCTGTTCCGGTTATGCCTATGATAAACCTGACTTGATGTAAATTTATTTATAGGAGAACTACTTGTACAATACAAATTTTTATATATATACATATATTTTAACAATAATTATAAAATTTAATTACTAATATTTTGATATTATACAAATAAAAAATAAAAGGAACATTTAAATAAATAAGAACATATATATTCCACAAATTTAGGGAAAAAGAGAATCATTAAAAATAATTTATAATTTAATAATCTTTCGCGGCTTTCTATTTTATTTAATGTTTGCATGGAAAAGCTGTTTTCGCAAAGCATTATTTTAAATTAGATTGTAGAATAATCGAAGAGAAATATATTTTTTATGTAGACAATGTCAATAATTGCTTGCTAACTAAGATATTTTTAATATCCCACAGTTTGACGTGTAAATTATAGGATAAATTCAGTGTCTGCAAAATTACACTCTATGGTGCACCAGAATTTCTTGTTACGAAATTTTCACTAATAGTTTGCATAACCAGTCGAGATTATTAGTGCGACTTTCTCGCGATTTACTTGGAAAAATAATCCCTGGAAAATATTGTTTATTTAGAAAATATTGCTGCACACATAAGTTTATTTTATTTTATACTAATCAAATATATGTAGTTATCTAAATATTAGCAACTCGGTTTATTAATTAGATCAAATAGTTACGTAAATTAATTTATTTCAATTGCATAATTTCAAAGTTCTCTTTAATTACTACGTATACCATATATATCATATATAATAATCAGAACTTTTAATCTTTTTATCTTTAAATATAATTTAAGAATTGACCAACCATAATATAGCGTTACTCATAACGATAAATTGTTACACTCCGCAAATTTAAGATAATGAATAACACAGTTGGTATTTGTGAATTGTGTATTACGCTATTAATCTTCCTTATAATTTTATTTGTTTTTAATAAGAAATTTATATGAATCGCGTACGAGAGCAATTAATTTAAATCTAAATTTTACGTCATAATTAAAAGAATAATTAAAATAAAAATGTTCAACAAATAACAAATTGGTTCGATTATTAGATTTTGTTCATGTCACAAAATGATATCTACGTGCACTAATAACGAATAATAATTACGTCATAATTTTTCACTTTCTTTCTTTCTAATAGAGAGCATAATATCTTGAATTTGACCCTATAGAAACTGACTGATCTCTTCGTGATATAGTCATCAAACGAGCATCTTCTTAATAGCCGCGTCACTCTTGTTACGTGTTATGTAATATGTGAACGATCTAAAGCCAGTCGGATATGTCAGTTCACCAACAAACGATCAGAGGCAGCCCGGGGCAAGGCCGTAGACCTGTCTCGCTACGGGCCAGCATCTCGTGAATGAACTATTACACGATGTTTGCAGATTTCATTCGCAGGGAGGTTCTCTATCCCTACGTACTATCTCCTTCCCTAAGAGAAACTAATTAATCTGTTCCGTCAATTTACATATCTAGTAATTTGTACGACTAATACGCTTAAAGATCTAATAGACAAGAGTATTATAATACAGATTTGAATAGTTGATGGAATCTAGTTTTAGACGATTTTTTTGAAACAAAAAATCGACATTTACAAATATAGTTTCTTCTTTTAAATAACTGTTTGTATTTAAATAATTCCTGCTTTTTGTATGACCATTATTGACGTTATTTATAGTAGTTCATTAAAATTATCTGGCTATTATATTTTTAAAGAGTTAATTTACGAAAGTCCGAAATTTAGAATAATTATATACATAGAAACATTATAACAATGATGAGATCGCGACAACGCATCGTTAACATTATAATTCTGCCTAATTAACGTGACTCAAAGTAATTCGTTTTCTTCCGCAATTTTAATTGCAATGAGAATTATCAAGCAGATGCTACGAACGAACCGACAGTCAGACCTAGAAAAGCATGTTTTGCTTTATGATCGAACGTAAGGTAAATAAGAGCGTAGAAAGTCGAGTCGGATTAGTTAGAAACCTATATTTTTACTTTTATATCTCAAAGCAATGTAAATAAAAAAAATTCTCATTCACTCTCCTTTCTATAATTTCCACGTGATATTTGAAACGCGAACTATAAAGCTAAATAGAATCTGAATTCGATATGGGAATATCAAATACTTGGCGAAATAGCTTTCGCTTTAGAACCGAAAGTCCAGTACAAAATATTTCGTCACAAATATATATCAGAATGAAATACCATACCATAGAAATGTAATCCATAGAATATTATATAATCCAAACACAAGACACATATCTAAATAATCAAAATCAAATCCTACATACAATATTGATGATCTCAATCTGAGAAAAAAACCATCAAGCAATGTAAGAATCAACAAACTTTCCAACGCTTTATTTCCCCAGAAAGATTTGCACATCGGAAAATTGGTCCTACATTTTCTATCGAATTTTTCACGAATCTCACTAATCCAGGAGATAAACACTCTCGATTTTGTATCACCTATGAAAGGGGCAAAGAAACTCGGTCTTCTTCTTCGCGCTCATGAATGATCACAGACACATTGTACTTACGATTCTCATTTCTCCTCTCTTGAGCTTTCCGAAACTACCGCGAGTCGGAACGAGCACGTTCTCCGCGTTCCCCGTACACAAGTCGGCCGCACACTGCAGTTGCACTCTCGTTAGGCGGCGAGAGCCTAGGAGCAGCGCACGCGGTGGTGTGCCACCTGTGTCTCGCGGGGGTACGTTCTTGATGTGATGGTTCGCGAATAGGTAGGGGGCCTCCGGAAGAAACGCCTACTACTGTTCGCGGTTTTAGCGCGGATTCAAAGATTCCCGAAAGTAACGGCGTAGATCAAATCGGTTCGGATCGGAGGCTCACAAGTAGATGTACTGTCCGTCTCTGCTGGCGTGGAGGACCGTTTGACTTCAGGTGGGGGCCGCTCCTGGGACTTATATGTCGTCGTTGGAGGCCATCCGCGGCCGGCTCCCTGTTCCTCTCTTCTTGCGCCCTCATCCGAATCATTACCCTCCCGAGGGGCGCGAGCGATGGTCAAGGTGACCTTCGCCTCGTGGGGAACCACGGATAGGAAGCACGGAGAGGCGACAGAGAAGTGACTGCAGCCACTTCGTAGACAGATAGTCGATTCAATCTTTTATTTTTTGAAGCGTGAGTCACCGACGAGGGAGAAGGAAGGATATTCTCTTGAAAGTGGCACCACGAAAATAATCTTCCGTATAAATTCGTGAAATGTACTTGGAAATTTAAATAGCCGGTAAAAGATTTTTCATGTAATGCATTCAAAAATGTAACATCGACGGACGACGCACATGAATAAGAAAACGACAATTTGGTTATAAAAATTAGATTGCATATATATGAAAGAATCACTTGTGATTTTGTCTGGAAGAAGAATGAAAGATGAAATAACAATGCAAATTGTGATTAATGTCGGCTGAATCACAATTCTTTTTTTTTTTTGCTTTTTTTCTTGAAAAAAGCTCTTTCTCGCCGCTCGATCATAAAAACGGCAAATTACCTGACATAATACTCTATGGCAAAATAATGCATGCGGCTGCTTAATGTATATTCTAGACATTACGTCTCAATGCCTATCGCATCATGCTCCGGATCGGAATCCGGATCTCTATTCCGTGAATGCAATATTATGACGTCAGCTGCTGTTGCAAAACAATGCTTGGTATGCAAATCTTATCTCGAATATATATTTAAACGCTCTTTCCACGTCCAAAATTTTTAAATCGATTCAAAAGACGCATCTAAAAATTTCAACATTGTTAAAAAATGTAAGGTTTTCTTAATCGTGCGCTATTAATTCTAATCATTGAATCATATTACAATGATACTGTGATAAAAAATTTTCAAGATTCTGAATACAATTCTGTAAAATTTTATAAGAGACATAAATCTTATTTAAACCAACGGGCAAACTATTGTAGTTAAATTATTTGCTGAATTTATGTAATAGCTATGATAGTCGCACGTGTATTATTAGCATTTATAGCATTTAATTAATCTGTCGATTTTATAATCATTATTGTATTATTCCATTCAATTGTCATATAATTGACTGATTATGGAAAAGACACGGTAATACACTATTCTCAGGATACGTGACTTTCGACGCAGGAAAAATTCTCGTAACACACACATATGTATGTCATCCGTGCGTATAATAATTACGGTAATAGGGTAATCGGCTGTACATCCGCAAATCATTATTAGAAAGGAAAAATCTAATCCTTTTCCTTTACATAATCCAATAATCGATTGCCTTGAAAAAAATATCTTTGACACACTCTAAATAAAATAATACATGAATAATTAAAATGATAAAAATAATGGACACAAAAAATATGTTATACTATTATTTCGCTATCATGTTAAAAAATGAAAAAAATATATTTTACACAGCTGTTTTATTTCATTTTAATCTTCTTGACAACGCGCATAGTTTTCAAATAAAATAGAAAAATTTCGATTCTTGTCTGATCTGTCGAGATCGTTCGAAATCATGAACAAGCGAGAACATGATCTCTACATGATACTATTATAATTACGGTCAGGAAAAATCTAATCCTTTTCCTTTACATGATCCAATAATCGATTGTCTTGAAAAAAATATCTTTGACACACTCTAAATAAAATAATACATGAATAATTAAAATAATAAAAATAATGGACACAAAAAATATGTTATACTATTTTTTTTGCTATCGTATTAAGAAATGAAAAGAAAATATTCTACACAGCTGTTTTATTTCATTTTAATCTTCTTGACAACGCGCATAGTTTTCAAATAAAATAGAAAAATTCCGATTCTTGTCTGATCTGTCGAGATCGTTCGAAATCATGAACAAGCGAGAACATGATCTCTACATGATACTATTATAATTACGGTCAGGAAAAATCTAATCCTTTTCCTTTACATAATCCAATAATCGATTGCCTTGAAAAAAATATCTTTGACACACTCTAAATAAAATAATACATGAATAATTAAAATAATAAAAATAATGGACACAAAAAATATGTTATACTATTTTTTTGCTATCATATTAAAAAATGAAAAGAAAATATTCTACACAGCTGTTTTATTTCATTTTAATCTTCTTGACAACGCGCATAGTTTTCAAATAAAATAGAAAAATTCCGATTCTTGTCTGATCTGTCGAGATCGTTCGAAATCATGAACAAGCGAGAACATGATCTCTATATGATACTATTATAATTACGGTCAGGAAAAATCTAATCCTTTTCTTTACATGATCCAATAATCGATTGTCTTGAAAAAAAGATCTTTGACACACTCTAAATAAAACAATACATGAATAATTAATATGATAAAAATAATGGACACAAAAAATATGTTATACTATTATTTTGCTATCATGTTAAAAAATGAAAAGAAAATATTCTACACAGCTGTTTTATTTCATTTTAATCTTCTTGACAACGCGCATAGTTTTCAAATAAAATAGAAAAATTCCGATTCTTGTCTGATCTGTCGAGATCGTTCGAAATCATGAACAAGCGAGAACATGATCTCTACATGATACTATTATAATTACGGTCTTGAACGAAACGACGTATACCATACGCGAGATACTTTATGATTAGCTTCGCCGGGACTCCACGTCAATAGCCTGCGATTTAATTATCGCTCTGTTATAAACCGCCAACTGTATCTGACCTATTTATCATAGTCGCGCAAGTTGCAATCATTCCAAGCAATTCTTGCCCGCGTTGAGAAAGTGCTCGCAGCGCAGCAGCATCAACGTGGTTCTCGTCACGCGTGTGATCGTGGTTTCTTGACCTTCGTTCAAAATGGTATTCCCAACCTTAACCCGCTAATTAACGTGCTTTTAACCGCGACATTGTGCAAGGAGAGACGCTCCAGAAATGCTTTCCGATATCGGGCTTCGTGTCCGATCGCACGAGTCGGAATGTTGGACCTTGCACGATTGACTGTGACCCTCACTTGCCTAAATTCGGCTTAATTAACGAGACCACTCACCTGAAAGATATTTCAAACGTTTCTTGCCCGTGCGCTTCTTTCTCTTTCTCTTGTAATCATTTTTTACCTTTTTTCAAAATTGAATAAACATCTTAGATATTGTAAGGAAAGATCATTTAGGATTAAGATTTGTTTAGCTGCCTTCAAGACAGATTATTACATTTACTTGTAATAATTAGTATTTATATTTGATATGAGAGAGGCTAATTTCAGTCAAAATATTGATGCAAATACGCAATGATTCTTTTATTATAGCAAATATAATTTTGTAATGCTGAGATGGATATTTTGATTCGCGTTGACTTCATTGTTATATTGATTATAATATATACATTATCTTCACCATTATCTTTATTACTTTATTACTTAGGCTAATATTTCACAACAAAAGACGCAAAAACAGCTATAAAACACCACTTATGAACAATAATGTGTTTCGATTAATGTTGCAATAAACGTTATCTAAAGCATAGAAAACTCATCTTACTTATATTGTTAATTAAGAAGGGTTGCAGAAGAAACAAATAAATTCTCTCAAAATATAGAAGATTATTACATTTATAGAGTTAACCTTGGTTATATTTTAGAATTCGTTTCGATTTTGTTCTGCTTCCTAACCAAGCGAATTAAGTCGGACCGAAGGGAAAATCTCGATCAATCGATCGAGGACGTGCTAATTACCGTGAACGAGGCATTGTCGTAAAATTGTATAATCAATTACTGTAATGATACTTATGAAAGTATAACAAGGCCATTAAACAGAATATAATTGGGAAAGATGATTAAAAAAAAAGAGCAAACTCCAATATTTATACAGAATGTTATTTATGAAAGATACTGCGGCCTTTTTTTAACAACTTCATTAATTGATTTAATATCTAATGAAGCGAATGCTGGCAAACGATGCCCGGAAGCCAATTACTTAGTATTCATGACTTTGGAGTTTGAAATAGTTTCCAGGGTAATGAGTAATAATTTTTTTTACTACCAATCTCCTTGTTAATCCACGTGAATGCATGAATAATTTGATGGATCTAATGTAACATGAATGAATGCGGAAATCCAGCTATCATATATAAGATCTTACTCGTGGACTGCTTAACTCTATTTTATGACAGAATATGCGGAAGCAGTAACGTGTCATCGATAATAATTTAATATGATTACAAAAAATTAATTATTTATTGATATGATATAATTACCATAAGAATTTCTTCTAAGAACGCAGTATTTTGTATATATTTGCATTTGTCTTAAAATGTTTTCCATAAATTATTACAATAATGAAAACATGAATAAAATTTCTGTTAACTCTAACTAAAATATAAAACATCGCTACGTACTTATACTGTTATCAAAACATCAGTTAGATCATAAAGATAAGTACCAATATAAAAGTGTATAATATTTTTTCTCTTGATAGAGGATTTTCTCGTTTTCTCGTTGTTATATAAGTCCACACTAATTACACCTCCGTTAATCTTCACACCAAGGATATAACTACGACTTATATGTTTATCATAGAGAATATATCCTTGCAACCAAGACCCATTTTCCAATTACCATGGACAGCAGACGTATACCTTTGTCCTCTGTCCAATATTCCTGTGCTATTTTGCTACGTCACGAGTCACATTAATCAAATCTAACAGTTATGCGCATAATAATCCACATTATCGTTGCATAATTAACGCGGAAATGAACAATGGTTCGATATAATCGAGGTTATTCGAAATGTTTCGAGGTGATAGATGAGCGTGTCGTTGACGAGAGGTGTCCCTAAGGATCTCTAGCTCGCATCAGAGAGGGTCCGCTCGGAGAGCCGAGTCTAACGAGTCCGTTCATCGAAGGTAACGACGTGACCTCATGAAAAGTGCATTCGTACCGCTAATTATCCACCTTCGGTGCGCGCAGCACACCGTATTACGAGTAACAAACCGGCAATTTACCAGGCGCGTCACGCGTGTTGAGCGTCCGTGAGCTAATTTCGTTTTTAACGGAAATTCGAAGAGTGTCTACTTCCGGCGATGCGAAGACGTAAGAAAAAATATTCGCGGCAATTTTCGGCCAATTTCTAAACGTGAAGCCAGAGCAATCATCCTTGATATACATATAGAATGTAAGGTCATTTATGAAAGTGTGCTTGCCAAACTCCCAATGTCACACTGGATGTATTGAAATGGCAAATAATTGTGAAAAATTAGTTTCAAACTAAATTCATTTTATTTAGAAGGATCGCGCTCGTTTTCAATCAGATTAATTCCTTGTATGCAGTAATTTATAGATACGCGGAAAATATAATCTTATATAAGAAAAATAATCTTATATAAACAAGAAAAATTATAATTATTATTTTATACAAAAATGTAACAAAAATATCTGTCTTGGAATATCTTAATGTATTCTGTAAAATGTAAAATTTCGCTCGGCACTATGATTGATTACGAGGTAACAGCATGTTTTATCGTAAGATCAGACAGTACGCGTCGAGATTTCTTCCTTTTATTATATAGTTCCGGCTAATGAGTGAACGTTCCTATAAATCACTTTACGACAATTCCGGTATATCAAGGAACGCAAAGAGTACATACTTAGTTTATGGTCGGGTTTCGATCATCTAAGTGTAGTCTCGATACCACTTATTCTCGAGAGCCACTTATAAGCCATCTTACTATTAATCAAGATTATATACATAAAAATAAAACTCTTTCGAAACATAATTATGTTCTTGGATTAATTATGTTAAATTAATAGTCCTTAAAAACTACTTTCTCTAGTTATATTTTATTATAATTTTAATTTTTGTTTTATATTATTATTAATCTGTTTACAAACATTTATTTATTATTACTACGTAAATATTTATTGTATAATTATATTCAAAATGTTATTTGCATCAAGCTGTTAAATTAGATATTAGCACGTGCCAAAATCAGAAATAATTATAATTGTTTCTGACCTGGTAACGCTTGCAATTTTACGCATGACATCACAGTTCTGAAGCAAGGTCGTTCCGCTGTCAAATCTAATCCAATTTCCATTTTGCTATTCGCACGGAACAATGGCGAGAAAATGGTTTTCAATTCCGGTATATGTTGCATAAAACTTAAAAAAAAAATAATTTTACAGATACGTGCTACACTAATCAGAGATCAATATCTTGGCATTAGAAAAATTAAATTAATTCTGGTCATTTAAATTGATTGAATAAATGTTAGTCTATAGCTCAGAAAGAAGGAAACATATATATATATATGTAAAATATCTTTTAGAAATATCAAAGGCGAGAGTATCAGAGAGTAATCGGTTAAAGGGAGCAACTTGGATAAAAACTATAAGATAAGATATTATTATCTGAATTATATAGCAGAAGAAACATGATAAAGAGTTAATAATGGCTCAATACAGATCACAAATTTATTTCCCATCAGTTTTGTTCGTTCTTATACAATCTTTCGAAATATTCGATTGTTATAGAGAATTGCTACGAGTGAGAGATCTGGGATTGAATAATACATGCAACACACAAGAAACACGTACATGAGGAACGGTGTCGTAACAATAATGTCTATGGTCTACATAGAATAGGTCGTCAAAATTAACTCAATTCTCGTATACAGGTAATATTTTAAAGCCCGAGTCTTTGTTTTCTGTCTACGTTAAACATCAACAAATGAGTGTTACTGAACAATTTTTGATAATCGCGATAAATTTTTTTTTTTCAAGAAAATGCACTTAATAACAACGTTATATATATATCCACATGTTTCTCTAATTATAAAATACTTACAGATTCTTTATCTAGATGAAATGATTTGAATCTATATAGCAATCTTTTTATATAGCAAGCTTTTTATGCCATTTATTCTCTTGTGTCCCTTCTTAAAAAAATCATAAAAGTCGATTTTAAAAGTATCAAATTTATATGTTATCTCTTCTTTATGATACCGCAGTTATTATCTCTATGTATTGTGCATTATTTTGTATCAATAAAAATCTGTCGTTGAAAAAAGATCGTAATTTAACAGCTTAAATATAGAATATGTTAATAATGTGTAATTTTTTATTCGTTTAATGCGAGTTTAATATCATTGCTTTTGTGAAGAACAAACAATATTACAATAACGCTCTTTTTTTTGCAATAATATGTTGAAAAGCTGTCACAGAGTTACGTAGAGAGTGCTTATTTTGACAGCCTTTTTAATTTCCAACACATAACAATCAAGTCCGTTGCTTTCACCATAAATAAACTATTAAACATCAAAATTACTTAAATATAAGTATTAGAAATAGTATTTTTATTATAGTTTATGAGCAATAATAAAATAAAATTTATTACAGATGCTCTTGTATCCAGTAATTTGATAATTATTTTAAAAGTTAGAAAAATATTGGATGAGAAATGATCTCTTAAATCCTTTATACATTTATTTAAATAAAAATTATTTGAAAAAAATATCTTATATAAAAAATAATGTTACCTATTAAACATAGGTAATATTAGTTATCAAATAGTTGCAATACATAATTAACAAAAAACACGTATAGCAATAATATAATTTACATACTTGCCAAAGGTTGTGATAGTTACATATGACAGTTACGTATAATTTATATGCATTTACGTAATATATAAATCAAGTAAATGAAGAATCAGAATGCAAATGAAAAATTAATACATGTAATTAATTAAATAATTAATCAAAATATTATCGTTAGTTCAGCCAAAATTTTATAATTCAAAAACTAATTCTTATTAATTATTCTTATAATAATACTTTTATTAAATTACTATAAAATTTCATAAAATACTATGACGCTTTTTTTTGTTGCGCAATGCAAGAATAAAATTCAAGTTTTATTCTTCAAGTGCAAATTAAAATAATTCGAGATTTCGTTCTTTTATATGTTGCACGCACGTATTTCGATTAAAACTGTTTGATTGAATACTTAAATGGAAAGTATCAAACGCGATTTGCTGGAATATTTGCGTAACAACAAATTCCTTCAGATAATCAGTGATACGACTCAACGATTGCATCATCGATAGGTGGGCGTATGTCATATATATCAGCACATGTTATATATATATATATATAGATTTGAAGTCTTGATAATTATAGCTTATATTATCAATTCATATTATCAGTGATTCTGGATTTTATGCAACACGGTTAGTTTAATGTAAATAAATTAAAAATTAGAATATTTTTATATGTATCTTGTAGAAATTGAATTTATCAGAAGGCGCAAGAAACTGAAATGAATCCCATGTTCAAAGATAAAGTAGAATTCTCGGCTAAGTTGTTACAATGAGTTGTTGTTACCTTCTACATGATATAGGTGAATAGTACTTTTACTTTTACACTTCTCTCTGAAGTAATCTACATCCAGAAAATAAATTTTGATTTTATAATTTCGTAACGTTTTTGCAAAATTTGCTTATCCTATATGGATCTTACAAAATATATATATAATTTATAAAATAAAAATATAATTTTACAGGCATTTTCAGACATATTCTTACCTGTTAGTATCACTTCATGGTTATTCCTTACCAGCATTCGATAAGGTGAAGAATGCCACTCCTTTCTGTTCCTATTACATACCAGCCTTTCAAGTTATTTGTTAAGCCTCTCAAGTTTATTTATTGATGGCGACACTTTCAAATATATTTTATACGTTTTAATAAAAAAAAAATAATTATTTTAAAATTTAATCACTTTAACTGATTATCAAATGAGTTATAAAACCGACTCTCACTGATTAGTAAATATTTCTTATATATTTAATAAAGTATTGATTTATTGTATATTAAAAAGTTCTTCTTTATCTATAATATTTATAATAAAAAATCTGTTTATATATCAGAAATAATTTTTAAAAATTTAGCCACATTCTAAAATTTATTTCAAGATAAGTTTTATTAAATTGTTTCTTATAAGAAATTTCAATAAACATTAGTGATTATTAAACCTAACAGTATTGATCTAAATGTAATTAAAATATAAAATGTATATCAAAATTTTTTATTAATAATATATAGAATATATTTTTCTAAATATATTTAATTGCTTTTTGGATATACATTAGTAAAGTATATCTAAAGATGAGATATCGAATAAAAACAACTATTAACCGCGTCATTTATCTCTAGGAAATGGTCTCTCATTCAACTAACATTATCATATACCGCATAATTATTATAATGCAGTTGTTTTCAATGACTCACAAAATCGTGACATTTCTTACTATTCAAAATCGCAATAACGAATTTGTCCTGCAGTAATCATCACCGCCATTTCCGGTGTTTGTGACACGCCCGAAAGTCATTAATGTATTTTTCGAAGCATGAATTTTTGCAATCATATTTGTTGAGCAAAAAACATTGCAAAAGCTATAAATATTATTCTCTATAATAACGACAAACATGTATATGGAATTTTATATCACACCATAGGAAATGTAAGGTTTCTATTCATATATTTTTAATGTATTTTTTTTCGTAAAAAAACTAATTTTCATTGATTTAATTGAACGTGCGTATAATTGATTTTTAATTTCAAACTGAAGATAAAATAACATATTAAAATAATATATTCTCTGCATAATAATGTATCTTGAAACGATTGAATTCATCGAGCATCTTCCTGTCTTGCAGAGATAAAATTAATTACAGTGGAGGGATTTTTTGATCTCACGATGTCATATTACACACAAAAGAATTAAACGCGTTTTAAAAAAAGAAAGCGACAACTTGGTCAATGTCATGCGAAAATTTTGCGCTAACAAATACTCCTTGTACATATTTTAATATCAATTAAATTATTATAATTAATTCTAATCTAGAGATTATAAATATTGCGATAAATATCACAATAAATTTCATTTTTGTAAGACAGGCAGATACGCAATAAATACAATAGCTACAAGTATTATTATAAACGGAGATTATATTATTTTAATATGTATTTTATTAAGAACATATCTTTCTCTATATATAATATCAACATAAATCAGTTTTCGAGTCCACAAATAATAAACGTAAAAAAAGTTTCTGAATTAATCTTCTTCGCGTCATAATTAATAGCCCAGGTAATAAGCTGACGTTATAAACGTCAAAATGACGTCGATGGCTTGTTACCTCGGAGGTGTTCATAGTAATTTCATCAACGGATACATTATACATAAATGAATTACATAAATTGCGCATCTTGGTTTCTATCAGATCGTCGCCTATTACAATACGTTTTTACTTACAATTAATAGTGATTACAATTAATTATCAATTTTGTCAAGAAATAATTAAACTATATTTTTTAAATCGTTTATATTTATTTTCATCAATTATTTGAATAAAATTTCTTATATGATTTTTATATGATTAGTCTCCACAAAACGTCTTTCTTCATTATTGAGATAATTTAATGTGATAACTTTGTTTTAACTTCTAACTAATTATTATTTGATACCTTAAGAATTCAAGCTAATGTTTAGTGTCACAATATTATTGTGATAATATAGGATATTTTTATCATATAAAAGCAAAAAATGTTTTAGATATTCTACGAAACTTTATATAAGAATGTGTATATTCTTGGAATAAATAATGCTAGAAATTGATAAGCTTGATGCTAAAGGATGCAAAGATAAATAAATTTACTCAAGATTTATGATTTCAACGACGTACTATGCATTACAAATACATGCGCATGTTATTTGAATTAATAAATTCAATTTCACAAATGCTACGGTTAAAACTAACGTCAAATGGAAGAATTAATGAAAGATTCCGCATTACAAAATTTATGAAGGAAACTATAAGGAACTATAATAAATTGTGTACATATTCCATGCAAATTTCAACGATTTTTTTATGTTGCATAACTGTGACGTGTGTTTCTCGTTAAATAAATTTTTTTATCCTTCCTCGTGGTCCCGCGTTTGCCGCATCGAGTCACACGACATACATATCATAGTACGTGTATGTGGAAAAAAGAAGGTTGACTCTTACTCAATCGCCGTGATTCAGAGAGTACGCAGGGTCGTGAGTACCGGGCGACAAGCAACAATCTTCGTTAATGACTGCGTAATGCCGCGATGAAATTATCTTAAGCGCACGAGCTAAACAGTGGTACATATGTGAAAAATTTTGTATGCGGGAGGACAATAACGCATTAGGGAAACGCATTTAACATAAAGAAAGACGACAGAGGGACAATCATTAATGACATTATTATGTCATTTATAAAATGTTTGCGGGAGAAATTTTCACCAATTATAAAATAATCTTTTTTTTCGATTAATTATAATATTAGAGAAAGCTTGCTTTTCATCCGTGCTACGTGCGTATCAACATTAATTTGCTATGATCTTACGTTAAATTCTTTCCGCTTTATTTGTAAAATCGAGATCCAACAGAAAGATTAATAATCTGCCATAACCGTTTGCAAAGAAACATTCTGCGCATCTTCATTTGCATTCTAAATGCGACAAGATAGAAATAGCATGTAAAAAACACATTGCACATATTTTATAGTCTTGTTTTCTCGATTGCACTTTACACAAGTGCTTTGTCGGTAGAACTTAACGCAATATAAGACTAGCATACGTAATTTTTTGCAGCTGATGATTTATTTAAAGTAAAACCATTTATGTAATACGCTAAATGCGTTTTATATTTCCGCTTTATTTATTTCTCGGTCATAGTCAGCGAAATTACCTTGAAGAACAACCTGTAATCAAGGCAATTTCTTATTGTTATTCACGATTGAGTTCATGAAATCAATTTTACCGCATCACGGAAATCGTAATTTGTTTCTCTGCACGGCTTGCTTGTTATAATATTATTTTTGCATTACTCGTTGAAGGAAAACATTGAGTGAGGCACTCACGATTTTCACTAAAGATTAAAACTTGTAATAAAATAAAATAATATATTCAAAAATATAATAAAATATTAATAAAATAGTCCTCTAAAGAAATACTTAAAAACACGCGACATAACGTAACGATATACTCGATCCTAAAATTATGAAGAAATTAATTTTTGTTGCTAATGATTAAAATTCTCTAAAAATAAAAGTGTGTTTAAAAATATAAAAAAGTATTAATAAAGTGATTCTCCGTTTGATAATAAAAATATAAAAAAAAAGTAAATGATGTAATTTGTCGGTTACTTGGATAATCTTCCTTCTATGTTTTGTCGCACTTTGCTCTGCATAATTCTTAACAGAGTTTGCGTAATACCGGTTACGCATCCGACACTTTCCCACGTTCCCTCAACGCCAACAGATAAATAATTATCGGTATGCATTACTATCACATTGTTTTATCGTGTGATAATATATACCATAAATATGATATACATAAAAAAATTATATTAGTTTCATAGAAATATATACACCTTATTAACTCCGAAGCTTTAAAAAGGTAAACTCCAAAAAGAAAATCTATAACTCCAAGGCTTTATAAAGGAAAACTCCAAAAAGAAAATACCGTAAAAAATGGCAATAATGATTATTTCCTTTTCTCTTTATTTTTATATTGTAATACAATTAAATTAAACTCACATTAATTTTGCCTATATTTTTATATAAATTTTATTTAGAAATTAGATACTGTTGTAAAATAAAGATGAAAAAATTGTAAAATATTTTAAAGATATATTTTTAAAAATGGCAAGTAAATTTAAAAATTAATTTTTATAATTTTTTAATAAGTATAACTGCAAGTTTTTTTCTTAAGAAGCTTTTTATGATTATTGTATTAATTTGAGTTTTCATCTAAATTTTACAGATATAGATTGAATAGTACAGATTTTATCGTTAAAAATAGAAATGATACAACAATGAAAGAGAATAACTGACGTCAATGAAACAGAAAAGATTGTATTTATAGAACCAAAATCTTAATGAACGCTTAACCGTTTTGAGGAAAAGAAATTGGAGAACAACTGTATATATGAATAACAATGATCGAAAGTACCGGAACAACATTCAATGCATTTCCGTCAATTCCTTGTCTGTGTCACTTAAATTAGCATTAGAGTTCGACAAGTTGCGCAAATATTAATGTAACGTCATCTTTCTTTTCTTTGTTCGTCTGTTCTTTTATGCTACAATGCCTAAGATAATGATTAAGATTCGACCAAAAATGACAAAAAGAATCGCAGGAAACATGTAATTGCATTGTATAAATATATGGCAAATGCTATCTTCGTACGTACTTGAACCTAGACTTTAGGTCGGTACGTGAGACCGATGCTCGCATTATCTGCCAATGAGATTAGCATTAGCGAAGTCTCGGCACACATATGCTTTTAAATGAGATACCTGTGCGAATATAACACCAATGTGAATGGCATTGAAGGCGTAATTCCAGGGCGTATGTGTTGACTTCATTTTATGGGGTAAAACTTGCCTTGACCTAATCACCGCATCTTTCGTATACAAAATTATCATTATTATTATTTTTAATTTAAAAAAATATTTAAAAAACTGAACACAAAACTTAAAAAAAATTAATAAAACTTGAAATTTTATTAATCATATATTATATATAATAAAATTTAATTTTTAAAGAGAATTGCAAGTAGAGAAAAATAATAAGACAAAATTGTTGATTATCAGGATATACTTATTTTTAAACTTTCGAGTCTGTTAGACCCATCAAGCGCATCACCGCGTTAAAAAAATTTATCAAGCGCAAAAGGTTTGTAATAAAACTAAGTAATAAATAAGTGCTAGAAATTTTTGTTCCAGCTCAATGTGAAATAAAAGATACATGTTCAGAAAAGTTGAATCTAGAGAATTTGTTCTAAGAATAAATTACATGAATCATATATTTTTCTATATTATATTATATAATATTCGCGAGCATATAAACACATAAATGTGTTATGTAAACAGATATTTATATACAGCGGCGCTATACGGTACGGAATATGCAGATACATAAGAACTTTGCCATAACAATTCAAGGTCTGGTAAAGTGACCACTTGCAGTTACAAACATTCCAGATCATCGTGAGACTATCGTCTCTCAAGCATCAGCAGTCGATTGGGCGTGGTTGTTTATACTTTTTACTACTGCAAACCGCTGTCATATTAATCACAATCATGTTATCCGTAAGGATGTGGTCAGTGTAAGGCTGTTAAAGAGAGCGCCGATCATGAAAGCGAAGTGGAACATGTAGTTCAAGATCAGCCAGAGAGCGAACGCATATGGCGAGAAACATTTGTACAATACATATGTGAACCGATTCATATCTACGTTTATACACTATAATACGCATATACGTACATGTATGACGAATCGATACGCATGTATTACAAATAATTTACATATTTTTTTAAATTTGTGACGCATAACATCCGGAATGACGTTCCCTAGCGTTAAGATGAATTCTTTGTTCGATGAACGCAATAGATGCGATTAGTTAAAAGATTCAATTATTATTAATAATGCATTAAATGCATGAATTCAGTTGAGCGATTCGCCTATCCTTTTCTGTATTGTTAGGTTTCTTCTTGAGTTTTAACATAGTTCCCAGGTTCCCAGGAGAAAGAAAGGTCGATTGGAATCAGGAAACAGCACGCGTACGTCGTAATCTCGATGAGATTAAGCATAATTACGCGGATAGACTCGTAAGTTGTGAGTCATCTCAAAATGCTAGAAATTGCAAGAGAGTCAGTTTTAAGTTAATGCTTCGCGGAACCTGTTTATCGATGTTTCATATAAACACGCCCTTCCGACTCATCAATGAATCGTAGGCAGTATTACCATTCACACGATTTCTGCAACCTCATTCATTTTTTTGTCATTATTGATTCATTGTTAATTATCGATTTCGAGCGTTTAGTTTAATATCAGAATAATCCAATGAAATTAATCGCATAATTATCTATATTATTTATATAAGATATATCATACAATTATATTTAGTAATATTTTAAACAAACGAAATTTAATAAAATTAAATGAGAAATATTTTTATCGGCTCTCAATCTTAAGAATAATCAGATAAGAAATATATGTCGGCTCTCAATATTATTAATAATAATAATACATGAATTTTAAATCGGCCAATAGAGCCCAAGCGCGAAAAATTAATTCTTCGGAACTGTATCTCTTGGTTTGAGATTACTAAGTTCCATATATAAATTAATCTCGAACTTACATATGGAGAAAAATAGGCGAGAAAAATAGAGAATAATAATTTATAAGAGTTACTACGGCATATGACGTGCGAAAGAAAATAAGGAATGAAACGATGTTTGAATAAGGAATAAGGTGACAGACAATACGGGAAAATAATGTCTAAAAATGGATGACTTAAGAATAATATATGATATTTTAAATCGGCCAATAGCCGTTTTCTCCATATGTAAGTTCGAGATTAATTTATATATGGAACTTAGTAATCTCAAACCAAGAGATACAGTTCCGAAGAATTAATTTTTCGCGTTTGGGCTCTATTGGCCGATTTAAAATTTAATAACTTACAAATAATTTGCAAACTAAATAATGGTCAAGAATTTTTTATTACTTTAGTGATAAAAGATCAAATCTTCATTTCTCAGTTACCTAAAAAATATATCAACGTGATTTTTTTCATTCAATAACATGATTTAAATAATTTTTTTAGATGCAAGTCTTCAAGAATAAATTGCTGCAAAATTTCCATTTAATTATCATTATAAATACATCTATCAAACTCTTGATATAGTTGTTTGAATTTTATCGTGACCGCCAAGAATTTATAATTTTTATTCTGAATAAATTTTTCTGAACGCACTAATCTTTTCTATTAACTTCGAAGACTGAAATTTTTGCAAAGTTACGACGTGCAGACTTGCATTCCGATGAGACAATAGGTCTTGTTGAGAAGAGTCGACGACTGACTCTTGTCAACGTGAGAGCCTCAGGTTGTCGCAATCGGCAGTGGGTTGGCTCTCGACTCCTATCGACCCACTCTCTTTCTCTCTCATCCTTACTTGGCGCTTTTTTATTTATTTATCATTTTTATTTGCTTTTTCCGTTTTCTTCGACACTCCTTTTAACGAAAAAGTTCCCGCCGATTTTTATACTTGTAAAGAAAAAATTCTACCGCGTCATCTATTTTTAGACATTATTTTCCCGTGTTGTCTGTCACCTTATTCCTTATTCGAACATCGTTTCATTCCTTATTTTCTTTCGCACGTCATATGCCATAGTAACTCTTCGTCTTCCTCTTCGTCCTCGGTTACTTCCACTTACTCCCACGACTATCCGTTTGAGCAGTAGCGACACCGACAACCTAACGACACGAATGAGGTATACGCAAATTCCCCACTTCTTTTGCTACGGATGACCTCCCCGTGGTCGCGTTCGAACAGCTTCGCAGGGATAAATGTACACTTGACGTCTTCCACGAGGCTTTTAGTGTCGGCAGAACGAAATCGTCGCTCGTGTTAGTCGTGCTCGATCGGTGGAACGGAATTTCGTACGACGGCGACGTCGTTGCGCGCACCCGCGAAATTGATTGATCGTAAATGATCATTATCGAGAATCAAAATCAGGTCTAATTTTAAGACACATGGAATTTACCTTCAGTGAAACCGGCAAGATGTTAGGTCGGACCAGCGGAAGCTTCGTAAGTCTTCATCAATGTGACTATTTCGATTAGTGATACAGATTTTAATGCTAGAAGACTGCAATTGTTATCCAGATTTCATTTTGATGGATAAATAACGTGATCTTTGTATCCTGGAAAGTTGTATAATTTCTTATTAATGATAATTCATCAAATTTGAAGATTCTGACAAAAATTACGGGAGATGTGAATAATAAAGAAAGATGCTGCACCCACATCAAAATAATAAGTGTGCTCCTTCTACTGTTCAAAGTAATATGGTGGATGTCTAATCTAATTCGCGAAATTAACGCGTGATTAAGTAAATTAGACACTTAAATAGTGAGAAGATAAACGAATCTAGTGTTCAAAACTGTGTCAACCCTTTTCACACAGCAGTTTTGAGTATATATTATGTAAGAGTAATCAGATACTTTGTGATGTAAACATATGCAATTTTATTATCTATCATTCATATATTCATACAAGACATATTAAAGAAACTTGTACTTTGCATAACATCTAATTATTTAATTAAATTAATGTTTAATTATCTAATTGTCATATCTATTTTTATAATTTTTATCTAATTAATATTTAATATACATATAGATATATGTATACTTATATCTTCTTATTTCTCCGAAATTTATAAAAAAGTTTGTTACTATTTATTGTCAATTAAATGCAAGATTGTTAATATTATTTAGTCAATACGTATTTAAAATACGTTTTGATTTTCAGTAATTATGGAATTAATTAGGAATATTTAATTTTGATATTATTGTATATTTGAATTATAGTGTATATAACTTTTGTGTATCTCAGAAGAATAATTACGTTTGCAATAAATTAAATATATTTTGCACAAAATGTTTATAAAATAAATGCAATTTTGCTTAAATGCTTTGATGCTCATAAATTTTCTTTATTAATTAAAAATTCCAATGCGTCATACTTAAATCTTATAATTATTTGATTTTACACGGTAATTATTTTATTTTAATTTTCATGCAAGTATATTCTCAAATAATGTACATAAACTTTAGATACGTTAATAAAAATTTTATCAAAATATAACAATTTGCCCAAACAATATTAAAATGCATTTATTTTAACAGAAACATTAAGGAACTTATTTTTGTCAAAACAACATACTATATTTTTATGTAGTCAGTTGCAAGTTAAAGAGTAAGAATATGAAATATTTATTCCACAATAAGCGCAGATGAAACCAAGGTCATCACATCTCGATCAATTGCAGATGACCTACTACTGTGCATAAGCAGGTACCTTTCATGCTGAAAGGAAGTACGTAACGCGAAGACGTAACACGTGACCGTGAGACCAACAAATGAATTGCGCGTAAATGCTTTGCTCATAATGTCATGGCGTGATTTAAAGAAACAATGAGGTTCCTATATTAACTCGTAAGACATGTACCATAATAATTTTCATGGTAATTTCTGGCACGGTAATCCATGATGCAAGGATCATCATTTTGCAAAATGTTTATAATTGTTATATTGCAACAGAAAACTGAACTCAATATTACACAAATCATTAGATTGCACGAGATACTCTTATAATGATATTAACAACTTTTGAAACAATTGATGAAATTGTCTTTTTATTTGTCGGTACTAATTATTTTCAAATTTAAATGACGTATTCGGGCAATCTTAAAATGATTCAAGTCTTTATTTATGTATTATAATTATAAAAATAACATGATTATAAGAAGAAAAACATGGAAATTTGTGAATTATAAAGGAATTATCATTCGAATATTATTTCTTTTACAATAATGTTGATTATATAGGATATAGAATATTACGGCAGTATCATGGTATTAGTAAAATTTCATTGTAAATCTTCGTAAAAGCCTTAGAAGACTTACTGTGAAAAATACTTTTCTTTTACTCTCCATTCATATTCACACGCAAAACGTCGAATAACGATACTAGTCTAAATATTTTCGAACGACACGCAATAGGCAAAAAGTGATGGACAAGTAAAACACACGTATTTAATTACATCCACAATCTTGTAGCCTTGGAAACAATATCAATCAACAACATACATAATGGTCAAGTTCATCGATCTTGCGAATTATTTTAGGACAGGATAACTGACCTTAAGGTCAAACAACCTTGCAGATATACATCTTTAATATTGACCATTTTTTCAAATGTATTATTCACATCGCCATTATGAGAATATTCAGAGGAATATTTAGAATGTATACTGAACAATATGTACAAATAAAAATAAAATAATAAATGAAAATTTATTATAATAGAAAATTCAATATAAAATTTGCAAAGGATTTAATTAAAATAAATGTAATTTTAGAAAAAGACATTTGAATTTGACACATCGTCCAACAACAGATATTTGCCCAACTCTCGATACTTTATTATTAATTTAAAATTAATGAAGTTATAACTGGAGTTTGCCATCTTAATATAATTTGCCTTCAATTTAATTTTTATTAGAAAATACACAAAATTAATCAATATTTATGATTTTAGATAAGATGGACAGCGTTCGTACTCTGCCTGGTACCGATAGTTTTCGGTCAGTTAGACTTACCGCCATACAGGGACGTTGACCAAGATATTGGTCGACAAATTCCTTCCAATGAATTAGATTATCGAAATATCTTAGCTAGATTAGACTTCCTCGGTGCCGAGAGATGCAGCGCCAACGTAATAGCTCAGTGGGCGTACGAAACCAATGTCAACGAATATACGCAGCTGCAAGCGGTAAGATTAAGACAGTTAAATCTATTTTAGAAAGCATTATTTTTCTATTCATTACGCTTCATTGTCCTCCTTAAATAAGAAGTTTATCACGTCGCAGTTTCTCGTACTCTCAACTTTTTCCATTAATTAGGCTAACAAATTTCGAAACTTTTCGGTAGTAACCCGCATGTATTTGTAGCCCTCTATTTGCAATTTAGGCCATCTTACAATACAATGTAATACAAATCTTCCGGCGATTCAACAAAATTATTCTCTTCGCATCATTAAGAGAAATTATATTTTTGTATTAAAATTAATACTTTTTAAATCCAAGAACTTAAGATGATACATAATTTTCTCTCGTGTTAAAATAGTAATAATCTATATTTATAGTTATAAATTAAAGCTTAAAGAGATATGTAAAAATAAAAAAAAAATGTTTATTCTGATATTCATTACTGAAATAAAAAATGCATAGATTGAAATGAAAACAAATTACAACCGAAGAATATGTAGATATGCAATTATGAAGGTAAAAGTTGAAAAAGGCGTTGAGCTTTCAACACTAGAACAAAGTGCAGTAATAATCGTGGAAAAGAAGTCGCAATACAATCGTATAAGTTTCTCATCCACCCTATGAAACGTCTCCAAAGGGACCTCGACCTCCTCTCGGTATCCTCTCGTGCGATTTTTCGCGATGTCTGCACAATGCATTGACTTGTCCATCGGTCGGCGAAGCACTGGCGCTATTTTGTAGGCGCATCGCGATCACAATTTTCCCTGACACGAGACTTTCGTATTGTCCACGAAAGACCGAACGTCCTGAGAAATTTTCCCAGGCGATGGCATTGTCGCGATAGTCGTCCTGAACGATTTTGCAATCGCCCAGCCGTCTCGAGAAACGGGAATTTTGTACTTTTCAATGCAAAACCCAACCAAGCTTACGTCGCGTGACGTTAACAATAATCGAGATACTGCTTTCCTTTTCCGTGACTAAAAATGTCGACGTACGGCGAATCACCAGTCTTCCTCATTATCGCATGGGAAGTAATCAGTCATTGCAATTATTTTTCAACCGATTAAATTTTGTACCAATATAGACAACGCAATTATAGAAACTGTTAAGGATTTATTCGTTATACATTTTTTCTTAGAATATTGATAGATTGCACACACCCACATGATGATGATAGAAATATGTTGCGCTTGTTACACGATATTTGCTTAAGTTTTGTCTATAAGTGCTTGCTGACATGCTATCTGGAAATCTGCCACGTGACATATAATATATAGACAACTGTAATTTGCGTTTACATATTATCTAGTCATCTTGCTTCCTTATATAACAATAAATCTATATAATTCAACTAAGTACATATTTGATTCTCAAAACAATATATTATAATTAATAATTAAAATTTTGATAAATATATTATATATTTTTCTACATTACCTTTACATTTACATATATAGAAAGAGTCTCAAATACAATTTCACTTTCTTAATCACATTTTTTTAAAAATAGGTTACTGTCACAAAAAGACAGAAGTAGATACGTTTTATCTATGCTGGCTTTATCTCTAACGGTAAAACGTTGTTTTGCGTTTTATTGCAACTGCGTTTCCTAATCAGTTACATACAGATTTTCTTACGTCATGTAATTAATGTAACACAATTGCACAATGACACTTATATTTTCTTTTTAAATTGTCTGTTACTTTATATGAGAAATCCAATTATGATAACAATACATAATGTTTGTCATTTGAAACTGACTATAAATAATGCTATGAATAATTAGCATAATTTATTTACATATGTCTCTTTCTATATAAATATTATAAAGACATTTTTCTTTTTAAACACTTTAAGTATTCCTCTAATCATATTAATTTTACATTATGTTTTTAGCTGGATGCGCAAAGGTTATATGCAGATTTCCAATATCAAGCTTGGCTTCTGATTTCCAGAATTAATATAGATTCTGTTCAGGACCCCATAATCAGACGACGGCTTCGTTATTTATTCGTCGTGGGTCCTTCGGCGCTTCCACCTGATCAATTAGACAGGGTAAACGTTCATTTGATAGCTCATATAAATAGTTGAGTCGTTATATTGCAGCGCTTATATTAAATTGGCAGTATGTTTAGAATACATACACGTTATATATATATATATATATATATATTACGAACAGTATGTAATAAAAAATTATTTTTACGCAGTACAACCGCTTAATCAACGACATGCTTGCGGTTTATAATGGAGCCACCATATGCGCTTACAACGATCCTTTCCGATGTGGCCTGCGATTATACCCAGGTAATATATCATAGATTACGCTGAATAACAATCGATTCGATATGATGCCACCGCGTTTCGTAGTTAGCCGCGGCGAAACTCCGCGGGAGAGTTTACGTAAGTCCAAAATGCGCATGAAAGTGTGAAGAAGTAGAATACGTCACGCGCGCACGCGTCCGAGGGAGTCCCTCCTTTTCCGTTAATTTATGAAGACTTCTGTGCCGCTATATGCGCCTCTAATTGTCTGTTATTTTTACATGCAATGTAAATCCGTATGCACGCCCATTTAGACACGAAATAAATAATCATTTCGAGACACAGTAGAGCGTGCGCACGCGTGGCACGTGTAGAAAGCGAATAATTAATTAATTAAGCGAATACGTAGTTAAATACGGTTTATTGGAATTTAATTATACTTATGCGTCTGACACATGGCGAAATGTTGATTAGCGTACTTGGGTTTTGACCGAAAGAGGACGGGTAAATTAAAGCGACTCGATCCAGAAATTTATGATCCAGTACATCATTTTGTACAAATGAATGTTACGTCGCGATCACTTTACATCTAGTAATATTTGTGCTATTTAAAATACACAAATTTTAATGTAAATCTGTTATGTATATAAAAACAAGAAGGAAAATTGCACGATCAATTTTTCCGTGAATACTAAAACATGAACGTCAGTTAAAAAATATTCGACAATCTAAAAAAATCTCGTACAAGAATAGCAGCGTAAAAGAAAAAAAAATATGAACTTTAACATTAACCAACTGCATTTTTCGTCTGTTATTACAGATATCTCGCAAATTATGGCGAAGAGTCGAGACTGGGATGAACTGCAATACGTCTGGACCGAATGGAGAAGACGAAGCGGTACACCAATTAAGGATCTATATCAACAGCTCGTTACATTGAATAATGATGCTGCAAGATTAAATAGTAAGTTTAATTAATTCGCGACACAAAAATGCGACGAATTAAATAAAATTTAACTTTTATCGCTGAAATTAAAAAACAAATAATTCAGTTGTCACATATATAGTTAATTAAGTTATGCATTAAATAACAATAACACTGACTGAATGTTACGTATAATATAAAAGTTTACATTATTATTTTTTAGATTTTACGGATGCCGCTGAATATTGGATGTTCCCTTATCAGTCTCCCAATTTCCAACAAGATATTGACGAAGCTTGGGAAATGATACGTCCACTTTACGAAGAATTGCAAGCTTATGTTCGCAGAAAGTTGAGAGATCTTTATGGTCCTGAAAAAATCGGCGGACATGCGCCCCTTCCGTCTCACATCCTCGGTATAAAAACGTTATATATTATATTATTTTAATATTATATGTGTATAACTCAAATACAATTATTTTTATAAGAAATCACCCATAACTTCTAAATTGTAATAAACTATTTAAATGCAAATATTGTTTATTACTATATAATTATATTATATATTATTTTTCATTATAGGTAACATATGGGGACAATCTTGGACCAATCTCTTGGATGTTACTCTACCATATCCCGGAAAAACATATCCTGATGTCACGCCGGAAATGCAAGCTCAAGTAAAATTTCTCTCTTTACTTTTCTAATTTTACAATCAATATTTTATTTCGTGTGTGTTATTATTTTATTATTATAAGATAGCATATATATGTAATTAACAATAATAATTGTTAAATATATAGTAAATTTTGATTTTTAAAAATTGCATATTATTATGCGTAGGGCTACACACCGATTGACATGATTCGTGTAGCGGAAGAATTTTATCTGTCCTTGAACTTGAGCGCTATGCCGCCGGAATTCTGGGCCGGAAGTGTAATCGCCGATCCAGGTGACCGTCCACTAATCTGCCAAGCCTCTGCGTGGGACTTTTGCAATCGTATAGATTACAGGTAAACTCATTTAACAATATATGCATGTACATATAACTTATAAACAACATCATAATCATAAAAGATATAAAGAAATCTTTTGAAAGTATTTTAAAATTTGATAAATAAATGTTAAATTTATATTAATTATAAAACGCAAAGAAATACATTTTTAATATTTTTTTATGTATCATTTTAGGATTAAGATGTGTACCAAAGTGACAATGAAGGATCTGATAACTTTACATCATGAGATGGGACACATTCAATATTTCTTACGGTACAGCGGTCTACCTCGTGAATTTCGTGATGGCGCTAATCCAGGTAAAAAAATACATCTAGAATTTTTAATTCTGTTCTACATATTTTCTATAAGAATTAAGATATTAAATAAATACATGTATGGTCAAAATATGCACATAAAATTATATATATTTTGTATCTCGTGTAAATTTAAATTTAAATTTATCAAATAATACATAAATGTCAACACTCATCTTTATTCTTAATTATTATAAATAATAAAATCAAAAAATTAGAAAACGGATAAAATGAAGAGTAAATCACATACAGTAGAAAAAAAATTTTGTTGCGACACGGAATAATCATTAAATTAAATACAAAACCAAAATTATATTGATATTTTTTCATGATAAATAGATAAACATAAAAGAAGGCACTAGCATTGTATCATAAAGCTATACTACAATTTTATAAAATACGATACGCCAACATCTACTGTTAACTGATTTTTATCACGGATGCAATTGCATCACGCCAGGAAGAAAAAATCCGTGCGACGGATTATAAGATAATAGGATGGAAATAGGTAGAGCGGTGATGGCATATAACACTTCGGACAGACGACACGCATTACGTAAACGCATTCGTTCGTTCCTAGGCCGACTTCCGGTAGGTACGGCCTACGACTTGTAGTGCTTTTACAGCTAATAGCGCGAAAGCGAGAGCGAGGAACGATACGCTCGAGGTGTATGCTGCGCATTACACTACTCGCGAATAGGCGAATAGAGTGGATGTTACTCGCGTACATTGGCGTCGGATGTTAAAATATTTTTATTACAGTGCAATCGCGCTTTCACCGTCGCAACGGCCGGCCGGTCGGCCAGGCCCGGTCATTCGCCTTGTACCGGAACACACAGATTGTTTTCGAAGCAACGAGAACAGCTTCGCAGACGTGGCCTTGCCTTCGATCGATTTCGCATAAAATCTTCGAGCGATCTCTCTCGCGAAAGACAGATTGTCGCTTTCATCCGCTTGTTAAATCCGCGTTATTTATACACGCGAGAGATATAAAATTATTTTCAAATTATTATTCACGTTCAAATAAATTTTATTTATGCACACATTATTTTTATCCAGGATGTAAATTTTTTTATCTCAATACATATTTATACCCTTTACTACTTTTATATAATTATGTTTGTATTACATATGTTTTTTATCTCTCTTTTCATCTGTTTTTCCTACTTACAGTGTCTAATTAATACCGCTAATGCTGAGTTACGAAATTGTTCCTATTAATTATACCTTCAATCGTCGGGTACGATTTGCATAAGGAAATGTGATAAAAAGAGAAATAATCAGCGTCATCTGCCACGCTCGAGTTATCGGTGCAAAACTGTAATTACATCCTGGTTAGCACTAAATTACATCGTGCGCAAAAAGCCGCCGGGCTGTCCGCATAGACCGGAGAACCTCGAGAAACTTTGCAATAATCATAGACGGAACTAAGCGACAAGCCATCTGTTTCATCTGACGTCGACTTTCACCGTTCGGTTATCAAACATCCGAACTCTTTCAAAGCGTCTGCAAATGTTCTCATGGACAACACTATGCATACATTAAATCATAAAGAAAATTTCTAGACAATTATAATTCACGCATTAATAATTAAAATACATTGTCTCTTCTATCGCACATTTGGAAGATATCGCGAATAATTTATTAAATAATAAAAATCGTAAAATAAATCTGTAAACTGACGTCGTTGACATCCATTCTTATAAGTCCACTAATAACTATATTGTTTTATAATAATCTCTCGAAGAAAACAGATTATGGTCTCTGCATTTTAGTTGATTATTCTCTTGTTAATAATTATATAAATTATATAATTATCAGGATTTCACGAGGCGGTCGGTGAAACTGTCTCTTTGAGCGTCGCGACGCCACGTCACCTGCAAACCCTGGGTCTGGCAAATAAATTCATCGACGAGCGTTCCGCGGATATCAACTACCTCTTTTCCTTGGCAATGGACAAACTCGTGATGCTACCCTTCAGCATCGCGATGGACAGATGGCGATGGGACGTTGCTCGCGGCTACGTCAACAGAGAGGAATACAATTGTCACTGGCATAGACTGATGGAGCAATACGCGGGAACGAAACCTCCGGTACTGAGATCCGAGGACGATTTCGATCCAGGTGCGAAGTATCACATCCCGGCCAACATCCCGTACATACGGTAAGTACCGTTTCGTAATTCAACTTTATTTTGCACACTTATGTTTCTGCTTCTCTAAATATCTCTGAATTGCGCACTCGTAATAATCGATCGTCTTGCGTAGACGTAAAATGATTGTTAGCTGGTGTGTCTAATTTTTTATCTTCTTCAACGATCTCAGTAATTACTGTAATTAGAATTAGGTAGGTAGAAAAAAAATTGATAATAATGATAGGAAGAGCAATACTTTTGCAATCGTACCATTTCATATACTGGATAATGCGTATATTTTATACAGAATATATTATTTTAACGAGTTAATCTTGTTGATTCGATAAAACACCTGTTATATTTGAAACGTACTTTCGTACGTGAAGTTTCCAATACGAAGTGAATGAAATCTTACGTTGCGAACAATTTTCCGCGCCCGCGTGCTTTATGCACGAGATCAACGATTTCACTTTCGATCTCGCGATCTCCTCCTCTTATGATTTACTCATTGGCAGATCGGGAGAAAGAGAAAGAGAGACGGGAAATCCTTTCTCCGACTATATCGTTACGCGTTCTAGCTAAAACGATGCGCGTTGAATTAGATATATAATGCCTGAGAACCACATGCTAAATGATAGATCGCGAGGCACAGAACAAGACGCTGATATTATCGAATCGGAAGTATTACGTATATGCACTTTTCTTCGTTAGTCATGCTAGATAAAAGAAAGTTCCATTTTTATCGACCGTACACACGAGATTAATTACGCATACAGGGGGCTTTTGCGGCGCTTAATTATCGGGCACGAATTTTCCGGGTGTCTTTCAGCAACCGAAATCGCGAGAATGACTTTCGCCCGCTCTACTTTTTCTTATTTTCTGCCGGAACAAGAAATCGTACAATCGCCTCCGTCACAAAGGAACATTCCCGCGTGATCGAAGATAAATAAATAATTCGTCACGCTGCATGAAGTTCAAGGATATTGATGCCGATAGGAAAAATGCACGCGGAAAAGTCTGTCTCGTAATATAAAATTTGATCTATATCATTTAACTTACCGATCATAAAAAAAATAAACATATCTAGATAGATCTGTTTGGAATTAATACATAACTTAACTTTCTCGCTCACGGGAAAGGAGTATACAAGAGTGGTAAATTGCATAGTATGAAATTTATTGAAGAAGGCAACAAAGCATATATAAAGATAAGCGCAAATCAATTCGGGCTTCTTCGTATAGTAGAATATGGCAAAATAAAATAAATTTTTCTCAAGACTGTCGTTTTTTGCTCTTTGGTTTTTTTTTTATTAAAAAGAAGCGAAAGACATCGTACAATATTATAAAAGACATATGTTACACATTACGAAAGAAACACACAATAGAACGTGTGTTCACAGATATGTAAGAGTCGATAATATATGTATAATATCTAAGGAAATCGTTAGAGCGCTGTCTACGCGGACTCGTGGCACCTGAAAAAAAATCATTTTTCACACAAAAGACGGCTGTTCTGCAAACTCATTTTTCTTTCTCTCTCCGCGTCGAGAAAGAGGACGACACTCTGTTAAGTTAATAAAATAAATACGTCCGCGTTTCCTTCGCTCGCGGACTCGCATTTGCAAAGAAAACGCTTCGTTAACTTCTCCCGAGTGAATGGAAAATCAGCCGTCAAACGCGTTTTACGAATCACACTGTTCCTCTACATTATTTTCTCGTCGAGTGCGAATGCGTTGACAAATGTTGACAGAAAAAATATTATCGAGATGTGTTCCGTAATACATATAGATGCCAATACGTCCGCTCGTGCAATGCAGTGGAGAATTTTCTTTTTTTTCTTTTTTCTTTACGCGTTAACTCACTAATGTGATCTAATTTCCGAATATATACACTATATATACATTTCGATCGCAATGTTGATCAGTCGAGTTAACAGATTCTCTTTAGCGCGGCAGCTATATATTTATATCGTATTTCTTTTCCTCTTTCGAGCGTATAAATTTTTTTCTCCGTGAAACGAAAAATCCTCCACCGTCATGCTTTTTTAAATATTAATATCCCGAGTGTCCCCCGAAGCTGGACTCGTAATCACCCCCGTGGTGGTCGTGCACTGGTACCGCCACCGGCACTTTGACGGGATACGGTACCGCTTTGGGTACCGTCACAGCTACCGGCTTCGTTACGTGAACCGGCACGGGTCGATCGTAAGGCACTTTTACGGCGTAGGGCACAGGCTTCTCGACCGGGTAAGGCACCGGTTTCTCCACCGGATACGGCGCCGGTACCGGTACCTTAACGTGAACGGGCACGGGTTTCTCTACGGGTACGGCCACCGGTCGCTCCACGGGCACTTTGACCGGATAGGGTACCTTCTTTTCTACCGGAACGGGCACGGGTTTCTCGACGGGGACCGGATACGGTTTAACTACGTGTACTGGATAAGGTCGTTCGACGGGCACTGTCACCGGGTACGGTACCGGTTTTTCCACGGGGAAGGGTTGCGGCACGTGTACCGGAACCTTGACGGTGTACGGCACGGGCTTTTCCACGGGGAACGGTTGAGGCACTGGTACCTTCACCGGATACGGTATCTTCTTCTCCACTGGATACGGCTGGGGCACGTATACTTTGTAGGGCACTGGTCTCTCTACCGGTATGTGTACCGGATAGGGCACCTTCTTCTCGACAGGATACGGTTGCGGTATGTGAATCGGCACCTTCACGAATACCTTTACCGGTACCGGTATCTTCTTCTCGATCGGATACGGCTTGCGGTACTGGTACTTTCACGGGATACGGTACCTCCTTCTCTACCGGGTAGTGAACCTTCTTCTCGACCGGATAGGGTACCTTTTCGGTCTTCACGATCGTGATCTGTTTGATCTTGCCGCCGTCGTCGCCGCCGCCGCCACCGCCGCCGTAACCACCGCCGCCGCCGTAACCACCGCCGCCGTAACCACCGTGGTCGCCGCCGCCGCCGCCGCCGCCGCCGCCGTATCCACCAAGGTCGTGACCGCCGATGTCACCACCGCCGATGTCTCCGCCAAAATCGTGGCCACCGTCGAAACCGCCTCCGCCATAATCGCCGCCACCGTAACCGCCCTCGTCGTGTCCCCCAAAATCTCCCTCGATATGACTCAAGCCGCGCTTATCCTGTTTCTTCTCCTGGCCTTCGGCATTCTCGCTTGACGCAATCTTCTTAGACGTGATATGCTTCTCCTTCTCGCACACGGCCAAGGCCAACAGCCCCGCTAATAACGTGAGAAACTGCAATCGATAGAAGAGCCGTATTGATTATGTCAGCCGCTTACGGCATCAATGCTTTATCTCTTGAATGCATAAAGGCAATACTATTCACGCGCTAGATCACAGTCATTAATAAGGTTTCAAATAACGATTACATAAAACGCTGACTTCTCGATTTTTATACTTTGATCACACCTTGTCATGATTTACATTAAGGAGAAATACCGATAGATTTTTTATTGATTAATTTGCTTTACAAAAGAAGTGCGCAATTATTAGAAACGTTTGCTTCAAATGAAATCTTAAGCTGGAATAGATAATGCGAGCAAGAAAGTTAAGTCGATTTAATTTGCAAAAGCAATCGAAGCTAATTTCGCCCGTTGTGTGACTTACCAAAATTCTCATGTCTACCAGGTCTCTCACGATCTGGTTAAAGTCCAGACTTTACTGGATGTTTCCCCCCAAGGTACCACCGTCTTTATAGTCCGCTTTCCCCCAACGCGTATTAAGCGAGCCCCTCTGCGCTCTCGCGGAAAAGTGAAACACACGTCTGGCGTTCGCCCGACGTACACAGCGTTATGGCATTTTTTTCTTTTTTTTTTTTTATAAATTCTAGGCACACACAAACGTCGGTGCTTCCATAATCGTATCTGACGGTGTAGCAACCGTGGAAAATTGAACACCGGAAGTTATTAACAATGGATGTTCGAAAAATCAAGATATATTTATCATAAAAGAACTATTCCATAATTTATTTTCCTTCGAAATAAATAGACGGTCGAGCTTCAAGGAAATGTTGAAAAATAAATGGAAAATTGCAAGACACTGACGAGTGAAAGAATTCTCTGGCAAAAGAATTAACACAACTGCGAAGAAAATATTCTGAGAGATTTAGTGGAGAGTATTAATTTGATTTTACATTCTCCTGTGTTGAAGCTACGTAAGGATTGATCCTGTTTAGCCTCGTTCACCTACGCCATTGGATACGTTTCCATTCCTCCCCTACTATCATCTCCCTTCTCTTTTCAATCTCCCTCTTCCTCCTTCCGTCGTTTTACATCTCGAGGAAGTTTCTCGCTAGTATATCGCAGTCCGGCAGGACTCTCCCTCTCCATATCCGGTCCCCACGAAAGGACGAACGCTTCGTATATACGGGTTCTCTCGGCCGAGACGAGGAACACGACGACACCTAACGGTCTCTCTTGTGATCCGAGGGAGAGAGCGAGAGGAAGGACTGGGTAGGAGGAGAGAAATAAGTGAAAAGTCCAGGACAGGAGAGAAAGAGAGATAGAGTCAGCCGGCGCGATGCAAAGAGAGGATATGAATTCTAGAATGTGCGTTGATGTGAGATCGACCGCATTATAATGTGCCGTTTACTAGGTGCGTTGTACGGTAAATTTCTGATTTTTGCGACTCCAAATAAGAAACGTTAAACTCGGACAAACAATGGAAGAAAACGGTACCCAGGAATAATATTTAGAAATCTACGGCGATAATGAGCGCAATTGTGTTTGTATTTCAAATGTGCACAGAATTTTTAATTACTCGTCGTAATTAAGAGATATGCTAATCAGATTATTGCTTAGAAAGTAACGAGAAATAAAAACAAAAATTTAAAGCAATTTAATTTAATATTAATTATTTAGAAATATTTTAATAATTATTTAGAAGTGAAAAATGGAAATATAACAAATTTTGAATTTAGAAATGAAACAATTTCTCTTAATAATATTTCCGTATGAAAAGAAATATTGGTAGATAAACTATAATAAAAATCAATCAAATGAAATTTATAGTGTTTAATTATAACGCTTAAAATATTCATATAAAGTACAGTTCTTGCCTGAATTCTTAATTCTTAATTTGATATTCAGAAATATGTAGATACACATCTGTAAGCTACATTCTGACAGAGCTATATAGTGAACAAAAAAGAAAAAGCAGTTAGCGAAACTAATTATTGCTGAAGGAGAACAAAAGTGAATAAATGCTTAAATAAGTCGGCCACAAAGTACAGTTAAGGTTTCTAAATATTTTTGATGATACTGAACTATTTTTGATGACACAGTTACAATTTTTTATTAATTAACAAGAGTATACATATATATACATATGTGTATATATAGCGCAAAATTTAGTGCATAATTTCATTATTTAAATTACAACAAACTAAAGGACTCTTTTATTTTCTCTGATTATATCATTAACAAGGAATGCAATATTTGATGTACATTTTATAACAAAAGCATTACGATAGTTTTACGATCATTCATATTCTCTCTTGCAAATAAGGAAGTGATGTGATTAATTAGGAAAATAGTTTTAGTTATATATTTTATTTTTCAACTTTATTTAGACATAAATCGTTTAAAGAAAAATTAATTATTCATAAATTAATGAAATTATTTATAGAAAATTTCATAACTACATTTAATTTTTATTTACTAACTAAAAAAAGTAATGTAATTATTTATATAATAAAAATTTTTAATTTTTTGAAACTTGCATTCACTTAAAAAAATAATATTGCTATATATAATTGAATTAATAAAAATATAACAATGTGTTTTGTAACAAAATAACAAAAGGATAATCTCAAGTGTGACAAAAAATATATACTTAATATTTTAAATTTATAAATAAAGCTATCGATTATCATGTAAATCAATCAACGTCTTTCTCCCAATATTAATATGATAAATTATTTGTGGCATACAATACACATATCCGCGGCTTATTATCGCTTGAATGATTCGCGATCTAATGATTGCGATTGTTGCCATTCATAATTGACGTTTTCGCTTTCTATCAGATCTTCCTTGTTCTTAATATCATCTTCATCCTTCCAATCGAGGTTGATGGGAACCGGTTCTTGTACGATATAGGGAAAAGGCTTCTTCACCGGAACAAGTAACGGCTTCGTTCCGTACACCTCGTAATGTTTATCTACCGGTACTTTAATCGGAACGGAATAAGGTTTTATTACCTCTATCGGCACGGGTTTTTTCACGATATACGGTCGAGGATCCGGAACTTTAATGGTTACCGGAACTGGCCTCTCCACCGGCACGGGATACGGTTTCTCTACAGGTACTTTGATTTTGATTGGATATGGTTTAGGCACTTCCACGGGATACGGTCTAGTAATCTCTACAGGATACGGTTTTGGCACTGGTACCGGATATGGTCGGTCGACGGTGACCTTCACCGGTACCGCTACTTTCTTCTCGACCTCGTACGGGGTCGGTACCTTGACCGGTACTTTGACCTTGTAGGGTACCGGCTTGTCGACCGTGTATGGCTGCGGTACCGGCACTTTTACTTCCACCGGAATTCTTGTCTCAATCGTGTACGGTTGCGGTATCGGTACTTCGATTTTATACGGCACGGGGTTGTCGATCTTCACAGCGTAAGGAACTCGTTTCTCGACGTAATAAGGCTCTGGCACTTCGACGGGTACATTTACATAGACCTTGACGGGATAAGGCACCCTTTTCTCCACCGTGTAAGGTTGCGGTACGGGTACTTTAATCTCGTACGGAACATGCTCGTAGATAGGATACGGAATCTTCTTCTCGATCGTCACGGGTACCGGTATCTTCTTCTCCACAATCACAATTTCTTCATTCAAATTATTCTTGATATCCTCGAGAGACCATTTGCTTCTAGGAAATCTTCTCCTAACATCCGACGTGTTTCTAAAATCGATTCTAGACGATGCACGAAAATCTCTAGCTCTCATATCTTGAGGTGCGAATTTTGAGCTTCGCGAATATGTGCTTCGATTTTTCACGTCTTCTTCTGACTCCTCTTCATCATTCACTGGTTTGTATCTGTCATAATCGTCATACTCTTTTTTTTCTGTTAGCGGATCTTTTCTGATATAGGAATAGGACTCGCGAATAATCTCGGATTCCGTAGTGATATTTCCATCGTCGAGAGACTTCTCCGCTGCCCTCTCGGCTGCCCTTTCGGCTGCTTTTTCCACTGCGAGTTCCGCGGCCCTTTCGAGTTCTTCTCTACGACTAGCTGATGATGTAAGAGCGATACCGAGACACAGAAATACTATAAAACACTGCCGCTGTTTAAAGAAATACGTGATGTAGAAATATAAAAATATTCAATATTATACATTTTTTCAATTTGATAATCATTGATCAAATCATCAGAACACCAGATAAATGTTTGACTCTATAATTATTATTATTAATTTTTCTTTTATAATAAATGTCAAATTTATTCTACTTTTGTTGAATAAAGTATCTTTATTTTCTTTATTTTGGAAGAAGAGATATGTTATATTTATAATCAAATATCTCTAAATATTTAATTCAATTAATAAAATAATTAAATTTGTCGTATGGATTTAAACGGAATAAATTTAGCATTTATTACCAAAGAAACATTAATAATAATGTTATAAAGTCTAAATATTTACCTTATGTCCCATAATGATGCCTTTGCGAACAAGACGATAGATCGACCTGCACTGAAATTAAACGACAAGATGCCTTACAATTATTTATACACCGTAAACCACTTTCGCCAGTTCAACTAGTTGGACCTTTATAGCCTTGCAGAATCTTTATAGCTTTATTTGTGACAATTACCTACGCTTAAACGATTATCATTGTTTTACGACTGTAAATGCTATTCATTCGAAGAAATAGAATATAAATATTAAATAGCATGAACCATGCGATTATGCTATTTAAAATTAAGACAGAACGTGAAATGCGTAAACAGTTTGAATTACGAGAGTTGTTTCTAAAACAAATACAAAAATTTTTTATGTATTTACATAATATAATGTAAATTTTACTATTTTTTGCTTGCATAAAGTTTTACTAATATCAAAGTTAATATTTATCTCATAAAATCTTTTTACGTAAAAATATTTAGTTTATATAAAATAATATATTATAAGTAATAAATAGATAATAAGATTAATAAAATATATTACTCATGCTATGTATTAAATAATCACTTTATAGCAAAATCGTTAGCTAACTCGATACGATAAAACTTTTTATTAACTCATTATATATATGCAAAAGAAACTAATATGTCTCTACAAACAATTAACATGTGTATTGCTCGATACGATACGATCGACACTTTCTTTTATAGCAAATTAAATAATTCGATCGAATTTCTCGGATCAGTAACACTAGTGAAACCGAAACTGGTGTAAAAGTGCTCTCCACATATTTTACCTTCTCGAAGCTGCACAAAACTTTCCCGCTTTGGTAGCGGTTGTACACCACTTAACTTACACGCTTCTCGAAACTTTCTTCTGATACTTCCCGGAGATATAATCGAAGAAAAAAAACCCTTCGTCATTCGAACAATGACAGCTCCAGCACTAAGCGCTATTTATTTTATCGCTTTCATTTTTTTTCATATTAACAGTAAGAAAAATGCATGTCGCGTATAGGTTTGTTTATTATAATGTTAATATAATTTCTCGAATATTAATATACGCAAATCACGTCTAGCCGTACATTTATAACGCGGAAGAATCTAAGTGAAATCGTAACATGAGGCGCTTTAGATATACTTATTACGCGAACTATAATCATTTATTTCGTAAATTTTGCAGTCACCGTAAAGAAAACCATAGTATGATATAAGAGCAACATGTCTGTAATTGCTTCGCGTATAAGAACATTAACTGTAGATTCTACTCCACACCTGGAAGTGTTTCACAAAAAAATCTAAAGTACATAATAATTGAAATGTCTTTCTCTGTCCATAATATATGTATATTGATTTATATATACAAGTATATTTCAATCATACACATATATAAGTAAAAGGTACAACAGATTATATGTGAATTATAAATTTATCGGTATAAAACTTAATTTTTTTTTTTGCAATAAACCGGCAGCTTTTCTCTAGTAAAGATATAACATGTATATATATTTATGATAATCATTGAAAGTTCAGATTTTTAATTAATTTGTATTATAAATCTATTTTTTATTACCCACTCATCAATTTTTCATTACAACTGATGTTTCTCTACTTTGTGATGAAAAGATTACAAAATTAAAGAGAGAATCGTATATTTTATAATATATGTACATACATCTCGTATGTTCAACACATTTTTAACAAAGTACTAATTTTTAAGACTTTGCAGATATTCATGTATATCTACAATTTATATAAAATAAAAAGAGTAATTAACAATTAATATCGCAGTACAAAATTAGATCGATTCATTATTTTAAAAATTTAATTTAATATATATTATGAATCTACTTACGCTATGTGCAATTGACTACTTCTTATGGGATTGCGGAAGAAATAAACATTCCGTAATCAGAATCACGGTCAATGTCGTTGAACGACTGTTGTTTTGTAGAAATCAATTACATCCCGACAATCCTTGTCTCACTACTGTAATTACGACGCGGCGAAAGTGACTGGAATTAAATAGACGACAAAGAGAGACTATAATGATTGACGCGGGAGATACTTAAATGAATGTTGCAAGAAGTTAATTGTCGGCATTTATTAGACTAGATTCGAATATCAGTTCCTATCTTTAATTACCTTCCTCTTTTACGCGTTAATTGTTTGGGTAAAATTGTTAAGTGATAGTAATCAAAAATAAAAGTTAAGTTGATTAATTACATGAAATTATTTTAACCGAATTATGTTATATTTAGAATTTGAAATATAGTGATTAGGTTTGTTTAGGGAAATAAATTTATTTAACAACAATTATTTATTTTCACAGCTTACAATATTTTTGTGGAAAAATCATGTACTATGATCAAAATAATTCCATCATATTGTGTAAATAAAATTTAATAACAAAAGATAATATAATAACAATTAAAAAAACAACATTTTAACTTTATACACGTGTATTCAAGTAACAAAAATTCATATAAAGTAAATAAGTTTCTCTTTTCAAGAAGTTCCAACACTCAAGAAGTCATAAATATTCAACTATATTTAATAGTTCTACATTTTAAATTAAAGTTTAATATTTTATATTAAAATTTTTTAAATTTTAATATAAATTATTAAACGAGATATATGCACATATAAATATATACCTGTAAATTAATGTTTCTTCGATCATCAAATTACACATTCACAGTTTGACAAAAATTAATCAATTCACAAAGCCTCTAGTAGCTGATTTTATTAACGTCTATTGAATAATATATTTTCATGAGTGATGATATTTTTCGTATACTGTATTCCATACACCATTATGCTCCATTTGTTGCTTATCTATTGGCACCGCGACTGGTACCTTAATCGGATAAGGAATAGGTTTTTCGATGTGATATTCGACCGCTTTATTCACGTTAATCGGTATAGGCCTCTCCACTGGTATCTTTACCGGTACAGGAACAAATTTTTCTACAAAATACGGTACCTTTTTCTCGACCGGATACGGTGCTGGTACGGGAATCTTTACCTTGAGCAACACCGGCTTGTCCACCGGAACTGGTACCGGTCTTTCTACGTGTACTTTGACCGGGATAGGAATCGGTTTCTCGACAGGATACGGAACCGGCTTCGCGATCGGTATTGGATATGGCTTTGGTATTGGGACTGGTATCGGTTTATCCACCGTGATTTTCACAGGGTAATGAATGACTTTCTCGACTGGATATGGCTGAGGTACGTGTATCGGGACCTTTACCGGTACTGGTATCTTCCGTTCTATCGGAAATGGATTTGGTACCGGGACCTTTACTTCATAATGTATCTTCTTCTCGATAGGATACGGTTTCGGTACGTATACTTTGACCGGGACAAGACGATCCACTGGTACCGTAATCGGGTACGGGATCTTTTTGATGACTGGTACCGGTCGCGGAATTTTAAGGGGAACTTTGACGAGAACCTTCACCGGATAAGGTATTTTCTTTTCAACCGCGTATGGTTGCACAACGGGTACTTTAACCGGGTACGATATTTTCTTAATCACGGGATATTGGATAGTTTTCTCTACGGGATACGGTACAGCGATTTTCTTTAAAATCGTTATGGTTTTATGCACGTTCTTGTGTACTTGATGATCTAACACTTTATTATTGTGTACGTTTTGTTCGCCTCCTCCACCTTTCGATTCATAACCATAATTATTTGGCAATTTGTACTCATTTTTAGGTTCATTTTTCAAATATACATGAGATCCTGAAACTGAAATTATTATTAATTAAATATCTTTATTACTTATCTTCTAATATATTTATTAATCATCTTTTTTGTTTTATTTAAACAGATTTTATTTAATTTTTAAAAAATTAATTATGACATATGTAAAAAAATAGACACATATTAAATAAGTAAATTCAAACAATATAAAATAATAAGATATAATTATATAAAAATAAATAGTTATATGCAATAACACTTTTTTTTAATATTCCATGCTTACTACTATTTTTATCGAATTTTAATTGCTAAATTTCAAGTCATCTAAAAGATTTTGCAACTAAATAAAAATTAGCTCTTACATCATTTATTTTATCAAAAAACATCAGAATACTTACATTCATTATCTTTTGATTGATCTAATTTGTTCTTGCGTACATTTATATAAGTATTTCTTTCTCCAATATTAGCTCTATTGTGCCTCATGTGAAAAGGCATAATTTGATATCTTTGTTGTGCTGCAGGTAGATTATTGTACTTATATACATATTTATTGAAGTTGTTGTAAATTGAAGAAGTTGACACCATAGTCACAAAAAGTGAAAATAAAATTGTGTAATCCTGCAAGTAAAACCCAAATAATTTTATAAATTTATTGCATTTTTAAGAGCAGAATAAACAAATAAAACTATTTAAAAACATTGTTACACTTGCATATATATCTAGATTCTTTTCCTAAAGGTAAAATTTAATTGTAAAACTAAAAATATTTTTTGTTAATATAGTTTGTGCGAATTGTTTAAATACAATATAAATTAAATCGATTATTTAAGAAAAAGAGAGAAAATCAACATTTCAATCAGTAAAAAAAATTATTTTTTTCCTTATTTACTCTCTATTTTATTTATAAAATTTTTTGTAAAATAAAAATCTAATAACATATAAAAGCAGAAATAACATTACAAAATTGCAAAAAGTATAGAAAGAATAAAACGAACAACTAAAAGAATAAAAATGTTTATGATAATGATTTTATAAGAATTTCTACCGCACTTTAACAAAATTTTATTATATTTTTTAAGAAATTTGGCACAAACACTATTCAAAAGAAAACGTCTGCACAATGACATAGTTTCAACACTTATTATCACAAAAAATTACTAAACGTTTTCAACAGCATAACGTACCACATGTCTCATCTTGAACAAGATAATAGAACAATCTCTTGGGAAAAATCTTCAAGCACCTTGCTCGAGTTAAGAGTAAATAGATCAGTTGCATACTTTTACCATCTTATATATAACGGTTGCCACAAATGCGTTGTTTTTACTGATCTAGAAGCGCACGCAATGCCTTCTTCAAGAGGGGATAACACTTTCGCGTTTCGTTACTCATTACTCGCACGAGTGAAACTGTCCCTTTTGGAACAGTAAAAATCATCTGGAAAAATACTAGTACGCGCTAATTCCAATAGCTTTACCTGTAAAGGAGTGACATTTATTTATTGTTCCGGTAGCAAGAACCGCTCGCTTCTTTTATGGAATGTTGACATTCCTCTCTCGATCGGTTCTCTAACCATGATCTTGAAACGATAGACATTGTTGCATAAATCAAAAGAAAAACTACTAACACTACTCTGATAATTCGATAAAAATTTGATAAAAAAGATCAAATAAAATTCACGAAAAACATTGTTTTCATTGAAATCGAATATCATAGAAGCGATTGTCCGAAAATAAAAGTAAAAGTAACTCAATTACTTTCCACTTGTCTTTCAATCATCTTTATACTGAAATCTGTATTACTCGTATATTACTATTATAAATGCATGACGAATTGATTATTTCCGGAAATATATAACCGGTCACTTGGAAACGAATCCAAACCCGGTAAACTAGAATTCGTGCTATGCATCGCCGCTTCGTTCGAAGATAACGTTCTGTACAGAAAGTGAAAAGTGTCAAAGACCTTTTTACATCGATACGGAAACTTGCTATGGAAAGATTAGTTACGGTAATTGCTAAAAAAAGTGACTTGATATTTTTCAAAAATCATGATATTTCGCGGTGATTAAGATATTGTGAAGTAAACCTTGCTATTACAGTCAACATGCATCGATTAATTTCAAATTACGTAAATATTTTTATCGATATTGAGTTATAGAATTTTACGAACTCAGTTATTTTTAATATCTAAACAGTTTAATAACTAAAAATAATATGAAAGAGTTTACATAATATTAATATCTAAATTATATAAACCGTTTTATTAATGGTCGCTTTTAATTGAATTGCATATTGAGCCACTTAAGTTGATTATAGTAAATGTAAACATACCATATATTATCTGAAACAATCTCTTATTTCTATTCACTCAAAGACGATAAAACATTTGTGCTCTAAATAAAAGAGATAAAAGAGAAATACTGGTGTGTGTTGTGAGGCATTTAAATTTGCATTTTAAATGCATTTTGAAATGCGATCGTAAATACGATAGTGAATATAAGATGAATTTTCCAACACCAACGCAAGGAGAAAATAATGTTCGCATTGCTTCATGTCGTTTTACATGAATTTCGCGCGAATGTGCACGCGATCCTAATCGTGATCCGTGGATCACCGATCTTCATTATCATTTTCCAACGCGTTTGCGTGTAAAAATATTTAATGCTCGACAGCAATCGCATAGTTCTAATTAGCTGCACAATCCACACGTCGTTACTCGCGGTCCCGTAATTATTGTTCGCACTTTTTTCAAAATAAATCGCGAATATATATATAGGTATATATATATATATATATATATATATATATATATAGAAAGAGAGAGTTTATCGTCTGAAAGGACGAGTTTTTCATTAAAAATGCATATGCCAGGAGAAACGCAGTGTAGTGTGGAAAAAAATCTGCGCTCATAAATGGCTTGTTAACATTGTAACGCGAGAAAATACAGTTCGACGTTTCATATAGTGACGACGGTATTAAGATTAATCTAAATGAGTATTTGCGAGAATTCATTATACTCGTGTTGAATGAGGAAGTCGAGAACGGAAGCGCGCGCGGTAGGCTTTGAAGCTACTTCACGCTTCCGGATATCTAGATTATGACATAAATGGGAGATTTATATAGCGATAAACATTAAGAGATGATATATTCACACTGTGCATAATTTACTGAAAAATCTGTTTAGGATATGCTTTTAAATCACATAGTAAATGTTACAGTAATAGTAATTTTCCTGACACGCATGACTGGCTAGTTAAAAAATTAGTCTTGCGTGATTAATTATATATGAGAACAATATCTTTGAATATGCCTCTTTAACTATAGTTGATGATAGAACATGCTGTGGTTAGAATCTGAAATTTATTCAGACGTTTGCTTATAAACATCACTAACAAGTTGGCAATTTATTTTCAAGGCAGAAGAGAGAAAGATCTGTAAATCAAATGTTATTAATAAACGCGATATCTATAGATTAATGTTAATTGACTTGGTGCACAAACTCGTGCTCGTAATTAGTGTCCTCTTAATAATGACGGAACTACGTGTTTTGTATGCTCGTAAACTTTCTTACATTTTTAATATATAAGTTTTACCTTCACTCTCTCGAGTTCGCTACGTTGCTAGATATACATGCTTTCTAGTGCACATAAGATAGCAAAGACGACATATTCTAGTAATAGGAAGCGACATTGTTCTGAGAGATTATATCTGTTATTTAATCTTTTAATTATGTCGCTGCGGCCTGCTTAATTCTAGGACACTAACATTATCTTATGGCGTATAATGACCGATCACAAATATATATAATTATTATATCGTAAAAATATAAGATTAAATGCAATAAGCAAAATAAAATCCAATAATTAGTAAGTAAAAACTAATAAATTAAAATGCAATTATTCGTAATTTAACTTATTAGATTTATAAATAATAATATACATTTTGCATACTTTCATAAAATCACTCTATTTCCAAAAATTCACAAGCTTTTTTTATAAAAAATACTTCTTAAAAATATTGAATTTCCAAAAAAAATCTACGATATTATTATATTAATACATCTATATAAATCTAATTTACTATTCCGAAGAAAGAAGTCATATTTCAAGAGTAACGATGTAAATATTTTAAACTGTGATCTCTAGTAGTCTTGTTATATATTCTAGGCTAAAAATTACAAGAAATTATCATTCACGATAGCAATTGCAATAAATCACCCTCTGCAAATATCAAACGCATAATCGCTAAGAGTGCAAAGTGGATCATGATGCGTTTGCATCATTACTTTCACTTATCACGTGTTCACACAATGCAATTTAATGTCTATTAATTTTAAAGTTAAATTGTTGCTTAAATAGTAACGATCTGCAGTAACTACAGCTGATAGAGAGATTCTCTCACGGTATATATATCACAAATAAATTTTACGAGCCACAATACACATTAAACTATCAACAAATGATAGAAATGTACAGATATAAACAATCGAAATATAATAAAAATACACAAATATTATACGATATATATTTCAGGATTGCGATAATAAAATAAAAATATATTTTTTATATTTTTTTACATTAATTTCTATACTATTGCATAAGACATTTATTTATAATGTAATTGTTAACTTAATTTAAAGTATTAGATCTTATATAAAATATTCACGAAGAGAGTATCATCAAAGAGATAATTATTTTAATATTTTGATTTAATGAAATTATTCTATTTAGTCAGAGATTTGTTGGAATATCTTTATTATAGCAGCAAATGTAAAAGTGCCAAGCTACCTTACCGGTTACTGTCGCTGAAAATAGTTGAGAGAAGTGCCGTTCCTTTCTAGATAGCTTCTGAAGACATAATATAAGATATATCAAAACATTTAAATTTACAATTGATAATTTAAATAAAAATATATTTATTCGCGTTAAGTAAACACAATATGTTAAATAATATATTTTAATTGTATGAATATAATTTTTATATATATTTTTATATATATTTATAAATATATAAACCTTTCAAATAATTAATTAAATGGATTAAAATAAACTTATTATTTAAATCCATTATCAACTTCAAAAATTTTAAGACATTTCTCTAAACATGAAAATTTTCTTTATTCTAATTGCATCATTTAACACTATAAATATGCATTAGCAGCTCGTTAAAAAAATGAAGTAAATATCATATAATGTCAAATAACTGACTTGAGATCCTCTCACCAATGCAATTAGGTGATAGAAAATTTCGTAACAAAATTACTAAACTCATGACGGATAAACATGATGATGGCGACAATCACAAAAATGATTAGTTTCGTTAATATAATGTTAATATTAAAAAAGTGAAATTTTTAATTTAAACTAATAAATTAAGTTTCATAATTTCTCATTGAATATTTGAACATAATTAAATGCGCGCGCGAAATCCGACCTGTTTTGTTGAATCTTAAATATCATAGTGTTCACAACGATTAGAAATCTAATTTCCTATCAATTAATTAAATGTCAAGTTAAATGTCTATTAAAATAAGAGATGTTCCATAATTTATCTAAAAAAAAAAAAAAAAAAAAAAACAAGATCTTTCAGTCTCGAATCATTTAAAATCTATCGAAGCTCTGACATTTAAGCAACTGTCAGCCTTCCCACGTTACGCTTCGGTGTTCGTGATCTTAAGATCTTTATAGTACAATACTTTTTAACGAAGGATGCAAAACATCGTGTTCGTTCCGCGTAATTGTCTTAAAAGGAATAGTTTCGCGAGTCAAGGCGAAGAGGTGCGGCGGGATAAATAAAGGAAGCGAAAGGACAGGCCCGTGCCTGTGGAAAACGGACGAAAGGGGAAGTGGACTTTACGGCAGCACGATCTTTCTCGGCGAGGCGAAGGGGAGACTCTTACTTTCAGCCTCGGCGTCGCGTGCGCTAATGGCACGATTGCATAATCGTTCCCGTGATCCGGACGAGCACGTAAGTCGTCGTTCGTGAGTCAAGTGGCAAAGCCGCTCCGGCCGAAGTGGGTCGTGCAAGAAATTAGTCGGGGATGCACATCGACTTCACTTCTGCAAACATCGAGGGCCCCCAACGAAACATTAAGACTGAATCCAAAGATTGAAGTAATCAAATTGATCAGAGATCAATTATCTCGCGCGCGGACTTTTTTTTACTTTGCATCCCTAATTTATTAGAAATCGATGTGACAATAGGAAGAATCTATTATTTCTTATGCATCTTGCAAGCCTCAGAAATTTTGTTCTCAAATTTCTATATTAATTTAAATCTTCCTTTGCCTAGCAAAATACAAGTACATAAGATGTACATAGGTACATGTATGTACATAAATAAAAATATAGGTATATAAATAAGTAAAGATAAATATATGTTAATCTTCTATTATTCGGATCATTTATACACGTTTATCTTATATTTTGTAACATTTACGAAATTTCGGAGAAATACGGAAATTTGATCCGAAAGGTTATGGCATCAATATTAATTAAAATCGCGCAAATTTGCGTACACGCGTGTTCTATTTTATCCGATATATCATAAGTTTTCATTGAGTGCTAACTTTGTGGAAACTCTTATTTACTTAGCCTCGTTATATATCAAATTTAATTCTGGATTAAATCACATAACTTTCTTGCGAAGGAAAGAACATCATCAGATGAGAATTCAATCAAATTTTAATGTTCCCCAAGGAAATGTAAACATAGGATAATGAAGGTCGAAGTAATAAACTTAATTATATATTGAATATATCATATTACATCAATATGTATGTTTACTTAGGAATTTCATGGTACACGGATCAATATTGATTTTAATTTCTTGTATGTATGTATATGCATGTATACATATACACGCACAAAATAATTACATTTCTATACATAAAATAGATATAAAACGCACATATAATTACGTTTTAATTATCAATAATTCACGATAGAAGAGAATTTATCGATCAGTAACATAAATTATATTAGAGGAAAGCGAAAGCAAGTAATCCAGGAAGAATATTGTTAATAAATGATATAAATCGTCGATCTTATTTTTAAAAAATACAGAACTTTAATAAAATAAAATCATACACATTACAGATATTGAAAGTATTCGCATAAATCAATATCTTTTAAAATAGATCACCAGGGTTTAAATAAATTTTGAATATTTCTACAAAATTAGGATAGATCTATAAGAGAGTATAGTGATGTACAATCAACAAAGTTAACGATTTGGTAAAAACTTGTCGACGGAAACTGGGTCGACGACTAATCATGCAATTTCGTGTTGTCAATAGAATGCAGTGACATTTGTCAATAACGAATATAGGATTGTTATAAAGAATATAGCCTAACAGCGTTAACAATAAGGTAATTGAAAAACAGTTAATATTCCTCTCTCGAATTGTTTTAATGACATTTTCCTGTTTGCAAATATTTTAATAATATCAAAAACAATATATTAATATACATATTCATTAAATATCATTTTATATGTTATCAATATATTATTTATAGATATATAATAAAAACCAAAAAATAACATATTTCTAAATAAAACAATACACATTAAATCACGCTCATTTACAACTGTTGCTTTTTGCTAATTTTATAAATTTTTGACTTAAAATGTGCTTCTCTTAATATGCCTTCTCTCTACGCAATATTATTTTACACGCTATGCTCTCTTGCAGCATTAAAATATGTTCTATCATTCAACGTTTTTCCATTTAAAAGTCATCATAAATTCAACAATTGAGTGTATTTTAAACCATTTTCGTCAATTTTTTTCACATTTTTCCTAATCTTTTTTATAAGAAGGAAAATACGTAGGAATCAGGATAAATAAATCAGTTACAGAAAATATATATGTATAGTCAGGGAGTGTATGACTACTTTACAATAATATTTATTTCATTTTCTGTAAAAAAATACATACTTTGCTAATATCGGTACAAAAGTAAGACAGACAAGCGAGCTGCTCTCGAGCGAAGATCGCTAAAGACGAGTACATTCCTATTGGTCATTCGTTCTTCCTAACTGGCACACGTCGCCGTGCCGCGCCCTCGTTGCGACTATAATCGGGATCGGAGTACAATGGATCGGTACGCGATCGTCTGGCAAAAGATCGTCCCCGATCCGATCCAGGTACAGAGTGGCGGATATCGCTGCGCCGCACGGCAACGTTTCGAATCGGTTCTTCGTATTTCTAAGACAAGATCCTCGTGGTTATCCGTCGTCGCGCGCGCGGGCGAGATGGTGGAGAGTTCTTCGTAGGACGACGACGGAGAACCAACCGTGAATTGCGATGTTAGTGATGATGACCAGAGTAGCCACCGTAGCCTACATCGCCACCCTCGTATCCGCCACCGTATCCGCCACCGTATCCGCCACCGTATCCGCCACCGTATCCACCAACGATGTAGCCACCCTCGTGTCCGTGATGTTCGTGATGCACCGGCACAGCTACCGGCACTTTAACCGGGTAAGGCACGGGCTTCTCTACCGCATAAGGCACGGGTTTCTCGATGTGAACGGGATACGGCCTGTCGACCGGGACCTTGACTGCTACCGGCACGGGTCTCTCGACCGGGTAAGGCACTGGTTTCTCAACGGGATACGGTTGAGGTACTGGTACCTTAACCGCAACAGGGTAGGGCTTCTCGACCGGGACTGGGTACGGCCTGTCAACTGGGACCTTCACGGGATAAGGTACCGGCTTCTCGACTGGGTAAGGCACGTGCTTCTCAATGTGTACGGGGTAGGGTTTGGGAACGGGTATGTGAACTGGACGGTCGACCGGGACCTTGACTGGATAAGGTACAAGCTTCTCGACCGGGTAAGGGGCGGGTACGTGGACCGGAACTTTGACTGGTACCGGAACTGGTTTCTCGACGGGATACGGTTGCGGTACTGGTACTTTAACCGGGACCGGAATGTGTTTCTCTACGGGATAAGGCTGCGGTACTAAAACCTTGACCGGGACAGGACGATCGACCGGTACGTGAACCGGGTAGGGTACCTTCTTCTCTACCGGATACGGTTGGGGTACGTGAACGGGCACCTTCACGTAGACCTTGACTGGGTAAGGCACGTGCTTCTCAACCGGGTACGGTTGCGGTACGGGCACTTTGACGGGGACCGGTACGGGCTTCTCTACCGGATAGGGCACATGTTTCTCCACGGGGTATGGCACGGCGACGTTCTTCACTACGGTCACGGTCTTTACGTGGTCGTGGCCGCCGATATATCCGCCGTATCCGCCGTATCCGTGACCGCCGTATCCGTGACCGGCGTATCCGTGACCGCCGTATCCGTGACCGGCGTATCCGATATTGCCCAAATCGAGACCGACGTGTCCACCTGATCCAATATCGTATCCACCGTCATAGCTGTAGCCGTAGCCGAGACCTAACAGGCCGCGCTTTTCTTGCTTCTTCTCGCCTCCGGACTTCGCTTCCACCGACTTCTCGACTTTCGCGGTCTCCTCCGACAATACTGTTGTAACCGCGAGGGCGGCAACAGTCACGCAAATCTAGAAAATACGCAATATTATCTCTCATTATGCTTCACGTAATTATCTCGATTGCGCTTTATTATTGTATATAATACTCGAAACGTCCAATAGGAAAACAAGTTCTCGAAGAACGTGTATTAGAAAGTTCAAAATATTAAATCTGCGAGTCTGAACCCGTTTTATTAACAATATCTGTCAACCGCTCGTATCTTCGATATCGACTCGATACTTCAAATTTGCAGATATATTAGTTTTCTATACATATTATATATTAATTTTCTTTATGCTTAAAAAATCTAGTCTGGTTTAAAATTAAATACACATATACATCACCGCACGATGTAAGAAAAATTCTTTAGAATTCAGAAACAAAACGTCGTGAGATTAAAGCTCATTACATATAAAGGCGATCGTTTTATTTCGCGATAAAATGAAAACTATTCAAGTCGCGTAAGTTGTCCGGCATTAGTATGCGTTCGGAATACACTCCGCGTGCAACTCGTTCGTGGAATTCTTTAACGCATGATTTACGAGTCTATATATACGCGGGTTTTAATCTTTCTCGAAACGATCCGCACCCCCGATTAATCTCGTTCACTTCTCGTAGATATTATATCTATCTGAGCCTCCTCGATACACGTTCACGTACGACGTTACTCGCTTTCCGACGACGCGACACCAGGACGAAAAGTATATGCAAACGAATGCAGCAACTACCAAGGACGTACCAGGATTCTCATTTTTGCTCTCGCGATGTTCCGGGTGCGTCCAGGAGTGAACTGGATGCTGATTGCCGTCGGTTCCTGGCCTTATATACGCGGCACACTTTCGCCTTCGCCACCCGGGGCCCGTCGGGGCCCCAAGTCATGTACCCCCACGTTATACCTCTTTGTTCAACTACGACGATGACGGACCTACCGACTCTACCACTCCCCTTTGGGACAGACACCTTACTCCCCCTCTTCAATTTCCCTATACTGTACACACATACGCACGCACATTCGCGCAAGTTGCGAAGAACAAATTCTCCTTCTTCGACGAACGGATCTCGTTCCCTTCCTTCTTCGTCAAATACTTGTGCTCGCGTTACCTGATATTTTTTTTTTTTTTTCACATGTCTTCGCAGGTACCTCGATTGCGCTTTAGTTTTATACTTTCTCTGAGAGGAACGACGGACATACCGATTGGCCGTCGTAACGTCCCTTATGTTAGTATCGGAAGCCGTCGACGAGACATCGATCGTATCCGCGTGCCTTTCCAGTTCGGACAAACTTAGATTGACAGCGCGTAAAAACTCGCCTCTTCGTACGTAACATTTCACGAGAGTTCGACTCGGATAGATTCGCCTGCCGGCAAATCTCTGTCAGCCGACACGGATACCGTCAGTAATATCGTGCGGATAAAATGTGACATTCATCACTCACGGCGACCACTGGTCCTGTCATCGTGACATTTTGGCACGTGTCGGTTCCCTCACTCTTGCGAGAGATTTATAAGTCGATATATACAGGTTGAATACAATTTTATAAAATTGTCGAAAGTTAAATTGTCCATTTTTTTGGTGTCGCGTGTCGGACGTGCTCCGACGATATTTTCTAAACTTTTTCGCTCGCCATTAACTCCGTTTCGAGATGCAGTTAAAGTGTGCTCGAGTTTGGATTTTCAACTTTTACTACGCATGTACGTGTCGTAGTAGAGACGCTTCGCCAGTGGAACGGAAGTCGGGAAAAACCCCATCTAGGAGAGGGATTGACTCGCAATCGTTGAAACGCAATCGAAAATTGCGCGTCTTACAGAATTTCATATTTTAATATATGCGCATATATTGTACATTTTGCCACAGTCAATTGCTAAAGTTAATCGTCTAATAGAATTATTATATATATCTATATATTTTTATTAAACTTTTCTAATAAAACTTTTGTTTTCTCCATTACTAATTTTGTTTTGTTTCTAATACTAATCTATAATAAATTACATGGCGCATACATGCGCCTATAGGTAGCATTGACATGCCAGCCTAGTTTTTCCCGTCAGTAAATTATACTAATTTCCTACCTTTTCCCTACAATTTCATGTCCCCCTACAAGAGAATGCATAATTCACATTTCAGCATTTACCTTCTCCACATGCCTCTATATTATAAATTTTCCACTTTCCATCTTACCTTTTGAATATAGTAGAAACATAGCTTCCGAGCTTCATTATTCTAGTCATGATTTTAAATTTGTGAGAAATGATTTTTCAGATAGCGAATCACACAATTTGAATTTGTTGTACATTATTACTCATCAAAATTAGAAGAATAGCTCAATTAATTGTTAGAGCTAATAAATGTCAAAAAAATCGCTTTGATAATGAAGAGGAAATTGAGAGGATTTAAAATTATGGTATACACCGGTAAAGTGATTGCAAAAAAACTTGGATAATTTCGAAAATAAAAATTCCTATCATTTTCCAATGTCTTTCCCAGCTGAAAAACTTGTTGTATGCCGATCGCACTGACGCAACGTAACGTGTTTCAGCTACGGGCACTTGAATACGTTATTTTTCGTAGCAATCGACTGCAACGGTCACGCGAATCGCGCGCGATCAACGTCATCATGCATCCTCTCCCTTTCTAGCTATATATTACCGTTCCGTTTTCGTCCTTACCTCGCCCAACGCCTTCTGTAACCGCGTAATGCAGACGCATATACATACATATATACATGCATGCGCATACACATGACAGACAACGTAAGACACACCGCCTAGAATTTATCTCCCGCCGATCTCGTGGGTGTAGCATTGCTCCCTTTCGAGGGACATGCGGACCCACGTCGCAATCCCGTTCTAAAGTCGGTGAAGTTCCGCTTTCCATCTCCTTCTCTCCGTTTCGCACGCGGCTAAGTATGTCGATGTTTACCACCGCATTATCCATTGGACATGATCACCTTACGCGAACGGTGTTCACGTGCAGTATTATATCACTTTACTCGGCAAATATATGTATATCGGACAAAGAAATGTATTCGCAGAAATCCACAGCATGCAGTAATAATTTGCTTTTTCATAGGCGAAAGTATATCATTAATGTTTCGCAATACGGAATAGAGATATAAAGAGAGAGAAAAAGAGATTATTATTTAAATCAATAGAATTGTTTGTTTTAATCCATGTAATAAATATTGATAAATCGGCTTTTCGAAGAATTCATCGAATTAAAGTTAAAAATTCTCATGTTCTCAAAAATATTTAATAACTTGATATCGTGAGTGTGACTAATAATTATTGGAAATTTATAAAAGTAAATAAATTCATATTAATAAAAAAAAATCAATGACGAATTAAATAAATTACATTTGCAATGCAGAAAAATTAATAGGATCTGTATATTAAATTGATTAAAATATACGTATAAAAGAATATCAGATTTATATTAATATAAAATAATATAAAGTGTCGTATTTAATCGTAAATGGATATATATTTTATTATTTCACAATTAATTATCAGTCTATATATGCATATAATTCTTGAGCCGACAGATACTTTAAAAGACAAACGCTATATCAGTCGGGTCTGGCTTAACTAGTTGAATCTCCTGCGCTTACACTTAAAACTCCCCTGACAGCGATAATTATTCTGATTTATAATAAATCCACATGTCTGTGAATATCCTGAAAGACACGCAATCAAACTTCAACACGTACATAACATAAATGATAATATAAGATAATATGAGAAAGATATATAAAAATGTTCTTGTCGCATATCTGTATCTTCTTTAATTTTTCATCAAATTTTTTGTTTAAACTTTCTCTCTCGTTAGATCATATTCGCGTTCGTACTTTTTGATATTAATGATCAACGTAATATTTTTTTTATTTTAATGAAATCTTTATTTACAAACTTTATTTACTTTTAATTGAAAAAGTATATCAAAATGGTCGAAGCTATCGCGATACCTGTCATTCAGGGCGAAGGTCTCACCTCGATACTATTCAACCGTGTAACCTGATTCAATCGTTTCCTCGCAATACGGTTACTTCCCCTTGAATATCAATATGACGACTTGGTTTCACTCTCCCGCGATGCCATTTCGATGCATTCGCCCACCCGTTAAGTGTGGGTGAGCAAGGAAGGTTAATCGATAATATTCCCTAGTAAAAACGCTCATAAAATTGCGAAATTAAATGATTATTTTACTATGTTGAATGTTGCAATGCGATAAAATTTATGCCAAAATTTTACGTTTCGATCCCTAATTATTACAACTTAAATTCTGCCGCTTACAAAAATTTCCCTCAATTTTTGATGATGTGCGAGATTCACAAATTAACGCGCAATAATAATTACTGTAATCAAAAAGGTATTACAAGTATATACAGCTGTTTATACATTCATTATAAAATCGATTATAAAATCGCGATGATATGAATCCGGGACGACTTGCGTTACTTTTCGATTTCTTCCTGAAACGTGTTTAGGCTGGGAAATCATGAATTTCATTAATTTCGTCGATGACATCATGAGTAATGCTCGTAACGCAAGTCGCAATATATATATATTCAGATGTCATGCGTGTGTTACGACACTCTCGTCATATATTTTCAAACGACGAGAATCCGCGCGAGAGAGCACTGTTACAATCGTGGAAAGAAAAAGTGTTGGAATCCCGATCGTAATACCGATCCGCGATTTCCGAATGATTATTACGTAAAGGTCGTTGCCGAAGAGTCTCTCTCTCGGTGAAACGACAACATACTTACTCGTTTGTTGCCTCTCTTTTTAACCACCTGGCAATATATTCTATACGGAGGAGGCGAGAATATTTTATCTCCCATCTGTTACTCGTTTTCATAGAGATCGAGAGTCTTCGTGACCTCACTGACCCTGTTAACATTAGCCTTGCAGATCCTCAAGATTCATGAAAATTGACATCTTAGACGTGACTAAGATTAGCATCAGCTACGTTTAAAGTCTTTTTGTCTTGAATCACGAATTTAATAAAAAAGCATAATGAAAAAATCTTTAAATAAATCTATTTTTTTTTACAATCAACATAACACAAAAAATAAAGATTTCATTGATTTATATTAACTCATAAATTACATGAATTATATAATTATATTATACAATTATTATCGTACAATTTTCATAGTCTTATCTGTCTTATGAAATATATTTTGCAATTTTTTAAATTTTGTTAATATATTTTTCAAGCTTAAAATGAAAATTATGAGTATATTACAAACTCATATAAATTATCAGACGTAACAGAAAATCAGCTTATCGATTTAATAAATTATCATTGAATTTTTGCATGATAAACACACTTTTTTCGAGATTATCCTTACACTATGCGATATTTTTTCTTATAAAGCTTCTTAAGAAGCTAATTCAAAGTTATTAAGTATGTTGAGAAACGCGTAAGAGGCATGGTATAAGTTAATTAGCTTTCTCTCATATTTTACAGGAATTTCGTGGCTGGCGTTCTTCAATTCCAATTGTATCGCTCTCTTTGCCAAGCTGCGGGACAGAGATTCCTCGACAATTCCAGAAGACCGCTGCACAGATGCGACTTTTACAGAAACCCCCAGGCCGGCGGAATCTTGGGGTGAGTGTTGAAAAATCTAATAAATCGTCGTCCTTCTCTTAAACCGGATAAGCAGAAAGTCTTTAGCGTCATCTTTTACGCTACGTCTCTTGCGCAAAATCCGCCGCATCAAAATACGCCCGTTCAAAAACGGAAACGCAGGCGTAAAAGCGGCCTTTTAATAATCAGTTTTTAATCTACGTGTACTGTACGTATATGCTTTCGCAATATAGTATACGTTTCTTTACAAACGCCGAGGATCGATCGCAACGAGCGGCTACGTTGAATCCGCGACCATTTGCGGGCAAAATGCGAAAAGCAATCTTTTTTTCGTTTGACGTGCTTGCAGATCGCGTCACATTTTTATTACGGTTGGAAAAACTGCGCCGTTATTTTGCGACCGTATTTCAATCCAACACGTAATATGAAGTAGCCGTGTGCAATATATAGAGATAGAAAAACACAAGTACCTTTACAAACTGAACGACGCATTAGAGTCCTGTATAGCGCGAAAGAATATAAAATTTGGTAACTATGAAATATTTAATAACACGTCGACAAATATTAATTACACGTAATTAAAATAAATATTGACAAATTTTTTTGCGTAAAATATACACCTAAAATAATAACACAATAAAATGTTAGCCATTTATGTTTGCATATTTTAACAAAGATAAAAATCTAACTTAAATCTACTTAAATCGGGAAACTATTGTGTAATTTTCGTTAAATAAAAAAAAAAGTAGATCATGGAGAATGACACAACACAATGAGAGAAAGGAAACAGGATGAAGGAAACCACTCAATAATATTGCGGCGTCATCATTTGTTGCTTTATACATAGGTTCTTTTCCTCAATATGTAGCAAGAACACTGTTGAAAAAATTAATGCAAAATTAATACCTAATCAAAACATCACATACCAATGCTCAAATAACGATAAGTGGTTCATTTGGAGCAATATATAAGTGTCACTCCAAGTTTTTATTAATAATTCTAATATATTTTATGAATAACCGGACGAATCATTCTGCTTCTAATTGGGTTCTTACTTTGTTGAACTATTTTAATGGTCTCAATTCATTGTAAATATATTTTGCGTTTTAACTATGACTCAACTATATAACTTATATTGACTATGTATTGCGGATTTTTTATTAGAATTTTATGTATTTATTTATTATCGTTATTTATTATCACTATTTTTTTGCGCACTGAAGAGGAGCAAGTAGAGCTCGAAACGTTTGTACAATTATTATTTCAAATTAAGAATTTTCTTCTCAATAATAAAATAATATCGTATTGCTCGTTACACATGGCCTTAATTTAATAATTTATCATTGAAAAAATTAAGTTTAATAAGAAATATTTTTTAAAAAATAACTAAAACACACATATCATAAGCATGCATATCACAAAGCGGAATTATTTTTGTATAAATATTTTATTTCAAATTTATTTTTAATTTTGTAAAGCCTAGTATTAGAAAATCTATCATTTAATTTTATCGCAATAATCTTAGTTTCAAAGCTAATTATCTCCATCCTAAAATGTTTCTGAATGAAAAACGTAAAAAAAAAGAAATTTCCGATGATAGCGACGACTCGTTTATTGCCCACTTCGTTTTCGAAAGCTGTGAATTATGACTATTATTTTCGTAAACAAGAATTTTTGGTTCGACCTAACTTCATTATACTGTCACAGAGCCAGTCTAAAATGTCAGGAATCTATAAAATACCACAGCAAGGTGGGGCCACGAACTCGATCGCTATCTCATTCCGGATCTTGACATTTTTGGCCCCGAATTTTTTATGATTCAAGGCTAAAATTGATATGTAAAAATTAATGCAGGCGCGTAATTATCACCCGTATAGAAACTGGAATCTTCCGAAAAAGAATAAAAAAAGATCATCGCATCTCGTCGCATTTTACTTGGTCATCGCGACAAATTTAGAAATGAACGGAATATTAATTTTAATGTAAAAGAATATGCAAAACGCTCTTGTTTTTAGCAATGGCGTCACAATTTTACCCTACTAAATCATTTAGAAAAATTCAAATCCGCGAGTTGATTTATACACACACAGACATAGGTATATAATGCTATCCGCATATATTTATAACATGAAAAAACTTTAAAAAACTTTAAACGTTATTTATTAACCACAATTAAGTATGTAATCATAAAATGCGTTATTTATCAATTTAATCATGCTTAAATAAATAGTTTAACACAATTATAATTAATTGTTAATCCATCCAATAATCCATGTATCAAAATGATTAGCGGAAACCATTAAACTCATATAGACAAGAAATGCAAAATATATTATTAATCAAATAAACTTATATGTGTACTAAATAAATTAAAAATATATATTATGTCGCACATTTAATATAATAATATAATAATAATACAACGGACGTGACGTTTCTTAAAACGAAAATTTCCACATTTCGACTTGCATCATATTACCTCCATTGATAATACATATGTATATAAAAAAATAAGAACATTTTTATTATAATAATTAAACCCAAGCTATCGATTAGTCTATCAAGAATTCAATCCGCCATTATTCCGGATCTGATAATCTAAAATCTCAGATGCCTCTTTATTGCTGATGTGCGTGACTTGACACAAGACACTATGCCGGTGTCTCTTGAGCATAAATGCAAATTGTGTAAATTAAATCGTCGCGTCAATTACCATCATGGATATTTGAGATTAAATTACAGTTTATTTCAGACTATGTCACGTTTATAAATTTGCTAATTTAGTTTTATATCACTACTGCGCGGATGTCTAGTTGAACGCATCTAGTTTGCGCATTTATTCATTGTTACACAACCCCATAATATTCTCATCCACCATAATGCTCCTAGTATAGCTATATTTGGAGTATGAAGCATAAAATGACGATCTCTATGATTTCGACATTGATAATTATGTATCATTGCAATGTTTGTTCTCGTATGGATATCTTGCAAATGATCGCTCGTCAGTATATAGACACTAACTGACTGTAATAACTTGTGTAATAATACTAATTATTGTTGGTACTAAGAGAAACTAATAACCCTAAATTGGTAAAGACCCACATTTTTTAAACAATGACTTGTGTCGGCAATCTATTTTTGTATTTTATTGACTTTTAAAAGATTATATTTTAATATTCTCCTCTACAGAAAAAAATCTGTATATATATAATTTAATATATTAAAATGCAAATATGAAGAAAAGATTTCTGATTATTTCGATTATTGTTTTAAATTGTTAAACGCTGGTCCTTCTCGAAAAACTAATGTATTTAATTCTGGCTAGAAATAATAAAAATCGTGCTTGTAATAAAATCATTAAATTAAAGTACACGTGACATAATGCACGGGCATATGTAATAATACAGTGGGCTGTTTTGAGAAAGGTAGATGCTGAGAGAACACCTTCGTGGGGCATTAAAGTAGCGTCGTGTTTACATAGTCTTGACGAGGCGCGAAAACTGACGGTCGGCGCCGGGATTGCGTTTTCTCGTCGTTGATTACGGGATGCATTATGCACACGCGAGCATGATCGTGATCCTCTCGCGAATATTGCAACATGCGTATGTACGTACACATCGTAATGGCGTGCATTGTTAGATCGTATCGTTCTACCGTGCAAGATGCTGTGGGGATTTTCACGGCGCCCTTTTATTTTTTTTAACGGTGAATTGCGGCTTGTACTCGCTCGAAAGTTGAGTTAAAAATAAATTATTGCATATATCGATATTAAGAACTCGATTATATCACCGATCGCTCCTCGACCGGATCGAGCCTTCCCAACAGCAATCTTCTGGCGAGCGTTATCTGGGTTAACGAGAGGGAAATCTCTTTATTCGGTTCCGCAATTCCGCCGGTCGCCAATCCGGTATTTGTCTCTCGACATTATTACGATGCGTCGTGTCGTTCCAACAACTTTGTTCGATCGAGATAAATATCACGATAATAATAATTGTTGGCCGCCTACGCGACGAACGAGGCGCGGATCTTATTGTTAGCTAGTAATCAAGCTGAGAGAAACTGTAAAAATACGAAACACATGGACGATTATAAGTGAACGTCGCGTATTGATATTTACACACATATTATTTAGATTTCACATTAATTATATGCAGTAAAAATTTGTACAGTATATAATATGAAATTTGTGGAGAGTAATATAATTTCAAAAATCTCTGTTGAACAAAAGAGATCTTTCATTATATTGACTTGATCGGTGTACGATTAACTTAATTATAAAAAGACTTTAAAAATCTGATCGACCTTCACATATGACTCGTGAAATATTCCAAATAATTAAATTCCGACACGTTCATTAGGCTGACATAAGCTACAATAAAATTGATGTTTGCCATAAAATGTCACGAGATGCGGGGAAAGGTAAATCTGTTGCGACTACCATATGTATTTATATTGCTATAAAAGGGGAGTATATAAAATAAAACACACACAAGTTTAATTGGAACGTGTTTTCTTCGTAGTTACGAAATTGTATTCGCTGAGGAATTACATAAAATGATAAAAAGTATTAGAACGGTAGACAATGTTATTCAAACGACGAGATAATTTATGGTAGAAACGTTCTCGTTTTCTTCTTTTTTTTCTCTTTACGATATACTTAGTAGTAGTTCTCCTAGTTCACGGACTCGTTCGTGCGCATTTATAGACGTAACGTGAGTAAAGTTTTATATAGACGATGAAAGTCGCATAATTCTCTTGGCAAGCGGAAACTCGATAAGGATTGTTCCGCGTATGAAGATGATCGGGATTCGTAGATCGAAATCTTTTGGCAACCGACCAAGCTGCTAAGGCTTCCTGCAATATCCATAGTTTCCACAAAAGCCAAAGTAATCTCGATAGAATTTCATTATATTGCATATAGGTAGAAGCATCAATAGAGTACTAAAATTTTCGTAGAATTTGGATAAAGATTTATATAACTTTGCAATCAAAATTATAATTATCAGAATCGTCGAAGAATGATATTTCTCCAATGATCACTGACCAATGATAATTCATTGAAATAATACTTATAAATATCGGAGTTTATCTATTCAATATTTTTATCATTAAAAATATTTACTTATTATTCAGAGTTTTCTACGATACGTAAAGTGTTGCGTTATGAATTATCCAAACGGAAATTCAATCGAAGATCATTCATGATATGAGAATCGAGATTCCACTGAACACACCTGATTTCCCGTAATCGAAGGACGATCTCGACCTCTCGCTTTACGACGATTACGACAACCGCGTACTCGGTAAAAATGTACGTGCGTGATGTAAAGGAACGCAAACGGCTATCATACCACACGAGAGAGTTCGCAGTTAATAATGACGAAGAAACTCGCCGCGTTGTTACGCGTTACACTTCCGTTTTCGCTACGCAAGATTCGTGGGCGTCGCACGAGCGGCTAGAGAAAAGTCCGGACGAGCGATATAACACATATTATAGTTAAGAACTGAGATGTAATATAATATTATATTACTAGAACTGCAGACGATTACGAATCATTGCCACGTTTCCGCAAGCACAAGCCGGATAAAGCGCACAATACAATTAAATTGAAATCAGCAAGAGAAATTTTATATCATTTTAGCATGGAAAGCTTTCTGCGATCCTTCTACTAATATTTTTTAAATAAATAATTTTTCACGCACGCGACATGTACTAATATTTTTTATACGTTTAATGTCGTCGAAATCATACTATTCGTTAATTTTTGCATAAATTTAAAATCCATATCTCTTTTGACGATAATTTTCAGAGGTATTAATAACAGGTATTTAAGTTAGCAAAAATTGCAAAGACTAGTTTGAGTTGTGAAATATTAAATTAAAATTCCACGTGAAATTAATCAAAAGATTTCATTGATTGATGTTTACATTAAATTCATTTGTATTATTATATTCATTATATATTTATTAATGTCACTCGATTACGTTAATTTTCTGAATTGCGAAAGAGATATACGACATCATGGTTGACTTATTCCACTCGCCGGCTATCGATACTGCGATTTAAACGCAAATGCAAATTGGTACTTCGTCCTTGGTTGTCACGGACGATCGCGCGGAGGATCGGAAAGGAATCATTTGAAAGTTCTGCTTCGATCGAAAAACGGCAGAAAAATTTTGCGGTGCACTGTACAACATTTATGTCTTAAATGCAATTGAGCGTAACTATCCTCAGAATAATCTGAATGCATGAGCTCATCCCCTACCCACAATCGTAAAAAGAAATACGATTTAAATGACCGGCACAATGAAAGCACGATCTCATATTCATTCTCATGTCCCGTTTGGCATTAACGGTAATTTAACATTATGTATTTATAATACGATCACTATTCAATTTCTTTCTTTTTATTATCTTTTTGCTATTTATGCTATAGTAGGTATAAGTTATAGCATATGTCGGCATAATTTTCTTCTTTTATATCAAAAATTTCAAAGTTTATTTCTGATCTACGATATTTATGTATAATGTTTCTAAGTCAAATAGGTTTATGTTTACTCTTTTTTTATTTTAGACAAAAGATAACATGTTATCTGTCTATTAATATCTAATCGGCGAAACATTTTCTCGCCCACAGTATCTCTTTGTGAAATGTATCCCTGTATCGTCGATCGAAAAGTATTGATTTCGCCTACGTATCGACACCGGATATTATGCGATTGATATAAATTGATGACGAAAAAAATTAGAAAGAAAAAGGGAGAGATCAAGTCCCTCTCGGACACGTCGAAATATTTTTTGACCAATGAAACTTCGTTTCCCACGAAAGGCACGGCGGATGCATGAAGGTTTCTTATTCCGAGAACGAGGTTTCTCTCTCGAAGAAACCGGAAGCGACAGGCAGGATTGATTTCTGCGAAATCTCGCACGGCGAAAAGCCTCGTATCTCGTAACGCCGGCGTCGTGATTGCAGCTACCCGTCGGTCGCACAATTTCTGATAACATGAAATTACTGCAGTTGCGCGATAGCCACTGTGACATAACAAATGTACGGCCCTGAAACGATTGCAAGCGCGTACGATATATGAATATTAATATTGCTCCGATTGATCATTCTTGCTTGACCTGATTTCGTATTGGGTGAATCATATGGAATGTATAAATAAATTTATAAAGAAATATAAGAATATTAAATTGATAAAATAATCGAATAAAAAAATCTCATATACACATGTAAATCATTTTTTAAAATTATCTTATATTTTTTATCAGTCGATACTGACTTTGCTACATGTAAAAATTCAAGTCGAGCATTAAATTGTTAGACGGGGATTGAAAAAATCAACGCAGCATAATATTTTACATATAGCCGCGAAATATATTGTTTTAAACGAGCATCAAAGTTAAGAATACACTAAATTCTGTTACCGAGTGTTGCGCTATAATATCGTCGACGATCCGGTGATTATGCACGGAGGAAAAGTTGCGAGAGTTCGCGGTTGATCCAACGATCGATTTGAGAGGCGCGGGATACTGCCACTGTTGCATAATCGCGTATCTCTAAACAGTCATCTCGTCAGCACGGTGCACCAGTTCTCAGACCGTAGCATCGCCTTTAAAGCGTCGTTTAATCTTGGATCGCACGGCATTACGAGCGCAAATAATGATCGTCGACAGTGTCGACGACTTGATCAAAATTCATTTACGTTCCATCTTTTGCGCTTTTGAAATTAATTTATCATTGTCTCGCTTCACCTTGATTAAATTTGTATTTAATTTAATTTAGGAAAAGCGGCAAAGCAAAAAGTATGAACGTAATAATTCTTTATTGCTTTTTGAATTTTTACGTCGCAGAGAAAATACATACATATGAGAAGAAATATACATATATATCTATAGACAAAAATAAAAATTTTTTAAATTTTTAATCAAGTGCGACATCATTTTTCAGTCTGTGACCTGTATTTGAAATTAAAATGCTAAATGTATATATACCTAAAGATTGCTTATTTGTGTTTACCGCATATATAACATGTTACAAAGGAACTGGAAATCCTAAAACAGAATACTAAATTAATTGCAAAAAATTTGCAACACGTTTCTATATGTTTTAAAATTTTAAATAGCAAAGAAAGATGAAAATGAAAAGTATTGTCGAGAAACAAGATCAGATGTGTCGAAATAAAACTAAATATAAATTGTATAAGATAATATAAATATAACATATAACATATCTAAGTTAATTAAGCAGATCATAATTGTCAAAGATATGACGTCAACGTTGATATAAATTATTTTCTAGAATTTTAAACAGCGGCACGGTATAATAAATTCCTCGGTATCCACATATAAACACACACACACACACTTTGCTGTCATAATGCAAAATAAATCGCTTATGCAGATTGGAATCGCAGTGGAAACGATTTACCGAAGAAATGGATTATAGCGTGTTAAAGTAGGAGTCACCACATAGCAAATACAGATTACTAGAGATAAATATCCCGGTTAGAAAATTGTGGAATTGACGGCAAAGTTATAAAATTGCGCGCCATCAACACTTCTCATTATGCACAAATGCACTGTTCTTTCTTATACTCTTTCTCTCGTGAAATGTTCACGAGAAGCATTCTGTGCGAGAAGTACGTTCTTTCAACAATGCCGAGCCATAAATAGCTCATTGCTGAATATTATCCACCTGCGAATTACTCGAGAGTAGCCTTTACGTAATCATTTCACCGGATTATATGACGCATATCTTTTTCTCAATGACGCGACATATACCTACATTTTTTAATAATGTTCCAAATAAAATAAAAAGCCGCATATTCTCGCATGTTCTCATTTAATAACAGTTTCACTTTCGTCAAAATTTACTTTCGCTTAATTTCATTAAAGTATAATTCAGCAGATATCATCAATAAAAGCGTTGACAATTTTTTTTTTTAAATTGGAGTTGCATTTAAACAACATTTAAAATCACATTTAATCATATATATTCTCTACATATAAAATTAAAGTTATTTAATTTTATATGATAAAATTCTCTAGGTATATGATAAAATTGTTGTTGAGATTTTCAATGATTTAGACATTGTATAATAAAGGGATTGATATTTATATGTTCTTATTAATAATAATATTAAATTATATCAAAAACCCAATTACCTAATAAAACGATACAAATGTATTGTTTATATAGGAGATTGATGGAGAAGGGTTCCTCCATTCCCTGGCAGGAAACGCTTCGGGAAGCCACTGGTGAGTCCAGATTAGACGGATCCGCTCTTAGGGAATACTTCCGGCCGTTGGAGGACTGGTTGAGGACCGAGAATTTGAGAACGGGTGAAGTGGTCGGCTGGTCATACGGTAAGGCAACATTACTTTATATACAATACTCTTTGTATCGCGATTTACAGCGATATTCCGCACGATTAATTATCTCTACACTGGAAAAAAAATTGGTCAACTTGACTAAACCTTTCAACTAAATATTATTTTGTCAATTGAACGTATAAAAATATTTAAATGAAATATAACATATTAATTCAAAACGTATTTAAATATTATATTATGTGTTGAATTAACAAAATAATAATTTAGTCGAAAGGTTTAGTCAAGTTAACATTTTTTGTCAGTGTAGCTAATTAGCGATTCTTTCGCGATGGGACAGAGATCGATGCCACGTGTTAGTATAGAACCGCCCTAGCGTGAACCGGTACCTTTCGATGAAACTTGCTACAAATGATGCAATTTTCTACCGTAACAGATTGAAGGTTGCAGTTCCCACGTGCTACTTACCGGTATAAGCGCTACAAATGTTCATTGTATGACGACATTCGACTGTGAATTACGATCGGTGAAAATTATTGAGATTAACGGCTTGCACCTATATCTACAGTGCACACATCTTGCCAAATTTTTAACGCCGGTCGTCGGCAAAAAACGTTATATAAAAAACGATTACATAGGAAAGAACTCGGGATTGTGTGCATACAGACATCGAGTACATCGCGCTGCGCTTATATCCCATAAATTATGTCGATGCATTTCGAAAGCATATAGCGGAGCACTTGGAGCGGAATAAGTTACGGATTCTCGTAAAGAAAGTAAAACGTGTATATAATACGTGTTACGTGTTAAACGTTATAAATTAAGAAATGTCTTTCCCTCCCTTCCCAGAAAACGGAAGAGAAACGGGCAAGAATTTCGATAAAACCGCAGCACGACGAAAATGAAAATTATCTTGTACATCTCGAAGCAGGGGAGTGAGAGATTTAATTCTCTTAAAAAAAAAAAAAAAAAAAAAAAAACGAATAACCGCGACGTTGATGGAAGGTGAATGCGAGAAATGCGAATTATTCGAGCAGAAGGCTTCCTAGTCCCGTTGTCGAGACGGTTTCTTTCCTCGGTATATATAACGGTAAGGAAATGTTGGCGCTATTTCCGCGATGGAACGCAAAAGCAACGCGGTCGGTTCGACGTCGGGGAAGCCGATTGTAGAGCTCTGGCCCCGTGGGACCAGCAGCAGATATTGCGAAATGAGGAGAGGCCGCTGGAGCAGAAGAGAGCTAGGAAGGAATATGGTAAACATAGCGAGTGGGGTGGGTTGAACGAGAGTCGTGAGACATTCACGTTCGACGACTGACTGGCAGACTCTCGTTCTTCATCGCGTACAAGTTGCGCCGTTCGATCGTAATAATTCCCCGATGCATCTCCGTCCGAAAGGAAGCCCAGATTTGCACGTGCACGTACGTGAGGTCTTTCTCTATCTCTCTCTTCTCGCGTGAGAGCGAATATCGCGTTCACGCGGTCAATCAGGAACTGGCACGCGTGATTGAGCCGGATCGAGAAATCATTCCAGCTATGGCGCGTACGTAATATTATGTAATGAGATCACTAGTCACATGGTTGGTCTATATACTTGCGCAGAATATTATTCCCCAACAGGAAACAATTATAACTTTAATGAAAGATATAAGGGGTTGAGAGAGAGAAGGGGTTGTCTTGAAATCGAGATGCGGTGGATGCGTTTAAAATTATGAACTTCCTTAAAGAAAATGCAAATCACGAAATAAGAAGACGGATTAGTCATGGAAAATATATTCGTCATGTCCAGTCGCAGCAGGTGAAAAGAGACAACGTAATGTTAGAGAGTTGTGTGCTTGAGAATAACCAATTTGCATTGCAGAAGTTCGTTTTGCCTGATTGCAGCGCGTTATGCAGGCAGCGTTAGTATCGTTAGCTTAACCTAAATTTGAGAATAACTTGGACACTTGCAGCTCTTCTTACATAATTTGTCCGTGCACGTCCTGTCAATATTTTTAACGAAAACAATCGACAAAATACGGGAGAAATTTGCGTTTACTTTAGCGACATTTTGTCATGCCAAATAAGAAGCAAACTCCTTCTCGAAGATAATTCTGGTCGAAAAAGCAAATTACGTAACATGATTAAAAAAAATCATAAAACGCAATTTAATTTAAATTTGAATTCAATTCGATCTCTGTTATTTTTTTTTGCTCGTAACTTCTTCGGTCCACGTGTTATACGTAAAAGCGATGTAATAAAAGGAGTAGATTTATTAGTATATTAGATTTCTGGTGAAATGGATTCTCATATTTTTTATATAATCACAAAAATGGAAAATTGAATGTTATCCAATCCTTGCTTCGTCGTATACACGTGACAAAAAAAGTAAAAGTACAGAGACCATATAATTTATTTTAAATAATTCGCTATAACGCGCGCTGTGTAAAAGTATAGCATATAATTAAAAGTTAGATTATATTCTATCTCTTCAAAGAAATCAATATATTCTACGTACTCATTTTATAGTTATGTATTACCAATTATCCTCTCATATTTCACTTGGGAAGATTGATGTTATTAAATTTTTCCAGCAACACTTAATCACAAGAGAGATCGTTAATTTCTCAAGCGCAACCATGACATTTATAAAAAAAATCGCGTTAATACGTCATGCCACCTGAATGAAGCAATATCTCATTGTGCACGATGCAAGATAACAAGAAACGTGTTACTGTTAAGTAGCTTTACGTTTCCATTTTGTATACCTTCCGCTTACGGTTATAAAGTTATAACTGAGATTAAATTGTATTACGTGGGAGAAATCGTTATCTGGTGAGACGTAAAATCGATACGGGCGCTTTTAATATATTATATGTATGAACAAATCAAGCGGAACGACACGTGACTCAAGCGAGATGAATTTGACGAATATCCGCAAAACTGGAGAAACGAAAAATCAGAAAAGGAAAGGGAGATTGACTGCCTCTCCCTTTACTTGCCGCAAGGTTCCGTTTTTGTTCCTGTTGATCTCGATTACGGGATTTTATAGAGCGGTTTATTTTCTCTTTCTCTCTGCCTCTGGCAAACGATCGCTCGAGCTCCATAACATATTCTTTTCGCCCAAAGAATATCACGACTATTTCACTTAGAAATTATTTCGTTATAATTCGCCAATTTTTATTGTCGGAGAAACGGTTTTGACTAAACGATTATGAAACCAAAATGCAAGCAAGCTGTTCGTTGTTTGCAGAATATCGTTCTTGATTCGTAAGTCTGGAAGCAATTATACAATTCAATGTGATCTTAATCTGTTACAGATGGGGACTTTTGCAAAAGAAGCATAGAAACTGCAGGCCTGCAAGTCTACGGTAGCGGTTTATATTATGGCGGTTCTACATCGATCTATGCATCTTGGATCACAATAGGAATCACAATAGGAATGACAGTTTGGGCGGTATTGATGCTTTAATATAAATACGATGATTTAGCCGATACATTATCGGGTATTGATGTTAATAAAATAGGGGGAAGTTCGCTACACATCGTTAACCTGCCAAAACATACCAAATCGCATAACATATTCCTACAAGATTGCTGTCGGAAAAATTTCTTGAACAAAAATAGTTAAATTATTCACTCAGATATTATTTAGTCAAGTCGGTAAGTAAAAAAAAAATTATTATTACTGCCAACAAATGCGCTAAAGTTACACAGCGCAAAAACTAAATATTTTTTGTAAGGTGAAAAGATACGTGTATTTCATTCTAAATATAACACATTATTAATTATGAGATGTTGTACGTAGAGATATAAATTTTTATTTTACAATTAAGAATATATATAATATATACAATATATAAAGCGTGCATGGAAAAAAAAGTTGTATGTGTCGTGCGTGAATGTAAGTGCATAAATTATTTTATACACTTGATACAGCTCATAATTCACATTCTGTAATTATTAACTTCATTGTTGATAAGCAAAATAAATTTATGTTTCTTTGTTGTAAATGTCCATATTTGTGTTACAGCATTCTTATGAACAATTTCATTTTTTTTTAAATTTTTTACGCATTTGTAAACCTCCCATGAATGCTCCAATTCTTTCAATATCCTTACAGAACCAATATCGTTATAAACCTCAATATCGTCAGGTATCCAAATATCTTTTTTCAACAATGAATGATCAATGAATCGAATTTTTTTTTATCGAATCTCGCAACTAAAAAGAGAACTCGTTAGTCGGAACTTTACTTTCGGAGGAAGGAATTTTATTCAATAGAAAAAAGATATTCTTCAATGCATGCAGAGTTGTTTGACAACAAAGGCTTATATACTGGACAGCTCCTTTATCTTGCGTAATTGAAAGTCGGCGAAATTGTACCAAGTGAAATCGCACTTCTGCTGTCAAATTACTTGTAAACTCAATCGAGAGCTCTACTTTATCCTTCGTCACTTTATTAAAAGTATCTTTTATGGTCATTATTGGATCGGTCGTGCCCTTTTTTACGAATTCTTCTCATATTATATAATTCCATTTACTTAACAATTTTTGATTAATTTTGCTTAATTATAAATATCATGCAATTACATATTATGATCAATCAATTTAGTACATTTTTGATTTTTATATTGTTACAACAAATAATATAAAAATTTTAATAAATATAAAAGTTTCATTAATAAATTTAGAAAAAATTTGTTTAGAAAAATTCTAAATACTTAATTGAATTAATAAACTGCACTTTAAATTTTAATAGATATAACATCTTTGCAAAAAACAATATTTTTAACTTTTAATATTTTTCTAAGAGTTATAAGTGCAAAATTAAATGTATAAATATTACTCGAATAAGAAATCGTGCAATAGGTTCGGCGTTTAAATGCTTTTGTTTTGCGTTCATTCCAACCGATTTTTCACTGTAATGTGCGTCGACGCGTAGGATGACAGCTTTCACGAGCAGTGACAAGAGATGCCATTATTGTTTGCAAAGACACATCACTAAAACGTAATTGTACAAAGGTGGTCTCTGTCCAGAAAGTGATCCGCCCGCCTTGCGTAAGGAGAAGACGCGGAAATCGACCGCGACGGAAAAAGAAAGAACTTGCATCATCGAACATGCAACGTGGCATTTCATCGTGCGCGACTGGAAATATTTCCGATCTTATCACTGCCCGACGTAACGTACGTCATCTTACGCATATACTTAACGCGACGACGAAAACGGAATATCTGATTTCAATATCGATTCACCATATAACTGCAAACTTGACAATGCAACCTTATGCAGCTCTTTAGCTTTCTTCACGTGAATTTACATATATTTTCCAGTTACAATTAAACTGTATTTCTAAATTCATGGAATTTATGTAAATTTAACTTGCATAGATCTTATTAATTATCATATTTTACAAATGTGATATTGAAAAAAAATCGTTTTAATTTTTCTTTCATTTTTCCATGTTTCATTATTTATGTTTTATATGTTTTATTATAATTTTTTTAAATTTACTTTCTTAATTTTATCAACCCCAAGGAATAACTATAATATTTTCTATATTAATCGATATAAGTTCCTCGTTAAAGTATGAGAGAGTTGCTGTCAATCTTCATACATTTGACACCGTAAAAATAAACTTCCTGTATTTTCGCAACGACCGATTAAATTGTCGAATTAACTATATAGCGTGCAATAATTCCTTATGTAATCCAGAAATAACTTGCGCCAGAAAGCCATTTCGCTTCCTGTCAAAGAGGAGATATGCGATTCCATTAACCGCAACGACGCGTATCGATCCGCGATTTTAATTTGCTCTCGCCACGATAACTTAAATACGGAAATTGAGAAAAATAGTTAAAAAAAAAAAAATTCTGTAGAATCCGTGGAACTTGGCTATCCAAATTGATCTACCTTGTTATGAAATAGCAGATTGCCTCACAATTAAGCATCGCGTTATTCTAAGTTTCTATCCTGAAATTGTTTTGAAATTCTTACTTAACGTGAGTAAACTATTACTTCACGGGATGCGCACTAAACATTACCTAGGTAACGTTGCGTTCAAAAACGATTCGTATTTCATTTGATACATATCTGCCAGTATTAATCTGAAAGTGAGAAATCGAGTCGATCGTAAGGAACACATAACGTTACGCCAGACATAGGCGCCAGTTGCTAAAAGATATTAAATCTCATAATTTTATTCGCGTTTCAAATTTTGTTTTTAATTCACAATCGAATATTTAAAAAAATAAATATTATATAATACTGTGATAATTTCAATAAGTAAAAATACTAGCGAGAGAAAATAATTTGTATCAATTACATTTTCGAGTACTAAATTGTTAAAGTTTTACAATATCGCCAATATATAATCGATGATCAGCATGAAATATAATAAGCAGAAATGCTGTTAATAAATTAAATTATTTTCTTTCTCCTTGTTTGTAACTTCTACTTTCGCAACAGAGTGGCGAGCAGTAGGTGATAGGTGAAGGATAAATTTGATGAAAGAAGACATTGACGAGAGAAGTTTCTCCGCAAGTGATAATATTAGAATTAAGCAATATTGATGGATAAGGCTCGATGACAGATGCTTCTGGGAACCGATCGTAAATCGATCGAGTCCGGGATGAAATCGAAACCGGTCTGGGACGGTCAACCGACGCCCATGGAAACGATTCTGGCGATCTGCCCCAAAACTGGTCCGACCGGTTGCATAATCGGAAGACCGGGAAGTTGTGCCTTTCCGCGAAATGTCTGCGAGAGACGCACAATGCGAACCGGCCGACTGGACGCCTCTCTCGTTTACTTTCACCGTCGCTCGCACGCACAGTTTTACGTTGGTCTTAGCTGGCGCGATGTGACCACCGATTATGTATATCGGTGATCAGTTAAAATCAGGTGAGGAAAGGAGAACGAGAGACAGAGAGAGAGAGAAGAGAAAGAGGCACGCAATTTCGCCAACCGACCAACCGGAATCGGATGTAATCGTCTTAATTGTAGCCTCCTCTGGAAAGAAGGTTCCACCAGATCTGCTCGACGAAATCATCCGTTTCGAAATTGTGCGTGAAAGTGATCCTGAAAGTGGTTCGACATCCTCCTTCGTCTCCCTCTGCCGATACGACGGCATTGATACAGATGCATGTTTTATAGATCGCAAAAAAATGTATGTTTCGTATTTGCGTTCACCGCGTTGAGCAATCCGCGAGCCAGAGCTGACGAGCTGAGGAATCGGTTACGTCATGAGTATGGAATATATAGAGAATTATATATGCAATCGGTTCAAGTAAGATAGATGACACAAGATGGACCAAATATCGAAGGAAATCGATCATACGTTATGTACTTATAGGCACGTGTTTGGCGACGTTAGTCGTTTCGAAACCTATCGGTGAAAGTGATCAAGCTTAAAGAGATTAAATGATAAACATAAATTAAGAAATACTAGCTCATCTAACTCTCAAATATGTGTATTGATGAGTTAGCATATAAGATCAATCTATTTAGCATAAAGTATAACTGATTTAATCTTTCCGATCAAATTTGCTATCTAAATTATGGCTTCACTTTTTAACTTTCTATTATAGATATTTGGCGAACCCTTGCTATCACAAAAATCAATCGAAACGTAATCGATTTTAACGTCTTTTAAAATTTTGTATGCTTTAGAATTTTTAATATCGAATATGTTCCTCTCTTATAATATCGCACATCATCATTGTCGGGAGATCAAATCAGCATCAAAAGATTTTGACGTTACGAACGATTATCTGTCATGATTATCTTTGTTTAGCCTGTTCTACTTGGGAAAACATCGCATTACGATTAACGTCGTGACAAATAGCGAAAGATAATGAAGGTTTTCTGTCTTTTAAAAGGTGAGCTTTTGAGAAACGAGCTGCACCGGGATCGTTATGGTGATCGTAAAGACTATTACGTCTGCGAAACAAACTCGGGGTCAACGATATCCCAGAATAATATCTGGCATTACTCGGCTGGTAATGAGGGTAATTATGATTAGTCCTGTTCCAACGAAACAATGCTAGGCCTTACGCAATAAGAGACGTAGATTGGCACCAATGTCACTGCCTCGCACGATTGGGTTGCTGATTAATGCAACAAGTCATGTTGGTGGGATGCCGAAAGTGCATATTCAATCGTGCATCAATTTTTCACTTTAATCATTGTGTTAAGCATATTACAATTTTTTCAATATAATTAAAGTCAATTTCACTAGAAAGCTTTTATCAATTTTACATATAATTTTATAATTATACTTTTTATATAAATTATAAAAATTATATATTACATTTTACATAACTGTCTGTGTATTTAATTAATGGGATCGCTATAGAAGTAATAAAGTTATATAAGATAAAGTTTTCATAATTGCAGTAATCGTGAAAGCTTTAAATCAAATCAAATAGATGTTATAAATTTACAGCTCTGTGAGTTTTCCATCGAATGTATTTTTTCAGATATATTGACTTGAAATTAACAATCTCATTAAAAGAAATTTCTATTTTTTGTTTTAATAAAACATCGTAATTGAAAAAAATAAAAGTTCAACTTATTGTTAATATATATTCGAATTACATAAAATAGGAATCGCAGATTCCCATTTCAAATAAATGTTTATTGACGCAAACGCGATTTTCAAAACCGTGCTCTGTTTCTCATCAGAATATATATTTTTTAAAAATGTATGGCCACACAACTGTGGACAAATATGATTTCAATATTAAAATAATTATTATCATAAATTCTTTTATTATGTATAATTTAATATTAATCTTATTGATCTCATCCTAAAAGAAATGTGTGTCAGAAATATTACGCCGCAACTTTAATTACACACACATCTGTATTATGAAAAATTCTTCTTCTCTTGATTTCAATTTACTTTCAATGCTTATCTACAGCATGGTCTGTTGAAGCAATAAATATAAATATAAACTGATTAATCAGCGAATGCAACAACTCACAGACGCTAGAAATAATATTATTGTGTCTGTTTATAATATTACACATATTATTCAGTTCCGCAAAGAATATTTTCCAATTTTAATCATTATAAGATCAATTCAATCGTATGATTTATTAAAATATACAATAAGCCTTTTACTTATAATGAAACTCGTCGAAAGCATAAATATCATTACTCCACAGGAAATGTCAAATAATAAAAGAGTTACGATTTTCTGAGATCTGGTTCTCCTTACTCTGATATTGTTCTCTGCGAACAAAATGTCTGCAATCCGATTACTTTCTATTTCCTGTATCCAAATCGCAACGTACAATGCATGAATTGAACGTTTCCCGATCAACGGTCGCATTAGACAACACGACATATTAGCGTAATCGTTACGCAATTCCGTTGTTCCGCGCCGTTCTGTCGATTCGCAATCGAAATCTCGTAGAGGCGGTTTCCAATGCGAATGCAGAATTGCATAAATCGAAGCGAGTGTCGAAGTCTTTCCCACGCAATAATCTCCGTCGCTTTTGTATATCATTCGATTCGTAAAATCAATTATATCCGGGTACTCATATTTTTAAGAAGTACAGATTATCGCGAATAACGAATCGTCAGCGTTTACGAAGGGTGTCTCTCGATATAATTATTCTTAAGTAATTGCCAATTAATGATAATCGATAATATTGTTGGTCGCAATCGGCGCGAAAAATTGCGTCGTTTTTATACGTGCCTCGTAAAAATGAAAAGCTCAATATAAAAAAAAGCAAGTAGATGTTATTTATAACGATTTTGCTTATTGCCGCGCGAGAGCTCGTTTATCCACTTTAGTTGCAAGGACGAAAAGAAGTTATGTCTAAGATCTAAATGCCACGGGCGAGTCCGAGTAGTTCTTCTGGGGCGGCCCCGTTTTCTTTCTTCGATTACTTCGATTGCCGGCAAATCGCCGCACGTAATTATAATATCGCGAAAAGAGGCTCGACAATTTCGTTCGCTGATAATAACCGATCAATAAAACCAATGTTCGTCAATATGCATAATTGTTCTCGCTATAGTTACGCATTTGTTAGAGATGCCACCATTGTTATAAAATCAAATATGATATGAATGCGCTATATTTTTTACAGTATTATATTTTTATGTGGGTTTTATCAAATAAAATTAAATAAATAAATATAATATTGATAAAAATCCGTCCATTTTTTTTATCGCAAAGTTAAAATGTATGCTACATGCTTTAATCTGTATTTACAATCGATCTCGTGTACAAATAGACAACAATAATTTATATGTTCCCTGTATGACTGCCTCGGCGACGTGTTTACACAAATGGAAAATATTTCCAACGCAGATGACTGATTCTCCCCGTATTATTGAGCAACAACGCTCCGCGTGATTTCACACAAAATTGCGAAATTAATTAATCGGTATGCCGTTGGTGCGCGCGACAGCCAGGTAGTTCTACTGCCATTGAAACATTCTTAACTTCGTTATGTTGTTACAACTGCATGAGAATTCGGATTTTACACAAATATCACTGAAAAAATTATTGTTTTACAATTTGTGTATTTATGTGCTATTATATGCGTTACTAAGAAATATTTATTAATTACGTTGCACAACTTGCCAAATACAAGAATACAGTTTAACTTGAGAAAATTGACGACTATTTCGTTCACATAAACAAATAAACGTGTATTATGTAAAAAGCTGGGCCGAGGAGAAGAAAGTGTACAATTTCTACATTACTCAAAAAAAAGAAGATTACGATCGACAGACGATCGCTCGGCGAAAAAATGTTTCCTTTAACCAACAGTAAACTCTTACCACGCGTGCACGATAAATAATACACATAAATATGTATAATTAATATACAATTAGTAATTTTATATAATACATCACAAACTTTTTATCTCAGTGAAATATTTGAATTTTATTCAAAAATAATCTTTTCACAATATCTATATGTATATTTTATTATTTCGATAATAAATTCATGATAAAATATATGAATAAAAATATGTGCATATGTTGCTAAATCTTATTTAAATTCGATAAGTATGAAATGACACTAATATCTTATTGACACTAATAACCTTCTTTCTCTCTCTTTTAAAAATTTTATAAGTGCTTTAGAATTAAAATATATAAATTGCTTTGTAATTAATAAGTAATCTTAATTTATTTATATTGCACATTATTAAGTTTTTTCCACATTTTTTTGCGCATCGTATAATCTCCACAATGCATTGCGCAAATAAACTACATATAACTCGGAAACAGAATTTACGTCGTATACTTACATGCGGTTACCTTGTAATTATAAAATGTTTCTTTAAGTGTCCAGAGTTGCAATAGAATACATAAGTAGAATTTTTGCGTCATCATATATATAAAGCAATATTTAAAAATATAAAACAACGAAAAGTCAAAAAATTACAAAAAAGTACTATATTTATTCAACAATATATTTTCAGCGCGAGACAATATTAATATAATATTTTATATTAATTTACAAGTAAAAAATATTAAACTATAACGTTTATGTAAAAACTTAGTTTAGAAATAAATATGTACTTAACAGTGCATTAAAATTTTTAATAATATCTACAATCTCAATATATATATTAATAATATCAACAAACAAAATCATGCCAAGGCTAAGCTAGTTCTTTTTTATTATAAGTAATGACTGATTTTGCGAAACACACAGGCGGCTAATCGCAAAGGGAGCGTTCTCTCGTAATTACTAATTACTCTATTTAGCGGGATGTTGTACAGCATTACTGGATTAAGCGGTCGATGCTTCGAGCGTGGATCCAGCCATAGTACGATCTATTGCGTGTTGCGAGAACAAGAGGGAACACAGTGAATTGCTCTTCCAATCATCTCATTACACGAGTCTGCCTGCTCTCAGCCTATTCCGACAGACAACTTTAAACTCCGGCTTTTGCGTATCTATTCCAATTCTTTTTCTAACGTGAAAGCAGTTATATTCGTGACATCAGGCTACCACAGCAAGAAAAAAGTTATTATATATAAGAAAAAAATAAATTATACAAAAATGTAAGTATTATTAATTTGCAAGTTGCGCAAACAAATATATATATATATATATATATATATATATATATATATATATGTAACAGCTAACTGTGAAATAAATGCAAGATAATGTATAATAATGCGTTTCTATTTTGCAATAGATACCGCAAACACTTACACATTATACCTATTTATAACATATTTAATAATGTGGTAAATTCACAGTGGAATAATACAAGTTTTCTTATACTGCGTTTGTTGCTTCGCGTTTCACGATAGATGGAAAGTATCTTTTTGCTAAGTTGGATATGGCGTAAGCCGATTTCTGTTTCAGCAGCCTACTTTTTCAAGAACACCGCTTGAACATTTCGTCATTCATCGATTCGCATCCTCATGCTCTCGAACTTGGCATCGCTTGATCGAGCAATCCATTTCTTTATATACGCAACATCGATTTCACATTCTTTTATTATTGTCATGCTCTGCTGGTGACTTGCAATAGCACTTTGTTGATCGCAATGTCAATGTCTCTGTAGGATATCCTCGTCGCTTTGCCAGCTGAAGTACCAGCATGATGGTACCACACTCTTTCTCTCTTTCTCTCTCTCTTCGCTTCAGGAACTAGGGCCCGTACGACCTCTGGCCTCTCTGAACGTGCCCTCCCCTCGAATCCTCGTCGTCGTGATCGTCGTCGTGCTCGTAGTTGTCGGAGGGTCGGAGTTCATTGTGCCACAAGTGCATTCCGAGTGCCGGCGACGCCAATTGCTCGTTACGAACCCGGGACCAGTTGCGAATCGCTCTGTGAAAGCGACAGTGACATTTCCCGGAGCGAAGGCTTGGCCCTTGCAATAGTCTCGAGTGGTAAAAACATCATAGGAATATACACGTCTGTGTGCGTTCGCAAAATGATACGGCATTCTCGCGAGAATGAAGGGTAGTTCGCATTCGCATCACGAACTCGTTTGAATTTTGCGAAAGATATAGGCCGCGAAAATAAAAGTGTCTGGAAATATTTCTTATCAATTTTCAAGTATGAGCGACACTCTATCTTTGATGTGTTATTCTGTGTGAGAAAAAAAGTATAGTGAGAACATTTGTATTTTAAATGACATATTACGTTTTCAATGAGAATTGCAGAGAACATGATGAGCTGAAATTAACGTAGAAGTGATACGACGTTTAAGGAGGTACACGGATTAAAAACAAAAATTGCGATATTCAAAGTAAGTAAGAAATAAAAACACCTTTTTTATATTATGTAAATTATAACTGTGCAATTTGTGATAACTTTAATCATACTAATTTTAATTTAAAGAAAAATTTTTAAGTACGTAAACATTATTGTTGCTATAAAGAATAATAAAAAAAAAATATTTGTGAATTTTATTAGAGAAAAAAATAGTGCAAAACTGAACACGACTATTTTCACACATAGATAGATGCTGATATTAACCCGCATAGCGATATGATGCGCATTGAAATAGTGATAATATGACGTATATATGACTATTTCCTTTTTACGAGATTGAACGCAATAAGAGAACATTTTATTTCACTTTCTTTATTCCGCAAACTATTACGAAAAATATATTTTTTATATCAGAGTGTTTAATTGACATAATCGTATATAAGCTATAATTATTAAATTATATAAGCGTACTCGTAAAAGTTTTTGATAGTGAAACCGCAAATGTAAACAGACATAACATCGACAAAATTAATTTGCATCTACATTTCACCTAAATTAATTTTATATATAAGATCATGCATTCTCGGTGCATTCTTAGTCTAAACATTTCGGTAATTGTGTAACCGTAGTCGGAATTTCTAATACTATTAAAAGTCTTACAATTTATGATCTCCAGAATATATAAAATGTTCAAAACGACTCAATATTTAAAACTTTTGGACATAAAAGTTGACGACCTTTAAATTAATAGAGGAATCAATATCCTTGAAATTTATATCTTAATGTCTTCCGTGAGAATTGCAATATATATCTGTCTCTTTCTTATTTTAGCAATTTTTATATGTATAAAAACACATACATATAATGTAATATGAAATTAATTATAAAGTGCTTTGAAAGATGAAAAACCAGGAGCTAGACCAGTTAATTCTCAGAATTTATTAAATGGCATCCATAATTATATGCATAAGCTATCGCTTCAGTATTCATATAATTATGCATAAGCTATCGCCAAAATGTTTTTTTTTTCTAAGAGAAATATGATTGAAATAAATTTGATTGATTTTATTTGAATTGTACAGGTAATAAATTAATCTAGCTATTAACTATCTATCAGCTTTCACGGCTTTTTATATCTCACGCACGATATTAGAAAACACGCATTTCAATCGAGATACTTTCTTTCGAATTACTAAAACTAACTTTCGTAACGTTTCTGAATAAGAAATGAAATTCTCACGCTAAAGCAGCTGGTCAACGCGTTTGAATTAACGACGACATCATGTCAACTTTTTGTCTGCATCGCGCCGAGTTATGATAGCAGAAACAAGTTGTGCTATACGCCACATGTGAAATGTCAAGCTCCTATAATTCCTATTAGCAGTAGTTAATCGAATTAACATATCGTATCAGCTATTCTAATCAACTAATGAGCAACATTTTTTCGCAAATATTTTTACAAATAAATACGTATTTAGAATTAACATAATGATACATATTCATGTGTATAGTTTCTTATAATTTTATAAATATATTAGATTAATTATTTTTACGTAATAAAAAGAATATAAATAATAACATCGCGTAATACCGGTTTGATTTATAATAATATCAAATGGATAATGATTATATAATGAAGAAAATTTATATAACCGATTAAATTATCGAGAAAATTACCGCAAAATCCGCTGTTCGAAATATTCTCTCATATGAATATCGATTTCGTCCATTTAGTGGTTCACATTCTCTGTCATGCAATATTCTGCATTATCCTTGTTACGCTTTGACATTTACTTGATGTATATTCAATATTACATGTCACACTTGTACCAAACGATGATCGACCAATTAGAGTCACAGTTAATACTTCCTCTCAAAGAGGATCTTTTTGGGGAGGGGACATTTGCGACATAACCATTTCCGCCCATATCCTGTACGAAAGTCTAACAGTTATCATTACGATAATATAGCCCCTCCTCCCAATAAATTATTATATATAATATAATTGATAATTATATAATATAGAGATATGTAGAGATTGATTTATATTATGTATTTCTCTTCTTGCCTTACATTATATGTATATGTATCGATAGTAACAAGATACCTACTTTCTATTCGGTAACAGTTTTTTCTTTCATCTGACTAGTGATATACGAGAAGATGGAAGCATCACTTTTACTCAAACAACACCAACGACTACCAGGCTTTTTTCGATGTAGGTTATTTTGAAGGAATCGTGTTTGAAACACGAAGCTAAAGTACTTCTGTCATACTAACAATAGTAAGTATATTATAAAAATGCTGCTTAAAATATGTTCATACCGATCGTAGAAAAGAAATATTTAAAAAATACATTTTCTAGATCTCATAATTGCATTGAAATGAATTTCTCGGAGGTCTCGTCGATCTTCTTTTTGATCATGGTGTTTGAGACGGTGACCCTTTCCAGCTCGTTCACCGAAGATCACATGTGCTACAATGTAAAAAAGTGAGTGTCTTGTAAAATACGACAATCAAATATAAGTGCGATAATTTTAATTATCGGTGATATAGAATCTATTTTATATGCATATATATTTTCAAAGACAGACCTTCACCTAAAAGCCTTGACAATGCAGCCGGCATGCGTAATACACTACATATCATTATTATGCGCGTACCTTGCTGCATACCTCTATAAGCTCGATAAGGGACTTGCGAGACTAGTCGATAGCTAATTGATCGTATATTACAGTTATACGGTTACGTCGTACGAGACTTACACCGAGCCGGTCGTAGTCAACACGTTCACTTGGTGCTTACAAATTCCTCCAAGATGTCCCAAGACGCGGACCGAGCTACGACAACGATATCGTATAAAAGTGAGTTCTAATTTTATTTTTTATTTTAATTTTGTAATTTAGAAAATATTAGTTCCATCATTTGATAAGATACATAATATTTCTATCGATCATTTTTTACATCCATATAGTATATAGATCGATCATTATATCAATTTGAATAATTTTCTCACGAATCACATCCATTCAGCAAAATTAGCAGCATTAACTCTGTTATAAACTTATTTATTTTCCAATTCTCTCTTGATGATGTATTTTGACTTAGAAAAAAGTTAGAAACAAATTTGAAATTTTGTTGGTAATAAAGAGGCTGTTATTTGCGTTAAGACAAGAGATTGCCTGATTTTTCCAACAATAGTATACGAATACGAAATATCTACGCAAAGAATTTTGCTAATTTGATCCTTCATCACCAGAGTGAATTCTACGATAATCATAGTTCATTTTCGCAAGCTCTTGTTGCGCTATGGCTTGTGAAAAAGAGCCATTTTCCCAAGCTGTTCAAAGGGATAGGAAAATATATTAATCTTACACAACAAAAGAGTTGGTCGTAAGATCGGTTTCGCAGAAATTTTTAGCGTACAATGAGGCGAGAAAGTGTTGCTCCATTTAAAAAAATTAGCATTGTTTTTGTAATTTGATGAGAAGCTGAAATTGATCCCTCAGTCTAAAATCTCGATGACTTGAAATTTCGATGCGTCAGATATAAAGACGTGAGACTACGTGCCAGTAAAGAAATAGCGTCGAAATTGAAAATGATCGAAAGAACGAACGCACACACACTCCCTAAACAATAGATCTATAATTTATTCTAATGACGGCGATTGCGTCGCAATAGGAGTTACATAAGCTCTCATTTCCACTTCTCGTTACGGAAAAGTGTCGTTCGCCAAGCAGCGCAAATGGAAAACGATCGGCCTGCGGACACGGCGAAATACTTGGCGTGGCGGCAAATTCACCTATGCGGTAAATCGTGTAACGCCCCATATATACACAATGCAACGCAAAAACAACCTGCCTATTCTCTTCCGCTTTTACATTCTTGCACTTGGTCTCTCTCTTATGCCGCACGCATGTCCTTGTTTTACGTCCGTCTTGCTCTCGCTGCCGCGGGTTCGAGTTTATTGCGGGGAAAGTCTGTATTAACAGCGTCAGTCTGATTAAGTAAATATAAATAAAAAGAAGGCAAAATGCACATATGTGTGTGAGAGAAAGGGAGGGACGAGTTGCAACTATAATTACGCTCTGTGAAATGCGGAATTAACGAATCGCGCCGAAAGAAGGAGGAACCTGTCCTGTCTCTGGGATTACGAAACGATCCAGAAGCGGGCCATTAGAGCTAAAAAGGATTTCGCACGACTTTGCGCGGCAGCTCGAGAAAGGAAACGCCGGAAGTCGACAATTTTGTGAAACATTTAACTCGACACATCGCAGAGGTAGATGCAGATATGTATATCTTCGATTTTCATATGCGATAATAAGAACAGTTTCTCGAAGAGTGCACGTAATAAAGGAGAGAAGAATGTATATAGATATATTTTTCGTGCAATAACATTTTTCCAAAGGATACGCATCTAATCGCGTGATAAATGGGAAGATAAACACAGACGGCATCCGAGAAATTGCATTTACACGATTGATTGTATCTCGCGAAGGATGCAATGCAATACACGTTCAACGATCAGGGGTGCTATAATTTAACGAGAGATCGACATTGAACCCCGATACCGCTTCAATTAAGGCACGAATTACCGAGGCGCGGACGCATAATAATAAAGCCGATGTGAAATCTCGCGTTAATTTACACCACTTGTGCATTAGATAATATGCCGCACGAAAGTGAGGGCGACGTTTAACGATGCTAAGATATGACGTGCAAACAGAGCTGCAGCAAACAATTAATATAATTGATGTGCAAAAAATATCATGTGTCATCGTAAATGGGCTATGTTCCGGAATTAATAGCAAATAAGATTCTCATCAAAATATATAACTTTAATGAATTTAAAAGTCAATATTTGGAAAAGTACACATTTTAAGCGTCAATTGTTACGCCCCTTTCTCTTTTGAAAGGAATATATAATATTGTCACTTTTGGCTGTCTGTAGTATACAAATATTTGTTTCTAAGAAGCAGATTATAAGACCAAAGACTTTAGTTTTAAGGAAAAGATTAAAATACAGAATCACACGAATCCGTAATTCCTATATAAATTAAATTAAATAGCTAAATTTACATTAAAAAATTCAATCGAGTTAAAAATATATAAAATAGCATAGAAAGAGAGAATTTTTGCTTGAGAATTTATCCTTGGAATTTTTGAAACTTATTTAAATAGAAGTTTTTTTTATTGTAATATATATAGCAACTTATTATATTAATTTAAATTAAATACGAAGAATCAATACTTAAAAATAGCAATTAAACTTAATTTATTTTGTAACTTGGTATTGCAAGTCGTAAAATTATACAAGAGAAACTCGCGCTTTCTCACAGAATTCTATATTTGATAGTCGAACAAATCAGCCGTCTGCCAATTAGATTAACGAGACTCCGCCCGGCTTTAAAAATTTGTGCGCATTGGAAGATTTCTGATTCGAGGCATTAACCGGAAGTGAAATGATCTTGCTCGTTTGAACATTTCGTAATCGACATGTCGTAGCACTGTGTGTATATAACATCAAAGCCGAAAGAGAACGATCAAACCTAAAATGGAAAATACCGTGCGAGACATTCCCGCGCTAAGAACTCGCGTATATACAAAATATAAGATAATACAAAACAGGGTTTACGTGTATGTACGTGAGATATTTGCACGTTGCTTATTACGTGGACAATGGACTTATTTCATGAAGTTTATGAGAAAAAAGAATATTTCGTCGTTATGTCGATATACTGTGGCATGCACGTTGCTATAATTACCATGTTGTTTCGAAAGTTGCAGCTTTTCTCTTTTGAAGCGCATATATAGTGCTTATTTGATTTTTAAAAATATTTAAAAACAATCTATGTATAAAAAAATACAGCGCATTGAATATGCAATTAATAAAGTAAGCATTTAATAAACTAATACGATTATTGAGGAATAAAAAAGAAAATAAACGTATGATTATACATATAATAATGTTGAATATAATATAATTAACAAAATTATGAGTATATTATTTTTCGTACGCAAAGAGAAAATAATTTCTTCTATTATAGCATGGTAAAAGTTTTTTTTGAGCTAATATCTTTGCTCCACTTAATAAAATTAAAAAGAAATATAATCATAGTGTAAAATCCATTAGAATTAGGTAATCAACTAAAACTTGCTTGATCATTTCCGCTTTCACTCAACAGATGTCTAAAAAATTATTTGCGTAATGTGCGTGTAATCAACAAAACGTGCTAATCTTAAAAAGAATTAATTTCAATTTATAGAAAGATTATAGATTAAATGCAAATATAATATTAAATGTTTGTTACCTACTTTTAGAACTTTACAGAGAATCCGTCTCATGTTATTGTCCTAATTTATATGCGTTTATATATGATGAAATTACACACGAAATTATACGCAACAGCTTTCATTGGAATTTTGCCAATCCAATATTTATCTTACCTATGAATCGACTCATTGAATCACATGTTCTTTATGATTTCGCCATACAATCGAAGGTTTCGGTTTATTAGCATACTATCGAAACAGTCGACCAGGTGTTACACCGTCATCGTGTAACGCATAGATTATGTATGAGAAACGATGTAATTGAGCACGCGCAATGCTTATGTAAATAAAAAACGGGACTTTAACGACGATGCGAATCCACGCAGATGCTTGTGTGAAGGCGACTTGCTCGTTGCTGTTTCATTAATTATCGAGTGTGTTCTTGTAAGTTAATAAACGTGCGAACCTTGTAATATAAAACTGTAACGCGAAGAATCGCGGGAATTTTTTTTTATTTAATTTGAAAAAAATGAGCAACGGTATGAGTACGAACAAAGATTAATTATTGGCCAGGAATAAAACCAGGAATCGCATTAAAAATAATGCGCTAATAATTATTGATTATAAAGAATTAAAAATAAATAATCATAGTAAACGCAAAATGTGAAGTGAAATCTTAAGCTTTGTAAAAAAAAAACAGTGTATAAAAGTTTAATGAGGGACAAATTTCCAATAAATAAAGAAATAAAAAAAATCGTTATTAGCAATGGTCTATAATTGTATTGACATGCACGATATAATAGCAGTTTATGTAGTTGCAATGTCGCCTAACAGTTGAATTAAAATAGGAATGTTCAATAAAAAATGTGAGCAAAATAATATAATAAGCAAGAATTACCGTTGGACAAATCGAGGTCACTTAGCGTTTTCTAACATGCTAGAAAACGTCTGAATTACACAACTTTTGAGTAATAATGCACGAACATTAGACATTCATAGACAAGAGTCAAATCTTCTGTACAGATATAAATCGGATAATATGTATATCAAACATTTTACTTTTATCTGCATTAATCAATAATGTTTAATAAATAAAAAATTTTAATTTTTCGCTTAAGCTAAAAATTATATAATATCTAGTGTATAATTTTTAATTATAAATATTTACATATGAATTATAAATAATTATAAGGTGAAATTGTAATTCAATATATTTTCACGTTACTTATATCAACCAAGACACACCTCCATTTCATAATTATATAAAAAGTAATTAAAATAAAATATATCATAAAAGATAAAATTCATAATTACGGCGCACTAATTAATGCATTTAAAAAACACCTATATTACGAAATTTTATAAATAGCACATTCTGTGAGAAAAAATATTATCGAATAGAATTGTGTAAATGCTATCAAGATGATATCGGATATTGCTAGATATCCAAAATCGATAAAGTTGATAAAAAAGCACCCAATAAATTGTATCATTATTTAGCCCAGCGCAATATTGTAATTAATAACTCTTTTTTTTGTTAAGAGAGTTATGCATGCAAAAGATTTCCTCTGCGAATTAATCATGTTAGTTACAGTATTTAGTGAGAACAAGAAGACTTTTACGTCAGTTTCCAGTCTAGCATCTAGTAGATGCTATCTAACGATTGGTGACTTTAAATGATTTATGAGGAGAGGTGAAACATGTTCATCGATTATAATCTGATGGATACAGTTAAAATTTTATATCTAAAAATTACTTTGTGTTAAATATTAAGTTTTAGATTAAGTCAACAGATAAAAAAACATTTTGTGATATCAATATTTTCTAATGAAAAATCATTTATGAACACAGCTCTTTTTTTTATAAATTTTAAATTTGTGGAATTGAGCTTCTAAACAATTACATTCAAAATCATAGTTCAAAGTAATCTTCTTAATTAAAAAAAATATATTTTAATTAAGAAGAATTTTTATATACATTTTATTAATTTTTTAAACTTATACTATTTTGCATTGATATGACTAATCATGTGTTACATTAGTTGTATATTCCGTATTTTATGTCTACATATTTCTAGAAAAACCCATCTCTATATTATTTGAAAAATTCTCAAATAAAAAAATTATTTGGCAACATCATGCATATGTCAAGATAACTTAAATCTCTTGAAAGATCGCAGTGAAAGTGAAAGAAAGTGTTCAAACTTCACGACGCACACACCTTAATAAATTTGCATATAATTCAGCTTATATCAGAGACCTTGTTCTCGTGCTTCTAAAAAGTATGCTATGAAATCATTATCTCACCGACAGCGTGTCGAATGTCCGGTCAAAAAATTGGATCGCGTAAAAGTCTGCATAATAATATACGTATAAAAAGTGCGTTGCCTGTTTTGCGAACGGAACATCATCCGTAATTAAGTAAAAGGGGAGAATGTAACGCGATCGTTCGGTCTGCCGCAATGATTCCAGGCGAATTTCACGCAACGCGATCGCCTCTCGGTCGCGAAAGAGGTGAACGGCGGCGAAATGTAATAACGTTTGCATATAGAAAAGAGAAAAAGGGACGGTCTTCATTCAACGCCTAATTTATGATCATGAACGCCGGTTTTCACGCGCGTCTCCTTTTACGTCAGAGAGGATTTATTTTCGAGTCTTCCCTTCTCAATTAAGCACAGATCACGTAATAACAATCTTGGGTAATAAATGAATTATTATACGGGTCTGTGTCAAAATAAAAATTTAAAATTTGTAAAAAAATATGTATAATAGTAATATTATAATATATATATTATATAAAGTGCCATATGTGAAACTGGATGTAAATAAAAAAGTAATTTATCATTCATAATAAATTATTAAAATTAAACATCGAAATTTTTTAACCATTAATTTTTCAATTTATATTTTTGCATATATTTTATATCTTATTTATTATCATATCTTTTTGTCATATTTTTACGCGTTATTACAAGTGAATTTATTATGCAAAGAGGAACTCGTGCGCGCTATGTTCTTCATCTTATTCTCTGTGATCCCCCTTCATTTCTCATCGCGTGCGCTCTCTGCATTCCATGCCAGCATTCTCACTTTTACTCTCACTAATGATCGGAATCTCATGCTTTAGAGAGTGAAATAACGTTCGTCTTATCTCTGAAATTTTTTCTTGAAATTGGAATCATCGGTGAAATCGCACGTGTTTTCGAAACAAAAAATAAAACAAGATGTACCATTTCATAATATAATGAATTTTAATAATGTTTTTTAATGATAATGTGTACACTTCAATATTATCTCATACTAAAATTTCAAGCATTTCAACCAATCGAATCATTAATATGTGACAAAAATGCCAAAAATTCATTAATAAATAGTACTTCTTTCTTCATATCATAAATACTAATTATATAATAAAAATTAAATTTTAAATTGTTTTAACTTGTAATTATTTTAAAATATAAACACAAAATATATGCAAATATTATGTACAAAATATGTATTATACAGGTGGACCAGAAATTGAAAGTTGTAAAAGAATGCTGTGAAGGATACAAATTGGCTCACGACGATGCAGAAACGAATACGACGTGTTTACCGTTTTGCGAAAAATGTCTGGCGGGTGTATGCATCGCCCCGAATAAATGTCAATGCGATCCTGGATATTATGGATATGACTGCGCTCGTGGTAAGTCGAAATATAATGTTTTATTTTTTTATAAGATATAAAATTGATTATTTGAATTTGATAATTTATTATATTGATCGTATAAACGTGTAACTTTTTGCATTAAATACACTTAAACTAACATATTTTAAGATTTTCATATATTTTATAGTGTAAATGTGACATGTATTAACTATCACACTAGAAAAAAATCTTGTTGCATTAACAAAAATTGCATTCGAAAATGAACGAAATGAATTTTTGTTAATGCAACAAGATTGTTTTTCCAGGGCATAATTATATATTTTCTGCTTTCTGTGTAATACATGTTTAAAAAGATTATATTAAAAAATTAAAGTATAAAATTCTTTCTCCCTATTATATTTGCAAGTTTAATTGCATCTCTCTTTTATATCATTCTTATTATACATACTCGTATAGCAATTTTAAATTTACTTTTTTACTTTAATTTCAGAAAATGTATTAAATGCCTCACATTTACATATCTCCATTCCAATATAATATATAGTACCTATATATTAAATTCTTATTGCTTGATTACTTAAAGCAGCACTAGTTTCATCTGTAACTTCATTTTTAATATGAATATAAAAAGCAATTTTATTTAGATAATTTCTAAAAAAAATAACGAAGGCCGTTAAAGCAAACTCCTTGATTGATGATACTTGCCACATCCAGTTATCGAAACGAAATAATGTCTACAGTACTAAAAAGATGCTAATAAATTGCTGTGACATTTAATAAAATATATGTAAACTAAGGCAATAAACAGTTATAAATATACAAAGTCGCGCAAAATAAACTTTGAAAGAACTGCAAATAATTAATGAACTCACTACTAGTTTTCAAGGTCCATGTGATTTATAAATTCAGTGACAGTTTCGAAATAATCCCCACTCGAAAAAGCATAAAATTAAAAAAATTAATAATGTATTAATCGATTGTGAAACGGAATTGAGAGTGAATAAATCTAAAACGGATAAGTGCAAAACGCAACGAGAAATTTTATGCTCTGTGAAGCAAACTGACCTTCCATGATCAAAAAACATGCATGTAAAATGACTATTTTCAGAAATAAATAGTATTTTCACGCAAACTATAATAATAAGTATGCATTATTTTTACATCTCGTTAAACGTTATATTGAACATTGTTGTAATAATAAAAATTGCTGTAAAACAAAGATGTCAATCTATTATTCTAAAGTAATAAAATACATAAATAAAAGATTTTTAAAGTAATATTTGTTTTTTCACATATATTACAACTTCAATCGATTCTTCCTACTATTTCTATAATATTAAAATTTAATATATTAACATTTATTTATATTTATTATAATCCTTATACGTTTTGTAATATTTGAATTCATTAAAATAATATTATTTGATTGAAGAAGAATCCATATTAGGATTAATAATAAAATTACAGATTTATCGCGTTATCAAACAAGCAAAAGTTGCATGCAACTGTTGCATCAATACAATCGGGGACTTTGAAAGTTGCGGAAGCCCGGAAGTTACGAAGCCGCTACTTTCCCATGAACACTCGAGAAGGTCGTGGGCGGCATGGAGTTAATCAGATACAACGTCTGATATCATATAACATAAAATGACGTCAATGCTTTATAAAATACATATTCTCAATGATAATCTCATTCATCTTAAAAATATCTCCTAGATACATTTTACATTTCTTATCTAAATTTCAAAAGACTTATTAAATTCAACAATTACATTTCATTTTTTAATTGTGTTTACATGAAAATTACACTATTGAGCGTAATGTATTAATATATTACAATATAAAAAAATTGTAATATAAAAAATATAAAAATTGTACTAATCTAAAATATATGTAATGTATCTAAAATGTATCTAAAATATATTAATATTGTAATTTAAAATAGAAGCTTTTTTGCGAAAGTGGTACAAATAGATATTAATAGATTAATTAAGAGTTTAACTAGGCTCTGTAATATAAATTTATTTTTATTTTTAATAGATTAAATATATTAGACATTGTTTTTCTGATTGAATCTTAAAGCGTTATATATTTAAAAAATATCGAATATTAATTTTTCGCAGAATGCCCGATCGGATTCTGGGGTCTGTACTGTATAAAAATGTGCGATTGCGGTAAAAATGGCATTTGCGATCCTATAAATGGCACTTGTAAATGTTCTCCAGGATTGCAAGGACCACAGTAAGCGATTAAACAAAATTGAATAACAAACAAAAACTTTTGACAAAAAATTATAGCAGTATAATATGAAAAAATATCTATATATTAAAAAATAAAATTCTACTATAAAAGTGATCACTCTTTTGCAGATGTCAAGAGTATTGCGCAATCGGCCAATGGGGTCTAGATTGTGCAAACAAATGCACATGTCAAAACCAGGACAATAACTGCGATGCCGTAACCGGAAGATGCAGGAACGGCGACGCCTCTTTAGTCGAACAGACGTCACCCGCTTATTTGCTGAGTTCTACTACTGAACGCGTACACACACCCAGAATTGGCAACCTGGAGTACACAGAAGTTGTCTCGACACCGCGTGAGATTACCGAGCGCCGCATAGAAGGTGAAATAATACGTTTACCGAAGAAAGCATTTGTGTGCATGTTGCGTAAATTGTTTGCCCAAGACGTAGAAATGACTCTTCATGCTTTTAAGTGTTAGAGATAGGAGTGTCAAGGAAAATACATTAATTAGTTAAAGAGAGCGTATCACAACTGAATTATACAATATATCTTTTACTCTCCTTTTGTGACTGAAAAATTTACTTGTTAATAATATTTATACGTATTACTTAACACGTGATTGACAGTACACAGTACTTTTTTCTCACGTAAATGATAAATTGTCTTTCATAGATTGCCTTTAACAATTCAATAATGTTATAATATTTATATAATATTTTTTATCCGTAGATATTAATAACAATTGGAATGATACAAATTACATTCCGGAAACGACGAGTCCGACAACAGCTTCGATTGCGATTCCTCCGACAACGAAAGAGATGCAAATGAAGAATCTTTCGACCACTACTCGACCTGTAATCGTCTTAGTTTCTGTTCCCGAACGCAGAAGGGACGTCGAAAAAGATAGGCAAAAGTTTGCAACGAAGGACGTATTTCTCAGACACGTGCAAAATGATGAAAGCGACGTGCCAAATATCAATTATGTAAAAACCGTTCATAAAGGTATCATTTCCAGAGATATCTTGAAAAAGTATATAAATATATAATTAGTTCGCTAAACCCTTTGCTTGTGAAATAAAAATATCTTCATATTTTTTTCACGCGTCTGCATTCGATATTCATTAAAATAAATGTATTTTTATTGCCACGACAGACGACATTCAAACGTCTACGCCGATTCCATTGGACATCGCTCTGATTGTCGTGGCTGCGATCGTCTCCCTCGGTCTGACCTCGCTTGCGGTGGTTATGGTTCTTCACATGCGTTCGAAACTGTTTGAGACCGTTCGTCTTGCCATCTACGACGACGAGAAGACCAAAAGTCAAGAACGCGAAAGCGTGAACAGCAGTAGATTGTCCACAATAGTGAATGCTAGCCTGCCTCCTCGTGAGTATCGAGCATTACATTCACTTGATGCAACGTTCTCTTCTTGCTACTGAATTGTTAGTGAAATCCGTGTGTCCTTGACCCTGATACGGTCTAGCCACGTAACGGCCGTGACGATAGTCTTGGCCGTCATAACTAGCGAAGAAGCTGTAATCGGTCGTGCGATATCATCTGAATCCTTTGCACGCTAATCAGATCTCTTGTACTAACGCGTACGTATATGTATATCTGTCTATTTTGTTACGATTTTAGCACCTCCGATTCGTGTGAATCCCATATTTGCTACTAGTGCGGAACCGGAAACTATATTGACCGTTGACGGCATCGAGTCCTTGAATACTTATGCTAATGGCGCCGCTACAATAGGTCTGCGAATTTCCGGTAATTTTCGCGGTAAGTTTCCCCAGTATTTTTAGAAAATTTACCATATAAAAATAATACAATAATATCGTAATAATTACAAAAAGAAAATTAGCCTTCATTAAAAAGATCTAAAATAGAAGTTAATGATGGTTAATAATCTATATAAATTTTATTCTAATGAAATTTTAATTATGATTACTACACGTTAATGAAAAGACAAAACTGTATATAATATATGTTACTGTGAATCATAGATCTTTTACAAGACGGCCATTACGATCGACCATCGGCAACTCTGATACGTCTGCAAACAAACTTTGACCATAACACGGAACATGTATACGATGAAATACCTTTACAAACCACTCCATTATCTGACCGCAAGGATGTATGATGAAGACACTATTCACTCCATTTCATGGTCAAGTCCAGCTGTTATTAATAACGTCATAAGAAAAAAAATCTATAAAGCCTTTTTAGACAAAACACAATCTGTTATAAAAAAAATAATCGATGAAAAGCTTACTGAAAAATGCGCGAATACTGGTTTCCGACCTTACGCACATTGAACGCGCTTGAAGGCTGAACGTGACTTTATTTGAATGGGATAAGCAGAAAAACAAGTTGTTTGAGCATGGTACTGTCAATGACCGCCGATAGAATTTAACCAGTGGAGCGTGCAACTTTCTGAATCAACTATTTCGACGGGATGACGTCAAACCGAGAGAGCGAGAATGCACTAGATTATGATTGCGCGCAAATGCACAATTAGGTTGAAAGCGCGAAATAATAGTCCTGTGTAACAAGTGGGAAAATATAGCGTACCAACATACTATTATTATTCAGATGATATTAAACATTTGTATAGTCTCGATGCAGAGTTATCTGCTTACGAATAAACAGATGCGAAAATTGTCCGATTAAAAACTGGCAATTTTACTCATAATCAATATATAAGCGTAATTTATTCGCGATTACGTTGTTTATAAATTATAAATTATGTTGCGTAAATTAATTAATTAATTGTTTACTTCATAATATTACGAGCGATTCTTTTACATTAAATATCGTCGCACTATAAGAAACAAAGTATTTTTTTCTCAAATTTAATTTTCTTTAATATTACAAAATTTTTCTTACATTATTAACACAATGTTTATCAATTTTCTATAAATGAATAATTATTGCTCGTTCTAAAAAAGTAGTATTTTTTTGTATGTATGATAACATCCTGTATTTCATGTTAATAATATGACGAATTATATCAATAATGATATATAAGTGATAATTTAATATCATTGATATAAATTTTTAATCATAAGAGGAAGTACACTTAATAATATTTATGTTAAAATAAAACCAAAGAATTAAAATTCTACGTAATGTATATGTACTATGTCTATCGTAGAAAAATATAATGTTTATATATTTCTATACAAGTTAAAAAAACTTTTAATAGTTATGTATAATAAATAAAATAAAATAAATTATGTAGCTAAAATATTTATTTTATATGATCTTATATACCTTCTTAAGTTTTTTAAGTATTATTTCCATGTTATTATTTTGTAAATTATCACATTAATTTATTGAATCTTTGTATAATGGGATATTTTTGTAAGCAAATGAGAATTATCGAAAGGATTAATTAATATCGAATTATATATACGTTATTATTGTTGAAAATAATTTATAAAATTCTATTTACCTCCATATAAAAAATTTTTTTCATGAAAAGAGAAAAAAAATCCTCTCATATCATAAAATGATCTTTTCGGAGAAATAGATACATTCTGCAATAAATAGTTGTATTCGTTTCAAGGAATTGTTATCTGTAGTCAGCATTAGCTTATCATAATTAAATAAACATATGCTGCGCACATTTATCGCATTTAACATATTCTTATGCTGTTTTATTATCGCCCTAATTCGCTCGTGCATTCGTTCCCGGATGATATCAGACGGATTGTAAATAACGTCGATATGTAAAGCGAGAGATTCAAAATAAAATACACATACAAATTCAGTACACATATATAATTTGAATGATAATTTAGTATTTATCTAGAAACCGCATAATTTGATTATTTTGAAAATTCAGAAATTATTTTCCCTCACAACATTATATATATGTATATATAAACATTAAATGCAGTATAACCTTCTTTTCAGATAACCTAACTTGGATAAAGTAAGTTAATAAATGTTTTTTAATTATAACAACTTTGATATTACTTTTATGTTTTCTTATATTTTATCATAATTTAATATATGCATGATGTAAGTGTGTAATATAGAAAAGAAATTATTTTTGATAACTTTTATTTAAAATTCAGAAGAATCTTGCACAAGTGCAACTTTTATGACTTACATAAAAAATATCCGGCAATATTATTAAGCTATTATAAATTTAATTGCGATACACTATCTTATTCGTTTATTTTGTGCACAAAGTTATAAGTTGAATAATTTATTCACGATTGAAATCGAATAAGTCAATTATGTCCCAGTTAATAGCAATGATCTAATCAATAATTAGATAAAAGAGAAAGTATAAAGAAACGGGACACACGAACGCTTTATTGGCCCCATTAAAACTCTTTGACATATCGATATGCGTAACTGATAACCATTTCCTTGAACGAATGTTGCGTAGTTTAATCGAAAAGATGAAAAATGCTGGCCTCTGCGACACTCTTATCGCGATGATGCCCGCTCTCTGACCGAAAATAAGCATCCAGTAGTAAATTCGCGATCGTTCATACAACATGCAACGATTGTTGATCTGCCTGATCGTTTGTACATGGCTATGTGCCAGCACCTGGGCTTCAAACGGCGTAAAGGGTGGACAACGACCGCGTTATCCCACAAGTGGAAACTATCATGGTAGCAATTCCTCGCAAAACAGTCTTTGCTATAAAAGAGTGCCGTAAGCAATCAATTTTTTCATTCAGGCCTGTCTTCCGCTAGTGTTTGTATTTTATATACGTGCGTGCACTAAAAATAATATCAAATATATCTGTTTTTTATAGATACAGTCATGTTTTGGCTTTAAACTCTAGTGGATCACCTTATAATACCATCCCTCAACCACAAGAAGGTCAGCCTGTAAGTATCTTTCTCTCTTTTGAGCCAAAATTGTGCCGTTTTCTTGTTAATTTTTTCGATAAATATAATTAAATTTCACAAAAAAAAAATCTTAGAATGCAATTTGTGTATTCATTACAAATTATGCAAATAGTTTCATTAAGATAATTATATAATAATTATCTTAATATAAAGCAATTATATAATTATATAAATAAATAAATCTCATGTTTATTAGCCTAACGAGGGTTGGATTACTATTTTGGACTGTTGCGACGGCTACGAACGTAACGTGACAAGCGGCTTGTGCGAACCGCACTGCGATCGCGGCTGTTTCGGCGGACGTTGCACAGGACCGAACATCTGTAGCTGTCAACCGGGATGGCATCCCGAGGATGGCGTCTGCTTGCCCGTCTGTACGCATCAGTGTCAAGAAAACGCTTATTGCTTCTCCCCGGAGGAGTGCGTATGCAAATTGGGCTACGACGAGATAAACGCTCAGTGCAAGCCAATCTGCCCTGACGGTTGCGGAAACGGCGAATGCGTTGCGCCGCGAGTTTGCCGATGCAGACCGGGATTTGTTCAGGATGAGCACAAGCAATGCGTGGCCGCTTGCGAGGGAGGCTGCGAACACGGAACATGCAGCGCGCCAGGTGTATGCAGCTGTCACCAAGGGTAATTATCTTATTTTCTCGAATATCTTACGATCAGTGACAACGCAATATATTTCTATCGTAATTAAAGATAACTTTGTAATTGCGTGGAATTCTACATTTGTAACCTGTCCTTTATATTATTAAGGAGATAAATCTACGTATAATTGATAAATTAATGTTAAATTTATCGCGAACACGATATTACGCTGCAAATTTATACACCGTGTAATTTTATGCATACATAAATAATATAAACAAATTATCTTTTAATTTCTATGCACGCACAGCGACATTTGTAAATAATATTACTTGCTTAAAGAAACAGATGTTTTATAGATAGCATAATTACGAATTCTAACAAACGAAAGCATTGGTTTGTTTGTATACATATTAGATTATTACGATAAAGAGAGAAGAATATTTAATATATTCAAATAAAAGATTGGAAAGGACACAAAAATTTTTCTAATACTTATTCTTTATTTCTGTTTCGGACCTTTCTTCTGTTGAACATTAAGCTAAAGATGGTTCAAAGAAAGAACCGAAACAGAAATAAAAAATAAGTATTAGAACAATTTTTGCGTTCTTACTTCCGACGCACCGGCTCTTATTAGTCCATTCTTTCCAATCTTTTATTTACATATTAAATTGTTATACAGAATGTTCCTACTGACATTTTCACAGATTTTTTCACGCGAAACGTTATAAATAATTTTACAGATTCGCCAATCCACCCGGTGACCGCGAGTCCTGCATGCCTCATTGTCCAAACGGCTGCGAAGGTGGCGAATGTATCGCGCCGAACATTTGCAGATGTCGACCCGGTTTTAGGTCCGATCACACCGGGGGTTGCGCGCCGGATTGTCCGGGTGGCTGCGACGGCGGCGAGTGCATCGCGCCGAACGTCTGCGGCTGCAGGTCCGGATACATGCGGGATCGTTACAGCGGCCGATGCGTCCCTATCCCTGGCACATCGCAGTGCGGGCCCGGATATATTGTCGATCCCGATACCGGTAGATGCATTCTTGCACCCCCGACTGTCACAACCCCGTCGCACATCCCCGATTGTAGATACGGCTGTGGTCCTCACGGATACTGTCGTACAGGACATAATGGACATAATCAATGTGTCTGTGAATCGGGCTACGCGATCGATCCTGCTACCGGTAGATGCGGTCCCCTAACATCCTCTAACGCGACCAGCTCGCAATGTAGATATGGTTGCGGACCGAACGAACGATGCGTCGCCCCGAACGTGTGTGTTTGCAATCCAGGATTCCACAAAGATTTCGATACAAACAGATGCGTCCAATATGAGGGGGATGAAACGGACACACGCGTGTGCCAGCATCCATGCTTGAACGGTCAATGCACCGGGCCGGATCAGTGCACCTGCAATCAGGGATACACTTACGATTCTCGTGATGTCACACGCTCGAGATGCATACCGGTATGCGTGGGTGGATGCCTGAACGGCGTGTGCACCCTGCCGAATTTCTGTATCTGTAATCCCGGTTATCGAAAAGAAGGCGGTGTTAAGGGTCGGCAAAGATGTGTCCCGCAAGAATAAGTAAATGTTTTCGAGTTGTACAAACAAATGACGACATAAAGTGTGGTAATATTTAGATTAGTTTGACAAAGCGAGCATATACATTCATTCCTAGATATCAAATTGTGTAAACATCAATATGTAATGCGAAAGTCATAATAAAGTATACGTATCCAGATATAGAAAACATTTTATAAGATAGTTTAGTGTTTATCTCAAAGATACAATATAAATATTTCTTTTTTTTTTTTTAAGAAAAAATTATTTTCTTTCAAAACATTATATATGGATATAAATGTTAAATTCAGCATAATTGTCCTTTTGGATAATTTAACTCGAATAAAATAAATGTATAATATTTCTCTTAATTATAATTTACATACATTATATATGTCATCTTATACTTTCGTTTAATATAGTATATACATGGCATAAATATGTATTGTAATTTTAAAAAAAGAAACTATTTTTCACAATTTTTATTTCAAATTTAAAAGAATCTTGTAAAAACATAATTTTTACATCTAAAACATGATATTATTAAATTATTAATGATATTATTAAATTAAATTTTTTAATGATGATATATTACTTTTTCTCGCTTTATGCACAAAGTTAAAATTGCAATAAATACATTATTAAAATTATTGAAACCGTGTGAAACGAGCTAATTATATCATAGTAAATAATAATAATTTAATCAATAATTAAAATAAAAGAAAAAGTCTAAAAAAAACAAACACACACATGTTCTTTTGAAGATAGACATATCGAGAGATGCACAACCGATAATCATTTCCTTGAACAAGTATTGCGCAGTTTAATCGAAAAGGTGGAACAAGCTGCTGGCCTCTGAGGCAATCTTATCGCATATAGATGAGTGATGTCTAAGCGAATATTAAGAATCAGTAGGAAATTCGTGATCGATCATGCAACATGCAGAGATTAATGATTTGTCTAGGTATTTTTACATGCCTGTGTGTCAGCATCTCAATGTAATGAACAATGTAAAAGGTAGACTACTGCGTAGTCTTATAAATAGACAACATCAACAACTTATATGGCCCAATTACACCGAAAGCAGTCTTTGTTACAAAACAGTGTCGTAAGTAATCATTTTAAGATAAGCGTAATACTGACATCGATGTGTTAATTTTTGATAAATGTAAAAAAAAATAATTCTTTCGGAAACAAAAAGTCCCAGACTGCAACATTTATATATTTATAAAAATCGATATAAATTTCAATATAGCTTCTATAAAAAACGACAATTATAAGAATAGATTTATTCTTTTATTCATCCCAGCATAATGATACTTTGATTACCATTCTGGATTGTTGCGATGGCTACAAACGCAAAATGACAAATAACATTTGCATATACCGATCTGCACGTACATGTATGTCACGAGTAATTATTTTATTCTTTCGAATATTCTATTGTGTGTGTGATTTCCGATAACTACGAAATATCTTCAGTATCAACGTGATAATGTAAACGCGAAAATTAAACTTTACTTCATAATTATGGAACTACATATTTAATTTGTTTCTAACAGCAAAAAAAAATATATATATATATATATATTATTAGTATGCATTTCTGAGATGCTGACACTTTCAACATATATTTACGAAACAATGAACATTTCAAACAATAAAAAAATTTAATATTAAATAAATTTTTCAGGTTCCCCAACACAAATAATCACGAATCCTGCAATCTTCATTGTTCAATCGGCAACGAATGCGAAGGCGTAATGTGTCACGATAAACATTTGTAAATGCATTTTAAGCTGATTATCAATAATAATATAAATGAATGCGTTCCTAACATAACAGATATAGAACATCCGCAGTGTATATACGGCTGCGGTCCGAATGGACAGTGCGTCGTTCCGAACAGATGCGACTGCGATCCGGGATTCCGCAACAATCCTTCGACGGATAGATGCGTTCGAGATGTTGGGAATAATATACGGATGCCAACATCCGTGCTTGAACGGTTATTGTAGCGGGCCGGATCAGTGCACCTGCAATTCAGGATATACACTCACGAAAATGATGACCTTATACAACGTGCGTACCGATATGCGAGGGCGGATATCTAAATGGCGTGTGTACTTTGCCAAATGTCTGTATTTGTAATCCCGGATACCGAAAAGATAATGATCAGCAGAGATGTATTTCAGAAGAATAAAAGCTGTTTCTTAAATATAAAGAAAAACTAACGACACGAAATATGTTAATATTTAGATTAATCTGACAAAAAGATGAAAATTTCTTCTATCATGACCAACTGAAAAATTGTATTTATAAATTGATAATAAATTGTAAAACAATTCTTGAGTAGTATAAAATAAGAAATGATTAGAATGAAGTTGCCAATGATGAATAAATTTCAAAGTGCTTCATTAAAATCCGACCTAACTGGCCAATACAAAAAACGTTGAACACAACGTTTCGGCCCTAGAATACGGGCCCTTATCAAGTGTTAACAAACTGTTATCACGTCTTTCGCTTTAATATCTTGAAAGCGATAATAAGGGTTCATATCCTAGAGCCGAAACATTATGCTAAACATATTTTTTGTATTGGCCAGTCAGGTCGGATTTTAATAAATCACTTTGAAAAGTATAAAATAATTTGCAAACTAATTTTCTCAGAAACACATAATCAGATAAATAAAGATTTATTCTAAGAGGAAATAAATGCATTAATTAATAATTAAACATTGTGCTGAAAAACACATAAAAATATTTGTAAACCAAGTATAAACGCAATCGCTTATTATACAATTGTTTATTTTGCATACAGCTGATTTTGTTGCATTGTAAATAGGTCACTGCCGACTGCATCTTTGACCTAATGTCAGTTTAACTAAGTTTTGCATTTTAAAAAGTACACTCTGTACTTTATAATGATCACAATAGTCAAATATTATAGGTTTTTAATATATTTAAGTAATTTAATAAATTTGTTAAATTTTCATTGAGAATGATCTGCATGTTAATTTGCAACGTGAGAATACGTTTTTTTTTCATTAAAGATAAGTTTTGTAAATCAATCTGAATACATTTTAACATTTTACTTATGCAACATAAATTAATAACTGTGATCCTGCATACACAGAGAATGTATGTATATAAAAAAGAATTTTCGGGAAAAATTTATATGAATAAGTAAAGATTATTTAAAGAGAGAAATTTCTTATATATATATATCATATATATTATCATATATCATATATATATATATTGAGGATTCATATTAATGTAATTGTATGTACTTGACAACAGCTAACATCCTGTTAAATTCTGATAACGCACTACATCATAACAGAGAGGAAGAGAAGCGTCTAGTCTAGTTTGCGAGTTGATATACAACTGTCCATTATATTAAACTCTCTTTCTCGCTGGTCTCCTCACGAAAATAAATTTTTCTGTATTTAGCAATTATGAAATTTTTATACGTCGTATCTGTGTTTGCTATTCTACAAAACAGACTGATTACTGAAATAGTCAGTCTTACCCCCCATCTACAAGATTATTTGGATGATTTATATGATTTCATCCCTAATATAGAAGGAAAATGTAGTGAATTAGTTAGGTAAGATATAATTATATATTCTCTCTTTTTTCCCTCTTTATAAATTGAAATAATATTCGTAAAATATTCAATATGATTGATACAGTGCATAAATAAGCTAATGTGTTAAACTTACACAATGTTTGTAGTGTTCAAGAATCCCGAAAAGTTCCTTACATAGAAACATATAGAGAGAAGACATGGGGTCTTTTTTATAAGACTCGGACTCGATGGAATTTCAGACTTGAGGTAAGATTTGAGCGTGTAAAACTTCTGCTGTCTGTTTCTGCATAACACACTTACTTTCTTTCTCTCTCAATAAAATAGAATAATATTATAATGTACAGAAAATTGTATATAATATTTAACAAAGTATACATATCATAGTATATATATTTGTAAATTTATAACATAATATTTAAAAAATTATATTTATATAAAATATATTCGATTATTAGTAGAAGAAATATTATTTTATTTTTTGATAGAGAGATATTATTTCTAAGATAATATTCTATTAGTCATCTCAGTTATTTTACCTTTTTAACCAATTAATTCTGTATTTATATTCTCTAAAAACTTGATATATCTCTTCATATATATAAATATTGTTACGTCGCTAATAAAAAAATTTATTTATATTTCAGTTTAACCCATCATGGCGCAAACAATACACGTGTTGTACCGGATATGAGCTGACGGAAGATTTAACATGTGAACCAAAATGTCACCAGAAATGTGGAAACGGCACTTGCGTCAAACCAAATGTATGTACGTGTAACCCAGGATATGAAGAAACACATTCCGATCCTGTCTGTGTTCCTCAATGCACTCACATCTGTGTGCATGGCAAATGCACTGCGCCTGAAGTTTGTACGTGCGATTACGGATACTCATTGAACAAGGACGGCCATACTTGTGAACCTGTTTGCAATTCAGGTTGTGACTCAGGATCATACTGCTCCAAACCCAATCACTGTGCTTGCCTAAATGGATACACCGATTTATTTATTCCTACGGATGAGGGAATACTTCACGTAAGTAAACATTACAATTTATTTGATTTTGTTTATTTAACACAATCACGAACAATGTAAACATAAAATCAAAATTGAAAGATTGTGATGATTATGTTATGTTGTGTGTTTGTATCGTGAAAAAATAATTCTTGTTTCAATTAAATAGACATTAATATTAGAAGAGAAAAAAAACACAAATAGATTGAAAAAAATCATATGTCGATAAACATTCGCATCTTTCTATACCCAGAAATGCCGAGCTATTTGCAAAAATCTATGCATTCACGGTAAATGCATCGCTCCTGATACCTGTGCTTGCGATACTGGTTATGAACTTGATCCAGAAAATATATTCATCTGTAAACCCAAGTGCGAACACGGTTGTCTCTACGGCACATGTGTGAGACCCAACCAATGCATTTGCGACCGAGGTTATTCCTTGGAAAATCCGTCGAAACCCAAGTGCGAACCAATTTGCAGTGTACCTTGCGTCATGGGTACTTGCGTGGCCCCCGAAAGCTGTAGCTGTTTTGAGGGCTACGGCTTATTTGAAAATTCAACGTACAATTGCCAACCGGTCTGTGAAAAAGCTTGCTTCAATGGAAACTGCACTGCACCTGGCGTATGCACTTGCAACAAGGGATTTCGACTGAGCGGTGATGAATCAATGAAACACGTTTGCGAGCCTTATTGCGAAATTTCTTGCGAACCATTTGGCACTTGCACCGCACCGAATGTTTGCACTTGTTTTGAAGGATATCGCCTAGCTAACAAGACCCAAGTCAAGAAAATCGTTAGTATTAAAAAAGAAAAAATTTACATAGAATAATTTTTTTATATTTACATAGAAAATATTAATTTTCAGGATATGCAAAATTTTGTTGATAACTCAGTGTGCGAGCCGATCTGCGACACAGAATGCATCAATGGATTTTGTAGCGCTCCTAACAGGTGCAGCTGCAATATCGGTTATCAACCGTCAGACAAGTTCGCCAATATCTGCGAGCCTATCTGTGGCTATTGCATAAACGGTGTCTGTAGCGCTCCTGAAATTTGCACATGTAACAAAGGCTATCGCCCTTCGAATGTATGCAAAGATATGCGTTTTCTCAAGACCATAGAACCTTGCAGCACGCCAAACCGATCTACGACGCACTGCGAACCGATTTGCAATCCTAGCTGCGAGAATAGTATCTGCGTCAAACCCGGCGTATGCGATTGCTACTCAGGCTATAGTAAATCGACGCATTCTATAAACGTGTGCGATCCTATCTGTCACCAAGGCTGTAATGAAAATGAAATCTGCAGGGCGCCCCACCTGTGCGATTGCAAAGATAATTATCGCACGGTCTACGATAAAAAAGATGTTTCGTTGCGGAAATGCGAGCCGATTTGCACCGTCGACTGCGGAAACGGCACGTGCACGGCACCGAATGTCTGCTCGTGCTTCGATGGTTATCGAAATGTAGAAACGGGTAGGTGCGAGCCTTTTTGTTCAACCTGCAACAACGGTACATGCGTCGCACCTGAAGTCTGCGAATGCGACGATGGTTTCGTCCTCGAAGAGTCAAAGAAAATCAAACCCGGAATATGGAGTTTAGGTTACATTCTTGAGAATGGACCAGGAAACGGAAGCAGATGCGTGCCGCGCTGCGAGAATTGCGATAACGGTGATTGTGTGGCACCGGACGAGTGTCGATGTCGTGCTGGTTTCGTCAAAATCAACGGTACCTGCGAGCATGCGTGCAAGGATGATTGCGGCACTCACGGCGAGTGCATCGAGGAAGATGGGATTTGCGAATGCAACTACGGATGGACTGGCCGGAATTGCGATCGACCAACCTTGTGCATCTCGATCTTAAACGGCGACGATAATCGTACTGAGTCGTAAGTGTTTATAGAATGCATTATTTTATATTTTTATATATTTTAAATAGGTAGAATAATAATTAGCATCACAGCAATAAGAATATTTAATTATATAATGAAATATTTAAGTGGATACATTATTAACAAATATATTAATAAATTAAATAATTGAATCTCCCTCTCCCTCTTCTCTTCTCTCTCTCTCTCTCTCTCTCTCTCTCTCTCTCTCTCTCTCTCTTTGTATTCTCTTTGGTAGGACGCTTTGATATTATTATCAGAAAAACTTTGCGCGCGTGCCATTATAACGATATCTGAAATGAATAGTTTATGTGAATCATCTGTTATTCTTTTTTTTCTTACAGATTCAATGTTATAGAAGAACAAAATAATACTATCGAGCATGTACTTATAAATAATCCAGTATGCCCCGAGTGTATTAATAAGATAAACAATGAGACTTTGTGTTTTAAAATGCATATTAATGACACAGAGAAGGAAACACAAATTGGTTGTTTAATGAATAAAGGTTTGTTACAAATATACATTTATTTAAAATTTCTTTTTATCTCTGAGAAAAAAAGCAGAAAGATAAAAAATTCAAAAATTTCTTCCGATTATGTACAACGATATATAAATATATTGAAATTGATATTAACTTTTTCAGATATGTTTATGTATTCAACATAGTTGTATTACATGTTATTACATTAACATTATATATATATATATATATATATAGTATATATTAATTCTTTTAATTACATATATATTTGCTTTTCTTATTGTTTCATCAAATCTTTAATTCTGCTTGCAATATAATATTGCACGACAAACTAATAAAGATTTATTACTTTTTTTGTAATAGAATGTCTCACACTGAACAGTCAGTATAGAACTGCAAAGGAAATGATCAAACTAAGTGGAATCGTAGGTGGTTTCGGAATATTACTTCTGATAAGTGGAGTAGCAATTTATATAATACTACGAAAACATCGAAATAAACGAATGGCTAATCTAGGTATCATTATCAAATTTCATTGTACATATTATCTAGTAATAATTACAGAAATAATTTCTCAATTATACATGTTTATTTAGAAAATGCTAAAGAAAAATAGAGTATAAGTTATAAATATTAACTTTAAAGAAGAATAGAGTATATAAATAATTATCGCGAAAATAAAAGTAAATCTAAAAAAAAACTTTTTGAGAGACGTAACAATAAACTAAATAATGTATAATTATAATATTATTACTCATTACTTATCAAAATATTCTTTTTAACAGGTGATGAACAGATCATTTGCAGGCACAGTACATCAATGCAAGGGCTAATTGAACAGTGTAATATTAATTCTTAATATAAAAAGTGCTACAGAAAGCTTAATATGGAATTTTTGAAATTTTGCTTGAAATAATAACAAACGCAAAAATTGTTTATTATTAACTGAATTAATTGTTAATTAAAATTAATTAAAAATGTCTATATTCATTAATATAAGATATTCAAATAAACTACAATTATGAATTTTTAAATAGGCATGTTTTAAATTTCTATCTGTTTTATTTCGTTTCCTTACAATTTTTTCACAAAACCTTGAGATCTAAACTACAAAAAAACTTAACCGCGCATCTGCGGGAAATTTCTTCTCTTTGCTGTTGTACATAGCTCTTATATTAATTCATTTTATTATTTTTTTATACTAATTGTGTAAATGGAGTCACATCAAGTGCATTATTGTCACAAAATGAGACGCCAACTTCACACACGCATAAAATAGTCACTGGGTGATTTACTACTATTTGCTTTAGCTAACTGTGTTTATCATGGGAAATACAAAATTTTTGTGTGCGTTTCACGGTTTTAAATTTTCTATCGTTGATTCAGAATTGATGATGCATCGATGTACTATCTAGTTTTCAAAATTCTCTCATATCTACTGCTATGGAATTTTTTGAAATATTTTTTTATACTTTTTCCCGGTATTTCTTTCGTGGAGAGAGAAAAATGAAAGATGTATAAATCGCTATTTATATATATATATAAACTGTGTATAAAAACTTTTATATATAAAAAATAAATATACATAAACTTTTATATATATTTGTGACTTATTTAGAACAAAGTGTTTTTTAAAACAAATCCTATTTCATCCTATATTATCTCAACATAAGTTGGTATCAATACTTTAAACGAACTTTATACTACACATACATATCCATTTCAGTAGACTCTCTGATAGCACAGCACATCCTGTCTCATTAGAACAACGTAGTTCATATGGAGAGCAGAAGATAAAAGAGATAATACACAGAAAGAAAGTGATGCATTAGTCAGTTCTAGTTTTACGAAGCAAGTGTCAACATCATAAGAGAAAGAACGTGCTATGGGGTTGTTTAAGAATTTAATCATTATATTGATTGTTAAAATATTGTTTCTACAAATGGACAAAATGTATACAAATGGAACTTCCGTAACGCTTATATCTAAGCCTTCTGTAAACATACCACTTGAGAATTCAACGTGTTTTAGAGTAGAAAGGTATTTTTATATTTATTATATTACGATCTTCTCTTCTATATGTTAAAATTATATTCTATTTATATCTACATATTAAGTATCTATTTCTGAGGGAAGAGGGGGGTTGATATATTTAAAATTTTTTTTAAATAATCTTTTTTCAAAATACGTTAATCTTGTTAATTTTATTATAGCAAACAGTTATCACGATATGTTCGTTATAACGTTTTTTCTAAATACGACCGATATAATTACAAAAAAGAGGTAATAAAATCTGAATTAAATATATAAAAAATGACAAGAAGAAATGAGAAATAAAATTTTACAAAAAGAGAAAAAAACAGTAAAAAAATTTTTGTATACATGTCCAATGCTTTCTTCTCATGATTACTCTGATCTGCAATGTAAATTTTTGTTTTGCAAATCAAATTAACTGAATTATCAACTGAAAAATAAATGAGATATTGAATTAATGAAACACAATTTCAGAAAAACTAATAAATTGTCCGTACACTATATTCAAATTTATATGTTAATCAGATCAGATATTATTGCTTTGTGGCAAATTCAATAAAAAAAGCTCCATAAAAATGCATCAGTAAATAGTATCTAAACGAAAAATTAGTATCACATCACAAACAGAGTATACAAAATTTTATTTCTTATCTTTGTATTTATTTTACAAATATATATCTTTATAAATGCTCTTTTTCTCTCGCTTTCTCTGTTTCTTTTTTCTTATTACCTTTTATTCACTAATTTGTAAATTAATTTATAGTACTACACCATATTGATCGAACATCGTGAATGCTGCCAAAATTATACTCAAATCGGTCAAGATTGTGCACCGCATTGTCCGCAAAATTGCAGAAAGGGATACTGCTTAAAACCGAACGTTTGCACATGTCACACAGGATATCGCGCTTTGAACGACACAAACGATAAGGAAACGTGCGTGCCGGTGTGCACGAATGGTTGCATCAACGGCACGTGCGTCGAACCTGAAGTATGTAGCTGCAACGAGGGCTATTTGATGGATTCGGACGGTTTCACTTGTCGTCCGGCCTGCGACGAGGAATGCGAACGTAACTACGGATATTGCTACGAACCGCATGTCTGCTCGTGCCTTCCCGGTTACAAGAAAATCGACAACAACTCCTCCTCGTGCGAGCCCGTTTGTGATCGCGCTTGTATAAACGGCTACTGTGCTGCGCCTAACGTTTGCAAATGTATCGATAGTTACGAGATAAAACAGTCAGATCGCTTTACTTGCACTCCTAAATGCGAGACCTGCAGGTCCGGCGCGTGCTTGGCATCAAATGTGTGTATCTGCAAAATGGGTTACGCGCCGAAGCTGATCAGTTGCGAACCACGCAAAATGGGCACCTGCAACGCACCAGAGGGTTGCAGTTGTAACGATGATTACGAGCTTCGTAATGGAAGTTCAAAATATGTATGCGAACCAATCTGCGAGAACTGTAATAACGGCACGTGCAACGCGCCAGGAGTATGTGTCTGCGACGAGGGTTTTGTTTATGATAATCAAACTCGAGTTTGCAAACCGCATTGCACTATACCTTGTGGACCGAATGAGAAATGTACATCGCCCAATACATGCACTTGCTCCCAGGGGTATCGCTTCAATACAAAACTATCGCAAGAATTATTATCTACGACAGGTGTAAGTACAGCAAGTATAATAGTTCTATATACAAAATAAAAAAGTTTATTTTATTATTACAACTCGATACAAAAAAGAAAAATTTTTTTCTCAAAAGAAATATATCATAAAAAAAAATCAAAATCCTTATTTAGTACTAATAAAAAGAGATGCTTTATAATTGAAGTAACTATGAGTATTTCTAAGATTATAATCGCAGTTTAATTAAAAAATATGTTTTTCCGTTACGTCTTCGATAAAGAGTCAGATAAATGGAGAGAACAAGAAACCTCAATCCCAATGTGTACCAGTTTGCGATTTCGAATGCATCAATGGTACATGCACCGCTCCAAACGTGTGCACCTGTAACGAAGATTACGAACCATCGTGGCTGAAGCTACATAAAATGTCTTCGCAGTTAGAATATAGCCCGACGCGTATCTGTGTGCCGCGCGGTAAATCTCGTTGCCAACCTCCGTGCAGGAATAATCAGATATGCATCGCAGCTCTCATTGGTCGAATAACAATTTTTATTTGCGATTGTAACGACGGTTACACGAGGGATCCTAACGGTCACTGCGTACCCCATTGCATACAAAAATGTTCCAACGGCACGTGCACAGAGCCAAATCGTTGCACGTGTAACGCGGGTTTCGCCCTGAAGAACGAGAACTTATGTGAGCCGATTTGCGAAAGAGGCTGTCAGAATGGCGACTGTGTCGGCCCGAATCATTGCATTTGTCGCGACAGTTTTGTACCAAATACTGGGTCTTTTGGGGCTGAATGCATTTCCGCTTGCGATTCCCTTAATTGTAGCGATCACAGCGCGTGTATACTTGAAGACGACGAGTACAGATGCAAGTGTCACTATGGTTGGACGGGAATGGATTGCGATGAACCGACTATATGCGTTATCAAAATGGATTTCAATCACAGCGACGTGAATAAGTAAATATTATCGATCTATTAATTTCAAATCTTTTATATACACATGAAAAAAAATATTCGCTAATCAAATAATTAATAATTTGCTTAATAAATGATATATCATATAATTGCAGAATCACGATCCGCAATGATACAAATAATAGCGTAATCATAGCCTATGAAAATGCGCCGTATTGTTATCATTGTGACAGTTCCCTTAATAAGGAATCACTCTGCTATTTGATACATTCTGATAAAAACGATACGACTCCAATCATCGGCTGCTTATTTAGTACAGGTATTTGCATTTTATTTTAAAAGAGCAAAGAAACTACTTACCTTTTCATTTAAAATTTTGTTATTTATATACATTGAAAATTATACAATTATACTTATACATCAAAAATTATAAGAAAGTCTATAACTTTCATTCTTTTAAACTCTTTTCTGTTCTAAGTGATTGTCTTCAGTATAAAAAAATGTAAGTTCTTGTTCAGTATAGAAAGACGTAATTTTTAGCTAGTAAAAATCAGCTACACTATTTACAAATTTATCAAAATAATATAAAATTGAAAAGAAAGCTATATTTTGCATTCTATTTATTAATGTTTGAGTTTGTATTTTTTGTATATATTTAATATTTATTCCATTTTTATTTTTCAGATTTGCCTTGTTATTTGGCGTCTCATTACAACGCCTCAATTAACGCTGCTAAAATAATTTGGATCTTCGTGACCATTGTGATATCAATTACGACAATTCTAATAGCATATTTAGTATATCGCAGACGCGAAAAGAAGAAAATAGACACAGGTATATATTTGAAAATGTACAAGTAGAGCTAGAATATAACTTTTAACACAGTCTATTTGTATTTTGATAAAAATAATTATTAAAAGTTAATTGTGACATCCTACTTCCGTATTAGTACGAGATAAATCATGACAGACAATCATGAGTCGCTTCACGTGAATGATAAGAGAGAAATACGCACAGCTTTCTCAGCATTAAAATAATCTCTTTTAATACTCTCCATTTATTCGTTATAATAAATAAATAAAATAAAATGTTTATTTTATAATTAGCTTATTTAATATAAATTATTTATATAATTAGATTTTTATTCTATTTCGCTAAAAATAAATTATTTCACAGCAGGTATGCCAACAAACCTCTTTCTGCGAGAATCTTTCGTCACCGAATCTTTGTTACCTGACAGCGTGTTCGAATTTTGAAAGAAACAATATGAAGACCATTGTGAAGAAATGTAATAGCCATGAATAAAGTAGTCAGTAATAAATATAATACTTATAATAATAATAAAATTTTTTTAGAGATTATATTTTATTTTTTTGTTACTGAGACATCTCCCCTAAAAAATTGAATAACTTTTATTCGATGATTCGCTTTGAATAATATATTTGAGTAATATTTTAATAAAATAGTTCCGCGTATGTAAGAGAGAAGATAGGCTGGTAGAATGATTTCTTTAAACAAATATGTCTTATATATATATATATAAATATACAAATAATTATTAGAATAAATTCAATCTAATGTGTAGAAAAGGGTCAATTACAATTCACGCGATTGTCCTATTAATACTGTCAACGGTCCATGAATAGATTCGCGTGAATAGGCTGTTTAAAGTACAAGCTGTGACGCAATCGAAGTTGCTGAACAACCCTCAACTATAATAAAACATTGCTGTTGCTTCGAAACAGTTTTTGATATTTACGGTCGTGATATATCGGTCACCTCGTTCAAACTATAATTACTGCCCCAGTTGCACCCTTGCAACCGTAGATGTCTGCCGACGATAAAACAGCGAAACGTCATTCTAAACCTAACTCCAACTTGAAGAAAGAAAGAGAGGAGGCACGCTGGTCCCATTGCCCCTTATTTTCACCCAGACGCGAATCGATTACAGCAAATTGCCCCAAGTTAACGTCCGACAAACGCTATGGCTTCGTGTCGGTAACTTCGTCTCGCTAGAATAAGGGATTCTAATGATTGATAGAAATCGCGAGGGAAAATTTCTACTGGCGGATAAGAAAGGGATGAGAAACCATTAGCGTTGAAATGAACAAATTAACAATGATGATCGCCTGACAAACCGAGAAGCATGATATACATGCATCTTTGTCATCCCGGAGAGGCAGACTCGCTACGACTAACCCCGTCCTCTCGATCGACGTAGCACAACTATAAGGAGGGTGGAAACGAGGCGCGACGCTCGCGCGCAGCTGCAGCTGCGTCCTCGTTCTCCCTGCGAGGACCTACGGCGTTCAGTGAACGAGGCGGCGCGGTTTCGAACGGGGCCGAATTGTACATCCTCGGGGTGAGAGAGCGTTCGGTAGCGTGCAAGTCGAACCCGAAGAGGGTGCGTGCGGACCTGTCCGCGTTATACGTTTGATTCGAAACCACGCAGTAGATACGAAGAGACACGCACGTACGACGAACGGCGGTGTAAGACGCTTCTCTGGGGCATCGAGGGCGAGAGGGTGCGCCACCGGGGTGGCAGGGAGGGAGGGAGGGAGGGGAGAGAGGAAGGCGACGGAGAAGGATGTCGATGCGCCGTCGGTGGTCGGTTTCGGGGGTTGACTCGCGCCGCGGGGGCGATGAGCGCACTTCCCTCCGCCCTGAGATTGACCTGCTGCTGCTGCTGGCTCCTGCTGACCTGTCTCGTCGTCTTCCTGATACCTGCATCCTGCACCAGCGACACGCCGCGGCAGGTCATACGCCGGACACGAGAACGGCCAGGAGGTGATGATGATGCGCTCGCGCGCGGCATCACCAGCTATCTCGACGACGCCGAGTACGACGGCCAGATATCCAGTGACAATGACGACTACGACGATGACGACCTCGAGGAAGATTGGTTCGACAAAAATATTACCGCGGGTGAGTAGCTATTTTATTTTCGCTCTTTTCTCATTACGTTGATCAAATCGTCGGTTGTAGAGAGTGCGAAGATGATTTGGTAAATGCTGGTTTTATAGAGAACCTAACGCGAACAAAATTCGATAACAAGTTGGTCGTTAAATGATTCGATAAATCGAGAAGAGAGATTGTATCGAGTGTTATATATTCTCATGAAAGTGTTTATCAATATTTTTTTTTTTTTTTTTTTCATTATTGGAAGACACGATATGTGCGAGAATAGTAATTTCTAATAATTAATGACAAAGTCATGATTGTTAAAATATTCTGGGGAAGAAGATTTTAAAAGGCAAGGCAATTTATTCGGAAACATTTTAATGACAACGTTGTAATACATTAACTATAAGTGACGTCAGTGAAATTATTTAGTGTTTCTGAGGATTAATATTGTCAACGATTCAATTTATCGTTTTTCTTCAATTTAAGAAAAGAATCGCTGATTTGAAGATGAAGAAATTAAATTAGAAAAATTAGAAGATATATTAAAGATATTAAATACGCTATTGGTATCCCTCCTTGAAATATATTCGCGAAATTTCCATTGCGAAGTACTCGTGATAGTAACGAAAAAATTGTTCAAATAATGCCAATAATAATATTGACCATTTTTTGATGTAATATTTATGAAAAATGAACAAAATATCAAGTCGCAATATACGAATTTCTATGATATTCGTAATTATTAGTGATTTTTCAGTAAACGAGAATATTATTTTGAGTTACAGCAGTTGAAGGCAATGTAATAATATTATATTATTTTATTCAAAGTAAAAAAATTATAAATCTAAAGTTTCTAATTTCTTAGATGTATACAAAATTCGCTTTTAATATATGTATGTTTCAAAATAGTGTCATTGCTATTGAATCAAGAAGAATCAAAATTTGGTTTTATATGCTAATAATATTTATTCCAAAATGGAAAAAATGTGGCTTTTTCAACATTTTACGAAGTATGCGTTTATGAAAAAAAAATTAAATGTAAAATGAAATTATAATTACAATATCAAGATTACTTGAAATCGCATTTTTTATACATCTCATACTTTAAATTAATCTGTCCGGATTATTAAAAAAATTGTAAGTCTGATAAATCTTTTTCTCGCTTTGTGTGCGGCTCAAAATTTTTCACAAAAGAATTTATAAATTTATTTCCTTAATTATCAAGTAAAAATGAATATAAAAGTTTGAAAATAAAAAATAAAGACTTTATTAAGTTAAATATTACTTTGACAAAGCAAAAACGTATATTTTATTAAAAAGTAAATTATGTAAGTTAAATTGTGTTCATAAAATATCATTTTGCAAGCAATTTTATGGTAAAACAATTATTTACGCTTTTTGAATTTTGAATAAATAAGATGATAATAAAACAAGAGAAATACTAAATGAAAGTTGTGAAGTACCTACCTTTGAAATAAATGTAAGTAATATAAGAGAACTTATATTATATATAACTCTCGTTATAATAACTTACATTAACCTATTATATAAAGTATCTCTTGTTATACAAAATTATTCGGTAATTAACATATATTTAATATAATTTGTAATCAAAATATACATATACACGACAATGCTCTATTTTCACGTAAGAGCGATCGAAGGCAATGTATCTCAAGGTTCTCCTTGCTTGCGCTTGCTTCACAATGTGCAAACGTTCCTCGAGAATGTTCATTAAGGATATATCTTTGCTCTCGAATATATCCTCGAGTGTAAATGACTTTATTGATTGAATAATGAACTATTATAACTTTTATGAAAACATATAATGTATCATTTTTCGACTAATGAGCAAAATTTTCAATAAAAATTGTTTTTTTATATAAATATAATTTGTTATATTACTAAAAAGTAATAAAAACATATCGTTCAAGAAATGCACAAAATACTTAAATCAATTATTTCTTTAACCACAGAATATTTTTATTTTAGTTTTAAAAATTATATTAATTCAAAATGATTTAATTTAATACTTTACTAAAACAATGTAAAATTTATTTACTTAAATAAATGTTACAATTATATATATTTTATCTCCTTCATTAAAGACCTTTAATTTGTTGAAATACTAACGTATATGTGATTTTAATTTTTCTATATTTGTATTTACTTTCGGATATATATTATATGTATATAAAACATAACAATTATTCTGAATTATTTTTGAAACGTTTATTACAAAAATTAATGTAAAATAAAATTGTAATTGCAATCAAGATTACTTCAAATCATTTTTTATATATCTATTATATTTTAAATTAAAATAACCGGAATTAATAAAACATATAAATTTAATAATTCCTTTTTTTGTTTTGTGTGTGTTCTGTTCAAAATTTTTATTATAATTATAATATCAAAATTATAATTATTGTTATTAAAACGGTTTTAAAAGAAATTGAAAATATTTCTATAACAGATTTAATGTCGATTTAACTGAGGAGAAAACGTGTTCTTGATTTTCGCGCCAAACATGTCACTAGTATTGATTTTAATGGATGCTGCTGCCAAGCTCTCTGTTCTCCCCAGATCTCCGTGTGAGTTAAAATGCACATTGTGTCTACATTCGTTTTATTTCGGAAGAAATGATAACGCATCATTGAGATACATTTATTGCTCTTTCATTCTTGCTGTGCATTTTTCAAATGAAAAGAAACGATCGAACAAAACGAATTAGACCTAACAAACTTATTAGTTATAACTTTAGTTATAACTAATACACGCTAAAAATTAATACATGATAAAAGGGAAGAAAGCTTCAAGTTTATTGGTGCAATCGTGAACTCACTTCGCCATATTAAAAAATGTAAGTCAAGATAATAGAAATACACTAATTATACGATATTAATGATTTAGCGAGAGATATATTTGTTCAATGTTACAAGAAAATATCTCTTTTGCATTTGATATTTTTTAACTTTTAATGATTTGTACTTAATTAAAATAATCAGAGATATTTTTAATAACGCGAATATATTTTTAACTACTTAATGCACTATGCATCGAGTGTTATTAAAAGCTTGCGTTGAACTCTCTGCAAATCATGCTAATCTAAATTCTCTAGATGAGAATGCGATAGAATACATGCACGCGAAGTAGTCGTAACGCGTACGTGTAATAAACTTTAATCAGTATGAAATTAAATATGACTGATAAAGAAATCCTGTCGAGAAGCTACGTTTCTAATTGTGAAACGCAAAACCGGTATATGCTCATCACGAATCGACACAAACTATGTCGCGCGGACGCTATTATTCGTAAAACAATGAGTTCTGTAATATTGAAATCTCTGCATTTGCATAAGAGCGTGCATGGCGCCGTTAAATGACGCGAAACGTTTATTATCCACGACTGTCGTTGTCATTAAACGATTTATCCGAATGTACGTATTACAGTCCAAAAAGGTGTATGTAAAGCTGAAGCGTCTCTTAATTATTTATAAATTCCACGCAAATTTCCACGAAATGAGACGCCAGATTTATACACCTCTAAAGAATAGAAATATTATAAATTAGTTATTCTCACTCACCGATACCTGCAAGAGCGGAGTTGTAGTACACAGCACATTGATCTGAAAACAAAATATTCAAATTATGCATATATATGTGTGTGTCTATACAGGGTGTTTTGAAAGTCTGGAAACGATCGGAACAGCTCATAAACAATGCAATTTTTTTTATTTTGCATACCTTATGGTTGCCCCGCTGTCACCCGATGCCTCTCTGAATCTGCTCCTCCTCTTTTGGTCATTGTCCTCTTTCGTAGCACTCACAACACTCGCGAAAACACGAATAATTACGATCGCCCGACACGGCACTCCCTACACGTGAAACTTTTATACGGCACTCCCGACGCGACGTGAATCGCACGCGTATTTCGCGTACACTGCACAATGAGAAAACTATAATCGAAAACACGAACCAACGATTTGTTCGGCACAGGTATTATTGCTGCTAAGCTGCGCTCGAGTTTGACTGCGAGAATAACCTGTAACAAATAAAATATATACGTATATTAGAGTAATCTTATTATCTCTCGTCAATATTTGTAGATATACGTAGGTATTCGGTAGTTTTTATTTTAACTTAATTAATTTTTTTTTCTTTTAAAAGCCAGAACTCTTTTTAGAACTCATGTATAACTATAAATTTTTAAATAATTAATCCTGATAATTGCTGATAAGGAAAACGCCGTAGTACAAAATGAGACGTTGCGTGCAAATGGGATCTCAGTTTGTCCCCATTTTCGTTGTTTTAATGATCAGAACTATTTATTTAAACTATCAAGGACTCTAGAACTATTAAAAATAAAATTCAGAACTAATTATTTGAGTTTCCACAAAATCAAACGCCACCTTCACATATACACACTCCAAAAAGAAGCAAATTGTAAGCAATTGATAAATAAGATGTTTATTTTAAGATACACATATCATTAGAAAATAATATAAAAAGATTATTAATACAAAGAACAATCAATAATATATTAATAAAAAATAATAAATTTGAAATAAATTTGAAGGATACGCGTGCGAAAGAACACTTATGACATTTCATTAATTTAAACATATTATTTAAATATATAAAATATATTTAATAAAAATTTAAACATTAAAAAATACGTATATTTATATTTAAAAAAATTAATTTTTAGTTTAAATCAATAGGAAATTTTAGCGTAATTTGTCGTTGAATTGTCTTACATACGTTGCAATTTGAAAGCGTGCCAAGAATGTTGCTTGCAATTGTTGCTTGGCTTATTAATGTGAAATTAACGAGAATATAATGCGTTGCAATTACAGTAAGTCCAGTAATGCACGTCTGTGATAAATAAGTTGGCGCGCTGCCAGTTGATTGCACCTAAATTTTGCAACTGAATTGATAAATTGAAAACTTTAAAGTCTTTTTATTCGCATTATTTCAATGTCTACGTGTTTAATGAGTACGTTATTAAAATGAAATTAGCGATAGCAAATTTAATAATGTACGAATATTATCGTCAAAGAACAAAGTTATCACTTCGTTGCCTTTATTATAATGTTATAGGAATTTATATATAAATATATTCTGAGATTAAATTGCAAAAACAATGAAATCAATTATTCTCGTGACTATGTTTATAGAGAAAGGTCGGTATTTGGGTTCGCCTTGCGACCTCGAGTGCAATCCCGAGCTACTGCACGTATTCTGTGATTCGATCACTGGCTTCTGCGAGTGCGAAAAGTTCTACCCTGTTCGTCTTGGGCCTACTAAGGGATGTGCCAAACGTATGTATAAAAGCGGCTTTAGTAGCCCTCGCACACCTAACAAGTAGGTCGTTCCGATATCATAACTTCCATGGTAACGGTCGGTGAAAATAAATATTCGCACGCTCCTGATGACCTGAATGAAGTACAAGTGGTGTGAAAAGACTTTGCGCATTCATTTATTTTCTGCATCAAAATGCAAAGAACGCAACATTTCTAAACAAACCTTTAAAATTATTGCACTTCATTGTATTGTATTTCATGCATGACTCTCAATATTTAAAAAAGATAATTCTTGTTAAACGTTTATTTGATTAAAAATGCAAGCTAAAATAATTGTAAATTAAACAAATGTACCAAAAAATACAATATTAACATATATATAACGAGAAAAATTTCGAGAAAAAGCAAAGTTCTATCAATAGTTTGGGAAAAGATTGAGCGCATCATATATTTAAGTAGATAAAACTTTGATTAACTTCTTATTGAATAAAAGATACGTTTCTCAATAAATGAAGTCGTTTCAATCAATCGATTCTTACTTTCAGCCAAAAGACTCGGAGAGCAGTGCTTTTATCGCGCGACGTGCACTTTTGCGGATCAGCATTCGACGTGCATCCAAGTTCAACACAATGCAGTCTGCGACTGTGAGGAGGGATATCACAGGGTTGCTCTTTCTAGGCCTAATAAGAAGGTTTTCTGCGCAGAGGGTATATCATTCATATTTTTCTGAAATATTCCTATAATTTTATTTCGAGATCAATTTATGATTAAGTTCCCTTAATCGTCGCCGTTATTTATTATATTTTATCATATAAAGTTAACGAGAAGTCTTTCTAATATCCGATATAACTGCGATTCATTACCATAAACACTAAAGTAAATGTTGTCACTGGAAACCTTGAGAACCTTGAGAAAATTTATTTCGATATCGATCCGCGACAAAGTCAACGAGCCGCGTCCTCCTTAATTCGCCGTAATCTCCACCGATAGATCTGGTGCTGATAACTACGGACCTCCCGACCCTACTTTGCATCGCATCGGGGATAGCCATCTTCACGGGAATGATATGCTTCGTGCTCAAACTATTCAGTCGGGCGAGGTATTCAAGGCCGCGGCATTACGCCAACGCCAATCATGCACCACCCATGCTGTTTTCCAGCGACACAGGTAACTAATGATGATCAATTAATGGGGAGATTTTGCAGAAAGAAAGATATCACGAAACAGAGAAATTGCAATTATTGCAATTGCAGAAATATGTTAATGCTCATGTGAGATATTAACAATAATGACGCAAGTAGTGATCCGATTTTTATTTACTCTTTGCAATCAAATTTTTTACTAAAATTTTAAAAATTTGACAAAAATAATATAATTCTCTAATATTTTTTTAAACAAAAAAAACTTAGATTTAGTCTCAATCAATGACAGTACTTAATTTTTAATATGATATTTTTTTAATATAATTTTACAAATATGCTTTTATATAATTAGATTTTGTTTTTTTTTCGATTCTTTTTGCTCACGTTGAAAATGTTTATTCCGATTAGGAACAATTGATATCATTTTATATAACAATTTAAAACATTGTTACAGGATTAATACTGTTTAAATTAACAATTTGATATAGCCAAGGAGATACACGTATATATGCAGATATAATGATTTTGCAAAAATGAATGAAACACATTATATATTTATAATGCAATTATTTTTTATCGATAAAATTATCGATAAAACAAACTAATTATTCTGCTTAATTTTCATAATTTTTCTAAAACACTGCATTGCTTAATGTACTTTTATATTATACATACAACACGATTCACATATAAATCTTCTCTTCACACATAAATCTTTTATATATATTCAATCTCCTATGTATGTATTCACAATAATACTTCTTCTCTTTCGTGGAAAACCTACTTTTACTTCTACAAAATCAATAAAAGATATCTATATATCGATAAGATGCATAATATATTCCAAAGAGAAATCTATTTTCGTCTTACTTCGTCACTTCCGACGTCACGGATCAAACTATACTTCACGAAACCAAATTCAGCAAGAAAATAAAATCTTCCAAAAATAATTTCAAGCAATATAAAAGAATTGTTTCAGCCACACATTAATGTACATATGCACGCGCACACGCATATCAAGAAGTTAAATATATAGATATTTCTTTCATCAAAAAATAATCTGAGAGCTGAAAAAATTAATTATTTTGTAATCCACAAATTATTTCAAAGCAATGATAACTTTAAAATTTACGCGCAAAAAAAAAAAAATATATATATATATATATATATACATTATTGCATTTTTTCCTTTATACATATAATTTTTTAAATTTTAATAAGACAATTTTTAATGATTTTTGTAATTTAAATTTTCTCGTATGATTATATGTGGCACTAGAATATATTAAAACTATTAAGTCATATACTCTGCTATCAGTACATCCAATATATTCGAGCATTTGAGGTATCCTTATCCGAAACGTTGCGGAAACGTTATCATATTTCATTTAAAAGGTCAAATGACACATTCATCACGTTTATGAATGCAAAAAGACTAAAATTATTTGCAATTTATGATATCGTGTAGCACATACATATATCCACATATGCGAAAAAGTAATTCAGAAAATAATTTCACAGGCATACCGCTGACTCTACACGGACGACCGTCCTCGCGATCGAGTCAACGGAGTAACAGCGCCGGGCCTCTTAGTTGCGCGTTCACCAGGAGACCCAGCAGCGGTGGCAGCCGCGGACCATTGGTACCAGCATCCAGAGCAGGTGCGGCACGGGCCGCCGCTATCTTGCTTATATCGTGTCACCTTCAAGCGACCAAAGGCAACAACAAGCATCGACGTACTCTTAGTGATGTAGCTGAAGGATCGTCCGACGGCCTCGGTAGACGATCAACGATCTCTTTCTATCTCTGTCTCTCTCTTTCACTTTCTCTCTCTCTCTCTCTCTCTCTCTCTCTCTCTCTCTCTCTCTCTCTCTCTCTCTCTCTCTGAATATCTCACATTCCATCGTATAGATACGAATATGCCCTTTTCCCTCTTTGACGTTCGCTCCGTCTTCCTGTTTGCTTATCGATCCGCTCATCAAATTACATCAAATACCGCGAATTCCATTGGTAATTACGCGATTCGAGTTATATGAACGTGAAACGAGGGTGCAAAAATATTGCCTGCTTTCGTTAGGAGATGTCGTCGACATTATTATCATTGTGTACATTCACACAAGTGTTATCCTGGCAGTAATAGATTCATTCAGTGTTCTCGTCGTGACTATGTGTATTAATTATGTTTCTCTAGTTCTTTCCTGATACTTCTCCATATTTACGTTTCGTTTCTATGCTCGTGAACGCTTCTTGTGCTAGTAACGATGGTAACTATACGGAAAGAAAGATTAATTATAAATGACTGATGGTGTGTACCGCGGTAGCAATGATGCTTCATGGCAAATCATATCATTGTCGCTATTACATGGTCATGATAACTGGCTGTTGTCGATAGGTGTTTTAGATATTCGCATTTCGTCAAGATCTCGATACCCTTGGTAACTTCGTCCACAATGCGTTTTATTCGCTGGACAAATTTAATAGTTGTTCTACAAAACACACATGTAATATATAACATTAGTTGAATATATGCAAGAGAAACTTTTCAACATTGGATACAATCGTCCTCTTCTAACTATTTTCGTTAATTGCATTTAGTTGTTCTTACATCATCGTAACACAATTGTTATTTTCTGTTTACGCGCTATTTTTATGAGTATCAGTTTTATGTACATATACATGTACATACCTAATTCACGATGTTCTTTCCTCCTAAAAATAAGAAATTTATCAGCTTCTCAAATTAAAATAAACAATTATAAAAAATTACGGTGTCTCTTTGAAAACCGTATAAACATTAGTTCTATATCCGCGAAAAAAATATGAGATTGCAAATAAAATGCAGCACAAGTGTGTTACGAGATAGCAAGATGGCAGCGGCCGATTTCGTTGCTCGTATATGAACGAATGTTTTCTGGTAAGACTTAGAAGAGATACGAAATCCTTACGCACTAGCTAGCTCGCTGCACACACGTACACACACATATATACTTATACATATGCATAAGTACATACAAGTATTAATATACGAGGCCAGTTTATCGGTATAGATATGAAATTTGTAAAATTACTAAAAATCTTTCCTCGATGGTAAAAGTCGACCAAAACTGGCAATCGATTGATTGCCAGTTTTGGTCGACTTTTACCATTGAGGAAAGATTTTTATTAATTATTACTGGCGAACCTTAAGGATTATTATCTGTTGTAAAATTACTATTGTCTGCAGAATTAAAGTTGAAGGAAACAAATGTTCAATCATTTGACATACTCTTGATTTTCTTGCCGGAAAACTGAAGCTCTCTACACAGATACACATATGTACGTACATAAGTATATACGCGACACGTACACACGCATACAAAATATATATATTAAATAATATATAATATTTTTTAGAATAGCTTGCTTTGCTAGCTTATATATTTCCATAAAAAGTTGCTTTTTAGATGTGTACCTCACATCGTAAAATGCGCCTGTGTGTGATATAAAAATATGCATTTTGATAACCTTGCGAATATTACGTGCAAATTACATCTTTTAATAGATTTTTATCGATGTTTGATGCTGTTCGTTTAAAAAAAATTATACGTAATAATAATTTTGTAACTAGTATGTTTTAAATTTTAGCAGATATTTACAATATAAAAAAAGAATTTTGTTAATATTATTTAATTTGTAAATAATTTTATTATTATTACAATTTACTATATTTCATTCATATATCATCATAATTTGTAATATTATCTATTTTTTAATTGAAAATTTGTACTGTTTACATAAACCCGATACCACTTTCCTCTATTTAATTCGATTTATCACATGCATGAATTACTTTACAAAACACCTGCAATTATATTACAAAATACACAATTATACCAAAAATATTTTCATAATCAAGTTTCATAGTCAAGTAAGAATTTTTAAAATAAATTTAGCATGTTTATACGATACCTAAATCCTTTTTTTTTTTTAAAGAAAACATCAAAAACAGACAAATACATATTTAATAATCCATGGCTATTTTTACTCTCATTCTCGTATATTCATTCACATCCCTATTTGCTCAATTTGTAGCACTACATTTCTTCGCAAGCTTCTCTACTCCCACTGCTTCATCGAATATTTATCGCTCCGATAAAGGTATCGCAAGAATATATATATTACAATCTCGCACTTTAGAAATTTACAGTCTTAGAAAGTTCAGCTTAGAAATTATCTATTGTAATAGATTATTTCTTCCTTTCGACGTTATATTTTTTCTAACGTAGAAAATAAAACTAATCATAGAGACTACATTGTATCTCTACGTGTAATTCTTCTCTTCGCGTAGGTTCCCGCCGTCCTAGTTTAGCGTCGGTTCATAGCTCGACCTCCTCATCTCGTAGCTACAGTGCCCGTCGACTCGAGAAGGAGCGAAACGACAAGGAGCAACGCCAAGTGCTTCAGGAACTCCGACTGGCGAAGCAGCGGGATCAACTGCAGCAACAGCAACAACAGGTGGTGCCGACGCCTAGTCCTAGGACACCCCATTCTACAGACGAACTGCTGCCTGCGGTCGAAGAGGGAAAGGAAGTTTTTTACAACGATGTAAGTAATTTCAATCTTGCTAGAGACGCCTATCGCAATCCGTCGTCATCATCATCACCATCATCATGTTAATAGAACGATTTACAATTGCTATCGAGTTTTAAATGAGTAAATCGCTTTTGCAGCAGGTACCGACGACTTCAGATGTATCAGACACCATTCCGACGATGACGACGACCATGACGACGACGATAACAACTTCCAGTGTAATAACAACCCGAATGGGTGAGATTGCGCCTATGACAACGCCAACGACGCCCGTTTTTGGCACGAGCGTTGCGCCACGGGCTTCCGATGACATTTTTCAAGTGTAATCTTCGTCAAAAGTACACATGATGAAGTCAATGGACGTACAATTTATTAACGACCTTTTTATCGCATTTGCAAAAACCAACCGCAACGTAAAGCTGGAGGTGTATACGTAAAAGGAGCACAATCACTTGCTCTTAATACAAGAAACTCTAAAATAAATAGGCATGCACAAATATCGAAACTAAGCTACATTCATACTCTGTCTACATTAAAAAGTTAACTTGTTTGTAACAGAATGATGAATAATAATTTTCTTCTTCAACAATATGTATATGCACGAGAAAGCGATATTCACGTAATGATTAACTTTCTTATTTCGAAATCTTTTTCCGAAAATTAAGAGTTTGTATTTAACATTATATATTTATATTATTATTTTAAGTATTACATTTTGCAATAAATTCCCAAAATAATATAGTTGATATATATTTAATCTGGATAATTTAATTACGAGCTCTTTAAATTTAAATCTTCTTTTTCGCACTACTGGAAATTGATATTTCGCTGACTTTGTAATGTCAATAGAGTATTAATGTAAAGGCACTTTCTAAGTGAATGTACTTGGGCACAAGTGTACTTAAATGAGTTATAGAGGGGGTGAAGACATAATAAAACATATTTTTACTCGGTACTTGCACAGACAGATAAATATTGCGAGAATGCAGCTGGGCATTCAAAAAAGAGCAAGAATTAATAACGTAATTAAGCGAAGCAATCAACATAATGACAGATAATGTTTCTATTTGAATGGCTTGATAGGTATAGACAAAGATATTGAAACTGTTTATAATGTCTGATTGTGAGAAAAGTGCATTTAAGCTTAGGTACTTAATATATTATGCAAGGAATCTTGACATTGATGACAGAATATTCCGATTATAAGCAGAGAACGAGAAAAAAATCAGCGTCTCAATGCTTTGAAATTATTAAACAACAACAACTGGACTACAATATCAGATAAAAATTTTACAAAACAAATTTTAGAAAATTTTGTTTGTAATATGAAAATCGTACATTTATACTACATAATTGAATTTCTTTTGTATCAAAATATTTTTTGATTGCACAGAGATTTATAATGCTGTTCGATTGTGAGAAAAGTGCATTTAAGCTTAGGTACTTAATATATTATGCAAGGAATCTCGACATTGATGACAGAATATTCCGATTATAAGCAAAAAACGAGAAAAAAACCAGCGTTTCAATGCTTTAAAATTATTAAACTGGGCTACAATATTAGATAAAAATTTTACAAAACAAATTTTAGAAAATTTTGTTTGTAATATGAAAATCGTACATCCCAGTAAGCAAAAAATCATTGCTATAACGTTATTATTGTTGTCAAGTATATAGTTTTTAACATTGTATGCAACATCATTATGAACAAACTTTGACATTGATTTAGAGGTTTCGGTAATGTTGAAATTAACGTTTTTAAAATATTTTATTAATATTTTGAGCAATATATGTTATTAAATAATATTTTTAAAACATTTATAAAACATCAGTTAAAATATTTTTTAGAATATTTATTAATAATATTTTAAACATATATTTATATATATAAAACATTATATCATAACGTTTAGAAAATTTATATAAAATCAACATTATAAAATGTTGATTAAATATTTCTTGCTTACTGGGATTTATACTACATAATTGAATTTCTTTTGTATCAAAATATTTTTTGATTGCACAGAGATTTATAATGCTGTTCGAGTTCAGAGAAGACTATTTTTACAAATCAACTATATTAGAAATGAATTACATCAAAAAATTCATAAGAATTCAATTAATTATTAAATTAATTAAAAACGATTTTATATAATTTACATATAAAAACATATACATGCCACTGTATAATTACATATCAAAAATCATTTGAAAGGATTGGTTCGCCTAAAACAACATTACTATAACAATGCCTCGTAAACCTTTTTGATTCTGATCTTTGATATCAATATAATCGTACTTGATACAAGAATATAATAATGATTATTCTCGTGTTTATCAAGATGAATTATATTATTATCTAAAAAGTTCGCGGTTAAACTAGAAATCATTTTGGTGTCAATATATCTGTTTATTACATGCTTACATATAATCGTTATATAATCATTTGCTTAAGTCAAGTTGTATAAAAGTCACACATGAACTTGTGAAATTTTTTTATCAGAGTGTGACTACATATCAGCAAGTCCTAAAACACTATTCGAATATAACATAAACATCGTTGAAAAAAATGGAAAAATCTCCTATCCGGATTTAACAAATAATAATGTCATTGTAAAAATTATAAGACTCACGCTGCATTGCCGCTATAGCAGATTTTTTCAATATAAACATTCTATTGATTTTTAGATATTAAAAAGAAAACTTTTGATTTGTTTATTTATTAAATGTGTATGCGCAATGCGATATGCATAAGTTTTGTTTGTACCTTTTACACAAAGTAGAAACTTCAATTACTTATAAATAATTATATTGTTTTATTTGTAAAAATTAATTCAATTAATTAATTTATATCTCTATATAAGATATTATATATATATATATATATATATTTTTTTTTAATCAAAATAATGAAAGAAAAATTTTATTTTCAAAGAAATACAAATTCAAAATAAATATAAATTTTATTATAATTAACTTTTCGAATACTTCGTCGTTTAAAAATTTAAATAGTGATTTATGAAAAAGCAGTGGGATCTTTTTTATTACAATCGTGTCATATTTCATAATTTATGCGATGCGAATTGCGTGGCTCTAATTACCATAGTTAACATAATCATAATGTGCATTTAAAGATCGTTTCACAAGCCTTCAAAGTGTAATCTTTGGTCGCTAGAGTCACATAAAGTATATAAAATGTAGTGATACAAATCATATTAGGAGAAGTTATGATACGATGCAATCATGTTCGTAATAAAGATTTACGGAGTCAGATGGAGAATCAGTCAGAGAAATTTATTATAGCAAAACGTATATCGACATTCTCGTGTTCGGATAATTTACGCTGCCTTTTCCGAATAAATGATTAAAAAAAATGAATGTACTGAGAAAAAGAACGCGTCGCGTTAAACTCCAGGATGTTCTTACTCTCATACATGCTGCATAGCATGAATGCTGTATAGTCATATATTTACACGCATGTACACTTGACACAGAGATAAAATACCTATACCTACGTACGTGTTCGGCAACGATCGCACCTGATTATTAGGCTCGATCATAGTCGATCGATCTATTATCATTAATGCTACAGAGGAAATATAAAGTTATATCACACGCAGCCCGTATATTTCTCTGAAATATTCAATACTCGACTTGCCGCCTGATTTATAAAAGTCGATGTACAATGTTATCGTTTTATCCCGATTTTAAATGTTTACTGTATCATAAGATTGTAATATAGTCGTTGGGCCAAATAAAGCTCGTTTTTCGATATAAGCATATATGCAAGTAGATGTGATTATTTCTTTTTACGCTGTACAGTATCAAAATCAGCAAAACATTAGCAGTAGAAATTAATTTTGCTGTTTAAGCCACTATTAGCTTTCTTTAAATTCAATAGTAATTTATCAGTCAAAGAATTTATAAATTAAACCAACGAGAAAAATAAAGTTTTGCAAGTAAAAGAATTTCTAAACCGAAGAAAGTATATCGAGAAATTCTAAGACTTATATTGCTGCTTGAATCTCATTTCAAGAATGTATTTATGATTTATTAGATGAAATAGATTGAAGATTTATAAACAAAGACGGTTCAATAATATATTAAGACTGTACCTACTCAGTTGATATAGCCGAAAAAAATTTCTTATGTGAAATCTAATTTGAAATTCGAGGAAAGATTTTCAACGAAGAATTATAAAATGCTGTGCACTACATTATGATATTTTTATACTCTGAATAATGGCAAAATTAATAAAATGATGATTTTTTCCATAAATCAAAATGATACATCGGAAATGATATTTAATGGAAGCGTTCTTTAAGTAATGGAAGTTAGTCTTGTTAACTCAATTATGATACTTATATATATTCGCATATCAATCTTGCGAGCAATTGGTTAACAAAGAAAACAGATAAAAAATAAAATAAAATAAAGAGACAACTATCACCTATTAGATTTAGTTTGTAACTAATAATCGTAAGCCGCTTTCCTAAATATTGAACAACTTAATCAAAGCAATTTCAAGCAAATTGGCGGCAATTTGTGGACAACGCTATCTGGGTGACGATAAATATAAGTACGTCATGTAATATTAAGAGCTTGAGCACAAAAACTGTCGTAGTCGTTTCCGACGAAGTCAAAGATTTAAATCGAATCAAAGATCAATACGCTATGCTATAGAGATCGAATATATACTTTTAGTTTATAAGCGTTAATAAGATATGCTAGAGATAAATCAACACATGTTGATTTATCTCTTTGAGATCTTATTGTGCTCATTAAACTAAAGGTATATATTCGATCCGTATTGATCTCTCAAGACACATTGCAGTCACAGTAAATTTCTCGGAAAGAGCACATTCAATAAAATATAATATTTGTGTATTAGTTCCTGAACGTTGACGACACATTCGCAAAAATGTCCTAAAGTTATTACAATAATTCTATTACTTGATTCAAAATATATTCCGTTCATTATAGCTTATTGCGAGGTGCAAAAAAGTTCTTCACTTTTGGTAAGATCTTCAAAAACAACACACATATATAGCTATAAATACAAATTCTATAAACTCCTTAGCAAAGTATTTCATAGATATATTTAATATAAAAATTAAAATTACTATTTTATCACATATATTATTTTTTATATCATACATATATATAATATACATTAGTTGCTTTACTTTTGATATTTTATTATAAACTATTAATTCATATATTTTATATATTTTTTTACATATTTCGTATGTAAAATAACGTTAAGTTAGTATAATATAAAATCATTTGTAAAAAGAGCATGTGTCCCAAAAAGTTAATTGAAGGTTTTCATTATTCAAAATCTTGTGCATTGTTAATGATATGTATAGTGTTTCCCTAAAAATTGACTTAATTTACTAAAACCACGTTGTGTTTAGGGCAAATATCACGCAATCTGAACTTCGTTAATATTATAATAGTAATGTCCTATATTTTGTATCTGATATACCAGGGAAAACATACTAGACTTTCAGAATATCTCTAACATTCTTCCTAGAAAAATTGAAAATACTTCAACGCTTTTTAAAAAGTACTCTATATCAAAAATATAATTTTGTTCTAATTTACAGATATAAACGTATCAATCAATAAGGAAATTGAAGGCAAAAAAATGGAAGAAGAAATCTCTGTGCAAATAGAAAACAACTCGCCCTCAATAGAGCACACTTTACGCCCGATAGTATTTTTTTCTTGGTTCCTTGGAGTCGGCGTTGCACGTCCGCGAAAGTGTCCTAAAGCTGTCACGTTAATCCTACGTATTATTCACTTCGGAATATGTTCCGTCATCGTGGCTTATGGTGCGATAGATTTCTTCACCTTCGGTAAGGTTTTCAAAAGTGACATATACAAGATTATGTACTACATGAGCAAAGTGATGTCTTATGTGTCGGCATATTACTACGTTTATCACGGCGTCGGGCAGTATGAGAAGTGGCCTGAATTAATGAACAAAATGAAGAATGTCGATCAGAAGATCAGAAAAGAAACGTCTATGAACGATCGACCGATAAAAATTATCGAAGTGCTGGCTATTTTCGCAACAATTGTTTGCGGTCCACTATTTCTAATCATACACGCTCTATATTATTTTTTCACGCGTCCCGAAGATATTTTCGCATCTGACTTGCTACTTTATTATACGATAGCTCAGTCATTGATCAACAGCTTCATATTTGACGTTATCGTCTATGTGCTATATCATAGATTTCAAACGATAAATGAATTAATCGTGCAATTAAATGACAGATTTAGTGCACCATTGATTACGCTTAAACTCAGATGTTTTAGAGAATTACACACGGGTAAGTGCTCGTATTTTATTAAAAATATTTTTACAATCTCTTTGAAGATAAATATTACTTTAAAATATTAATTGTGGAATATTACTTTATTAATTATAATATATTAATACTATTTTATTAATTTTATTATTATTAATTTTTAATATTTTTTAAAATCTTTTAAAGTAATATTCTCTTCGCGATAATTTAAATATTATTCACGTAAGACAAAAGATAGGTAATTCGATGTGTAGTACAATATTGTGATATTACATTGTTAAATTAAGAAGATAATTATGTTCTACAGGAATTTGTGATCTGGTCACGATGGTAAACGATATTCACGGTTTTCAACTTCTTCTATTCTCGGCAAATTGCTTCACCATGGTCGTAGCTGTGCTATTTAGAATTTACATGGGCGTTGTAGAAAAAAATGACGCATTTATGCTGATCAATAATATACTTTGGTTTTTATATGCCGCACAATTCGGCCTAATGTGTTGGATTTGTACACTCGCGCGTCAAGAAGCCGACAAAACTGGAATAATTATATATAAGATTATATTAAATTGCAACAATGTGAATATTCGTAAACTAAACGGTACAAGAAATCAACTAAATCTAGAAGTACCATCAGAAATCCAAGACGGCGAGCAAAATTTTAATAGAAGTAGCAGTTATAATAATCTAAACTATATTGTTATAGAAAATTTGCGTAAAAACCTGGACAAAGATTGTGTCAGAAACGAGATCAATGATTTTTCTATTCAATTACAGCAGCATCGAGTAACAATTACAGCTTGCAACTTTTTTGAAATGAATAATGCTCTACTTAGTGGTGTGAGTATACAATTTTATAATAAATATATAAATTTCTTTGGAAATTATAATATATAATTTACAGCACTATTAAAACAAATTTCTTTTTCAGTTCGTCGGTGTAATTACTACTTATTTAATAATTCTCGTTCAATTTTATCGACCCGAAAATTAACGCAATTCAATGGAAACTAAATAAAAAATTATCATATTTCAAATCGCACTAAAAAATAGGAAAAATATAAAATTTGTGTATATATATATATATAACCAACATAATATATATTAATTTTTAATATAAATATTTATTATAATATATTAACTTCTAATATAAATATTATAACAAATTTATCATATTATATTCTTTAAAAAATAAAAAATGTTATTTTACAAGAAATAAACTAAAATGACTGTCAAACATAAATAATAATAATACGCATTGTAAAATAAGATGAAATGAAAAGTTGTGCGAGAAGAAAAAAACAGAAGATTCAATTTAATCGACTTCTTCGATGGTTGGTCCGGCACCTCCGGTACCACCGGCACCAGGATTAGGTCCTGCTCCTCCAGCACCAGGGAAACCACCAGGTGCTCCACCGCTTTGATAAAGTTTCGTGACGATAGGATTGCAAATAGCCTCCAATTCTTTCTGCTTGTCAGCAAACTCTTCCTTCTCCGCTAATTGATTGGCATCCAACCATGAAATAATTTCGTTGCACTTGGACATAACTTTTTCCTTATCAGACGCATCAATCTTATCTTTAACTTTTTCATCCTCTATCGTGCTCTTCATGTTAAAGCAATACGATTCAAGAGCGTTTTTAGCACTAATCCTTTCTCGTTGCTGTTCATCTTCTGAGCGATATTGGTCGGCTTCATTTACCATCCTTTCTATCTCCTCTTTCGATAAACGGCCTTTGTCATTGGTAATTGTGATTTTATTTTCTTTACCTGTAGATTTCTCAATCGCAGAGACATTCAATATACCTATAAAATAAAATAGAAAAATAAGAAATGCGTTAATTAAATTATTAAATAATAGATTAAATATTTGATTGTAAAAAAACCTCAATGTTTAACTTACCATTTGCGTCAATATCAAAAGTAACTTCAATTTGCGGTACACCCCTAGGCGCCGGTGGTATTCCAGTTAATTCAAATTTGCCGAGAATGTTGTTATCCTTGGTCATCGCTCTCTCTCCTTCGTAGACTTGAATAAGTACTCCCGGTTGATTGTCGGAATACGTGGTAAACGTCTGAGTCTGTTTCGTTGGTATCGTCGTGTTCCTCTTGATCAAAGTTGTCATGACACCGCCAGCGGTTTCAATACCCAATGACAACGGAGTTACATCCAACAGAAGTAAATCTTGAACCTCCTCGGACTTGTCACCGTGCAAAATAGCCGCCTGAACCGCTGCGCCGTAAGCAACAGCCTCGTCTGGATTAATTGATTTATTCAGCTCCTTGCCGTTGAAGAAATCTTGAAGTAACTTCTGAATCTTTGGTATCCTGGTGGAACCACCGACTAGAACTATACTATGAACTTGAGCCTTGTCCATCTTTGCGTCTCTAAGTGCTTTCTCGACGGGTTCAAGTGTACTTCTGAATAGATCGGCGCAGAGTTCCTCGAATCTAGCCCTGGTGATTGACGTGTAGAAATCAATACCCTCGAACAAGGAGTCAATCTCGATGCTTGCTTGCGTCGACGAGCTCAACGTTCTCTTCGCCCTTTCGCAGGCTGTCCTCAAACGTCTCAGGGATCTTTTGTTAGTGCTCAAGTCCTTTTTGTATTTCCTCTTGAATTCTTGCACGAAGTGATTCACCATTCGATTGTCGAAGTCCTCGCCGCCAAGATGCGTGTCGCCGGCTGTAGATTTCACCTCGAAGATGCCATCCTCGATTGTCAGAATTGATACGTCGAAGGTACCACCGCCCAAGTCGAAAATCAGGACGTTCTTTTCGCCTGCGGCCTTCTTATCGAGACCGTACGCTATCGCGGCTGCTGTCGGCTCGTTTATTATCCTGAGAACATTCAGACCAGCGATGGCACCAGCATCCTTTGTCGCCTGCCTCTGAGAGTCGTTGAAATACGCTGGTACAGTAATAACGGCGTTTGTCACGGTCTTTCCCAAATACGCCTCCGCTGTCTCCTTCATCTTCGTTAAAACCATGGAGGACACTTCCTCGGGGAAGAAGGTCTTCGTCTCGCCTTTGTACAACACCTCGATCTTTGGTTTGCCTCCGTCATTGACTACCGTGAACGGCCAGTGCTTCATGTCACTCTGTACTGTTGCATCATCGAACCGGCGACCGATCAATCGCTTTGCGTCTTTAGAGAGATAAAAATTATAATATATTATAAATTGTTTTTTCTTCAAAGAACGTTTCTTAAAACATGCCGTGCAACTAGCTGAAGAGGATGTGGATTGTATTGGATTCTGAAGGAATGATTGCTGAACATTGCCTAGAATTATCACCTCGTTAAAAAAAATATTCAATATTTGCCAGCTTTGATATTTATAATTATAATAAGAAAATGCATAATTATAATAAATTATAATTACAAAATTTATAATTTAAAATTTATTAATTAAAAATTTATAGTTATAATCAATTATATTATAAAATTTACTTATTATAATTATAAAATTTATTATCAGAAAATAATTTTGTTTAAAAAAATTTTTAAATAATATACTTACCAATTTTGTTTGTAAAAATTGTAAAAATTGTAAAAATAAATCTAAAAGATTTATCACAATAATGTGCGTCAAACATAATATGCATGTTTGTAAAAATGTATTACGTAAATGTAATATGTTCATTACGAAAAAAAATCAATAAATTCGATATTTAGCGAGATTGCTTATTCGATAATAGCGAGAAATATATCGTATGAATCATTTTGATTTCGATCCAACATGAATCGGTAAATAGTGTTTATCGCTGGCATAAATTAGGATTATATAAAACTGACGTGTCGTCAGAACGTTCGACTATAATGTAAAGGATGAAAATGAGCGGGCAGAGGGAGAAAATTGCGTGCACAGTGACTAGATGCTATGGAAAGATTGTGCAAGGTCACTAGTGCAGTAAAATACACAGTCGAGGTGCATTACGTGTAAAACACAGTTTCAAGTTCAATTCCAAAGAATCGAAAAAAATTCACAAATGACAATCTTGATTTAAAATAAATTCTTTTGTGTCTAATACGTCAAAGTTACAACGTACATGCATGTTTAATTAATATAATCTTTAAAATCATTAAAATATCAAGTATCAAAACTCGCTAAATTACTAACGTGCGATATAAGTATCGCATTGCATAAAAATTTTTCAACTCACCGAAGATGGTGTTGCTGGGGTTCATGGCAACCTGATTTTTCGCCGCATCGCCGATCAACCTCTCGGTGTCGGTGAAGGCTACATAACTTGGTGTAGTCCGGTCACCCTGATCATTGGCGATGATTTCAACTTTTCCGTGTTGGAAGACACCCACGCAGGAATATGTGGTACCTAAGTCAATTCCGACTGCCGGTGCTTTCGACATCGTGTTATCCTTATTCTCTCTTATTACAAGCAATCTCTCAATGCGATCGAATACTGAAAGTGAAATATATGATGTCAGCTATTATATGTGCATCACGATGAAAAAAAACAGCTCAATTAATTCAATTCCGAGAAAAGTGAAGTTGGCGGAATATAGTCGCGTATTTCGCGCTCGAAATAGTGCGACGCAATAGACTTGTTTCTCGAATAATCGATTGACAATTAAGTGAACAACTTCATCGTTTGCAGAATTATTTTTACAATTATAAAAATGTATTATGGTACATTTCTAAATTGTTGTAAGAAAAATTGTGAAATTTTCATCATTTACTTTAGTGGATAACCTTGTAAAAACGTTTATTTTCTACGATTAGTTTGCGATGCGTCATTGCAAGGTTTGTCTAGAAATTACGATGACATGTCGTGCGGACAAATAACATAAAACTACAAAGATTCTCATTCAAAGATAATGTATTCTAGTTATATTATTCCAACCAAATTCTGATAAAATTGCACTTCCGCTTTTTTGCACAATTGAATTACAATTTCAAATTATATAATAAAACGAGGGAAAAAACACATTATTTATACATATTTAAATCTATTAAAATATAAATAAGTTTTGATACAAAAAAAAAACTACGTAAAAATTCGTATTTAAACAGCTTCAATTGGATAAATGAAAGATTTCACGGCAAGTGATGCAATTTTCAGAAAAAAATTAACTTACATTACCATACGATTATTTCGTTAAGAAATGAATTTGAAGTTGAAAATACACGGAATATTCACCTTGTCGTAGCTTTTCTGTCGTAGACGATTTATAATCTGCGAGTCGGCGCTAAAGAATGTGGGCACTTGCGGAACACCTTACTCCTGTCACGTTCGTTCGAAACTGAGAACGCGGGCTTGCACCGCGCTTTTAAATATACCGAATCGCCCGTTTCGAGAAGCTTCCGCGGATGACCAATCGCGGCGCGGATTCTCGAATCCCCGAGATGCTTCCATCGGCGCATGCGTAGAGAAGGAAGGAGAGACATCGTGCAACGGGATGAAACGACGTAGAAAAATACGGCGCACGATATAGAATATCCACGGCTATAATTAACCGCACGAATCATGTTGCTTTCGATGAAATATCATATCTGGCGCATCGATGAAACAAAGAATATGCTTGTTTGCTAAATATCGATCAGCTGTACAATTGGAATCGCGCTCGAGTATCTTCTAGAAATGGCAAGAAATTGCGCGACAATAACTCGCGTTCGAATATACGAGATCAATCGCGTTTGCGCGGGAAGATTCCAGAAAATGCGCGATTTATCAAAGTAAATTTATGTTTTTATGTTTTTATTCCTACGAAATACGTACTCTATTTTTTCCAATCTTCTGTCCTGGCAATTGATGTTTCGATTCACGCTGATAACCAATCGTAACCTAAATGTGTGAAAATAAATGTTATTATTATTGGTCATTAATTAACAAACTTTTTTGTCATGGCAACAGGAATAGTCTTAGATTATGATAAATATTAATACAATTTTGGCGCAATAAAAACATCTTTCTCTATATCAAAAAATAAAAGTTGTAAATGGAGTAAAAATAATACATACCTAATTTCTTTGAGTATATCAATTAATGGATCGACGAGTTTTTTATTCGATCGAATGTTCGAACAGAATTGCGAAACTACGTGCTCTATTTAGATAAAGATATTCGTAAAATATATCCTGAACGGCTGTAATTTAAGCAAACAGCTTTACTGAGTAAATTGCACGATAAAAATAACTCTGGCGTTACACAAAATTTAACAGGAAGTTACATCAGCGCTACCTATACGTTGATAAACTCAACTTAGAAGTCGCAATCTGCCTAATCGACTGAAGATAAAAGAAATTATAATATATATATATATATTTATAAAAGAATCAGTTTTTTGCATTTAATTAATTTAATATATATATTATATGTTCAAAGGAAAATTTCGTTGTGTCTTACGCAAATAAAATGATTAATAAAAATAATACAATTACTCAAAGAGATGGGTTCATTATTTATAATTATCATAATGATCGATTCGGGTTCCACAATTGCGATCGTGAGATCTCGTCTGACAAAAATTGAACAGCTGATTCGTATTATAATAATATATAATTAATTTATCCGCTTACATATTCTCTCTTATCGTGACGCGAACCATATATTTCGAGCATCCAATCACGACGTCTCGGCGCTATTCCGTTCTAATGTCAGTATTGGTCGATTAAAGCTGGTGGTTGTCCCTTGTCGGACATGACAAGTTGGCCTTCGTGGCCTGTTTCTTCCTGCTTGATAAGCTGTCATGTAGAAATGCCACGACTGTCGTCGCACCATTAGACACTCTCGACCATCAACTGTGCAATCGAAATGCAATATCATAGTGCGAGGAATAATGATGTGCACAATGTGATATACAATTGAATGACGATTTACGGTTTTCGAGCTCATGCTTTGTGATTGTAAACATTAACTCACGCACTCTCGTACCCAGGTAGCAGCAGGTCTTCCGTTATGAATGCTTAGTAAGTTTTCCCTTTTTTTCCTCTTCTTATCTAGATTTTGTTGTCCTGAAACGCTTGGTTTATCTCACTGATAAGTGGGTTGCATGCAAATCCAGTGGTGAACAATGGCCTTGGAAAGACGAGAATTGTCATTCTCTTAGTCTAAATAGATTCTAATTTCTAACTATTCTAAATCAATATGGTAGTTCATCACCTCTTTGTGTTATTAATAGATATCATGTAAACTAATTTTTTTATAAATCTTGTGAATTTATTTCTTCGTCACTAGTGTCTAAAAAAGTTATGGATATTAATTAGATATATTGTCCATGGGCACTATTTGCAAACTTTTCACTTATTAATTGAAAAAAGAAAATCTGTAGTTTATTAACAGATTTATTTAAATAATTATTAAAAATCAGTAAAATTAAACATATATTTTAGTATATTTAATTTTTTTGTTATAATGAAAACGTATTGCACTTATATATATATTATTTCAAATTCTTTTGCATATATTCTCTTTATTAATCATTACATTTAATAATATATATTGATTAAAACTTACACAAATTGTTTTATCTTGTGTATAGTAATAGAGGTGCACCAGGTATATCAGGAAATACATTTGATTGTTGGGTTCAAAAATCTAATATGCATGATGATTCTGCTATAACAAAAATGCAACATCAATTCTGGGTAACAAAGCAAGTTTTGTCTCGGAGATTAGGAAAGAAAGAAGACGAATGTATAATTGCTTCGGATGCTGAATTGGATGCAAAGCTAGAGTTGTTTCGCAGTATTCAAGAATCTTGTTCTTACTTACAAAGAGTTATTGACAGATATCAAGAAAGATTATGCAGTGCGTTTTAACACAATTTCTAATAAAGGATAATATATTAATTAATATATTAAATGCTACTCTCTAACATATCTCTATTATATCTTGACTTTAAAAAAATTAAGTTATAAGAATAGATTTATATATAATATTATGATAATAAAATAATTTAAATTTTTATTTTATATAGATTTAGCTCAGGAAGAAAATGGAATGGGACGTTTCTTGAAGGATGCTGGGAAACAAGATAAAACTCGTGCTGGCAAGATGATGTCAGCAGTTGGAAAATCCTTATCTTATTCAGGTCAGCAAAGGCTTGCATTAAGAGCTCCTTTGGGTCGACTGTATCAAGAGGTAGAAACATTTAGGCAAAGAGCTATCGAAGATACATTACAAAATGTGCAAGCAATGGAAAAAGCTCGTACAGAATATCGAGCTGCCCTATCATGGATGAAAAATATTTCTCAAGATTTAGATCCAGATACGTCCAAACAAGTAGAGAGATTTAAAAAAGTTCAAGCACGTGTCAAACAGTAAGTTCCATTTTGCACTTTCACTTATAATAAAAGTATAATCACAGATTTAATCTAAGTTCCTCTTCTTTAACCATTATAGTTAATTAAATTACATGTACTGTATTTGTCTTTATAAATTTAATTATATATTTAAAAACCTTTATATCTGTTACAATTTAGGGGCAAAATAATTTTTGACAATCTGGCCCTTGACTGTCTTCAGAAGGTTGATTTATTAGCAGCAGCAAGGTGCAATATGTTCAGTCATGCCTTAGTTTTATACCAAACCACACTCCTGAATTTTACAAAGAAATCTACACAAGCTTATTCTACGATAGCAAACAGCTTTAAAGGCTATCAACATTTTGATTTTACTGTTGTACGAGAACTGGCTGAAACTTCTAGTAAATTGGCACAAGAAACAGGTGGTGATGAGGATAAGTAAGTTACAAAATAAAAATAAATATAAAAGATTGAAAATAAATAGTGTCATCATTTTTGTAATATTAATTTTTATAGATTACCATTTTTTGATATGGATTATCATGATGATGTTGAGGAAGCACAAGAAGCTACTACAAATTCAGAAAATACATCAGAAAAAACTAAACAAACTGAAAAGCTCTTGGATATAGAAAATGAGCCAAAAGATATATTGATACATTTAGATTCGACTACAAATTCTTCGAGCAATGGAATCGTGCATAATACTAATGATGTGGAAAGTGATAAAGGTCTTGAAGAATTCTTTGCAAATCTGAACTTAGAAAAGGATGTTTCTAATACCACTGGACAATCAACTACTAAAACTGAGAAAAATGATCATTCCAAATTTGAGAAAACTTCTGAAGAACAAAAGTTAGCAATGGATATATTTGAAGAGTGCAATACAGATTTTAATTTATCCGATTTACCATTGTTGTCATCAGAAACTCAACAGGAGCAATCATTAAATTTTTTGGCTTCTGAAAGTGCAGCACTATTCGATGAAATTCTAAATGACAAGCAGCAATGTACGAGCAATGATTGGGAAGGCATATCAAATGATACTTTTCTACCACCAAACATTTTGAAACAGAGTTTAGGAGATGCAGCACTAGGTATGGGACAGAAGAGTACCACAACTAATAGCACAGACGACAAAGTAAGCATCTAAATTAATAGTAATAATCCCCTTCTCCTCTTCGTGCCTCGTACGATTAATATCGCAATATTCTTTTCATAGAAAAAGAACAAGACTGGAAAGCAGAAAGGTAATTCGTGGTTGGATTTATTTGCAGAATTGGATCCATTGGCTAATCCAATGGAGAATCTTTCCGGCGATAGTAATGCTTCTGCTTAATTCATAATGCAATTTAATATTATCTTGACACTCTGGTTATTTAATATTTATAACAATAAGGAAAAAACTGATCATTATTATTTATTGCCAATGAATATCATGATGCAGTGAATGCATAAAATTTAATGTTGTTATTTGGTACAAGTTTGTATCTTGTATCAGTATTGACGAATTTGTAAATTTTAAAATTTTTAACATTCCAGATTTCTTTTTAATGGAATTGTCATAAGAATCAAAACTATTTAAATTACATGAATTTTTTCATATAAGCTAGAGACACGTACCAAAGATAAAATTTAATGTTTATTGAACATTTTATGCTAGTCATATATATTTTCTTTCAAATATATATTAAAAAATCTTAAATATAAATAAATTTATTATGGAATTCTTCTAACATAAATATATCCATACAAAGGAATGGACACAAAGTATACTACATAAATATTGTATGCGCTTTCTGTGTTTATTTCAAGTTCTTTTCATGATTTTATTTTTTCTCTTAATTTTTTTTTCTTATTGCATAATCAATCCATCTGAAGCCTCTGCTTGTAAACAAATATTGTAAATTAATAGATATCAAATCCATTATTACTTTTAATAAAGTCAAAGAAATTGTATATTTTTTCACAATTACTTTCTGTATTAAATTAAATAAATACTACAAAGTTACAGGCATAGGCTCAGAAATGTCTCAATTTGTTCATCTTATTTATAACTTTCAAGTACTTATACACATCATCAACCGAGGTAATCACAGTATTAATGCTAAAGTCGTAATGTATTTCAAATATAAAAAAGACACTTGAAATCATCCGAAATCTAATCTTCGTCGGTAATACGTTTCAAGTTCAAGTCTCGTAAAATTGCGATAGGGCAGTCTTGACTCTGAAATGGAAATAACAATGAGATTTGTTAATACAAAAGTTTACAATAAGTGACAATAAAATAGTGGGTGGGGCATAATATTTATCTTTCATACTTCTCAAACAATTGGGTGTCTTTCGTGTGACGTAGCTGTTGCAAGATACGATAAATTCCTAATTCTCTTAGACGCGCTTGTCGTTGCGCGGCACCGGGTTCCTCTCTCCAGACTAGATTACATACACAGAAAATCGCTGCGACTTGTAGTTTCACATTGCTATGCATCTACATAAAATATATACATTGTACATATACTATAACATATATATATGTATACAATTAAGACATTTAAAAGATAATTGTTAAATTAATAGATAGAATGTGAATGCTTCGATTTAATCATTTAATGCACACATTTGGCATCACCAAGCTTATGGCAATCAAATTTTTATGCTATTTTATTCTATTGTAAATAAAACAACCGTCCATAAGCATGAACAACGCCGCCTTATTTGTAGAATCCAAAAGAAACAGATATTAATTGAAGTAATGAAATATTGAAGAGAAAAAGTAAAATATTATAATTACGAACCATGTAATCCATGAGTTTCTTAAGCACGTCGTCATTAGCCATAATGTGATCTCTAGCTCGATCACCATCAGCTACATTTGCTAAGATGCAAAGCGCTTGTTCTTTGACATCCGCCGGATGTTCCGGATCTTCCAATACTAGGATAACCGCTTGCATAACATGAGTGGCATGTTCGCCCATTATACGATCTATGTGAGCCTTAGTAGAGAGCAAGTTTCGTAACAGCCCCAGCGTCTTCATCAGAACGCTCAATTCAGGATCGGCCAGAAGGCGAAAGATTTGATCGGTGCCCAAGCACGAAAGTATTTGCGATTTTACACGTTGCTCCGCTTGAAAAGCCACGTTCATTAAGGCCCAAATCCCGTTCAGTCGGAGTGCCGATTCGGGTCGTTTAGTGAGTGAACACAACAATTCTACTCCGCCGGATTCGAGAATTGGTTCTTTGCTCGGACTAAACTCCAATAGTAAATTACATAAAGTACTCGAGGCAACAGTTAATAAATCACCTTCACCTTCGCCTCTACCTATAGTACAATAATTATAACAATGTTAATAGTAACTCATAGTCGGCGTTCGAATACTAATAATAACAGCTAATTATATAAGCATTGATTTCTTTATTCCTTTTCTTCTTTTGGAAAAATGATTTTACAATGTAGATAGAGAAAAGAGAATAGGGATGTATTCACTGTTTTTCTCTACACGCATTAAAAAGCATGTCGTCCTCGTTTCTAAACTCACATATTGATTTTACTTTTTATTTGGAAATACTAAATCGTTTGCTTCTTTGCAAAATATTAATATGACTAATCACGACAAAAAATTTAAAAGATGACGAACTTTTTTGATACGTGTATTTTTATTCAACTACAATTCTCTTGGCTCTTATATAGAATAAAGAAAGAATAATTTACAATATACATGAATACTTCTTTTTGATATTTTTTTTCTTTCTCTTTGATTAAACTGTTCGAAATTTAAAGCTAAATATACCTATACTGTATCTTACATGCAATATATATGCATGCAACATACATGTTTATTAATGTCTATCAATGTCTATTTTAACGTAATCTGTAATATTTTGTTTATTGTAAATGTATATTATCATATTTTACCCTCCAACCCCTTGTCCGCTCCATGTAACAACTGCATAAGCGGCCTCCACACTGCATGATCCTGAAACGTAGTGCGAAGCTGTTGCACACTCCTCGAGAGGGAGTGCAAACATCTAACCGCGGCTAAACGAACGCGGGATCCGCCGGGATCTTGAAGACCAGAGACAACTTGCTCCATAAGACTTTCCGTTTCGATAATACGCTTTCGAATGTCCTCGTCATTAGCACCGAGAGACGCGAATGCTCTAAACGCGGCTTGTCGCATATCTTGCGTTAACGTTGCATCCTGAACCTGGAACAAATGTCGCACACATTTTCAAATAAACGCAACTATAAAAATAATATAAATTTTTTTACTGTACTTTTATCTGTACGTTTATGGTATAATAATTGTGTATTACTTGTGGATGTGGTCTCAGCAACTCCGCTAGTGTCGGTATCAGATGATTACTAATCGACGCTAAACGCTGCAGATCTGTATCAACTTCGGTAAGATACGCAAGTGTCTCGGCCGCGGCGACTCTTTCACGCGGCGGACGGTCTCGATGACACAATCGAACGAGACACGGTAATGCTCGATACACAACTCGCGGATCGGTAGATGGCAACGCACCGGCTCTATGCATGTATGCGATGCATCTTGCAGCTTCGAGCTGTATCAATGAGCTTTTCTCACGTCCCATTAATTGGCCCAGTGCCACAGGCACCAATCTACCATGGACGGTATTGTTTGTGCTGGCTGATGCGACCATAGCTGATACCATGTGATTTTGGTAACACATATTTGCTAAGCAGGCCAGAGCTGGTAATTGAATGTCGGACAGAGGGGAATCCAATTGCATCGCCAACGTTTCCACCGCTCCACCTTTGGACAGAGCGTTTTGCTCTTCTGTCGTCTAATGAATAATTTTACAAATTAGTTTCTTCGTGATTCTAATATCTTTTTTACTTGATAAATTACCCTTTACCTTACATGCCGTGGTTAAAATCGTCGCGACACAGACTTGACAGGTGACGGATCGACTCGCTAAAGACAACAATCGTGGTACTAACGCGGGATCTTGATAAATCGAGTGAACTGGGGCTGCCGCATGTTGGAATACTGTACGCAGACATCGCAAACAGGCTTCGTTCAATTGGTCCAATACTTTTGTCTTGCCATCCATAGAGATCTCAGGAGTCGGTGCGGAAAGCAAGACTTGAAGAAGCAACGGAACTACACCTAAGTCTATAAGCGCCAATACATGCTGGTCTGTGCCTTTAGCTAAAGAGCCCAGTGTTACCGCAGATTCTAATCTTACACGATCTCCCACGGTACCAGACGTATCTCCGAGCAACTGTAAAAGCCGAGGCACAACACCTTGAGCTATAACCGAACCCTTTTGTCTGTTGCTGCCGATCACCGAATTTTTCAGGCATCTGAGAGAAAGAGAGAAAATATCCATGTGCGAAAAGTTAATGCAATTTTTATATATTTAGATAGAGGAATAATTAATATTCAAACTGTCAAACTGTCAAAAAATGTTTGATCGAAGGGCAAACGAATTACGTGACATTCTTAAGGTTAAGTGCAATTAAAAACTCACATAATCGCATCCAGACATTTCTGTGGATCCGGCGAATAGAGTTCGTCGATATAACTCCTGGAACTCTCGATGTCCTGTAAGATCGTGATTTTGTCTTAGGAGTAACGAGGGTATAATAGGGGATCTGCGGGATCTATTGAGAAATGTCAAACGACCGGAGACCGAGTACGAATCCGATACGACGTCGAACTCACCATATATGGCTGCATCACCGAAACCATCTGTAGATTTTTGCGTTCTCACATAAATGTCACGTAAATCCTTTAACTCGATCGATCCCCGCGCGGAGCGACTTCCACGAGGATCAAATCCAGGATTACGCGGAACGTCTGCGACTCGTTCCTCGATCGCGTTCTCGTTCTCGTGTTCTGAAGTGAGCTCAATCTGTCGCCAATGATGCCAACGTCGAAAACGTTTATCCTATATACAGGGTGTTTCAGAACTGCCGGAAAAGTTTCCGTCATTCTGAAACACTCTGTATATATATATATGACAGAAAAGTATGTTCGTTTTTTAGTTGCTTTCTTTCTCGTTCCTTTTCTCTTTTACATGAATGAATGAATTTTAAATTATCATTTTTTTAATTAATTAAATAATTATGCTTATGGTAAAATCAGTAAAATCAATTTATGAAAAAACAATAAATACGCGCATAGATAAAAAGATCGATAATCGATCGAAGTGAATCGAGTAATCGAACGATGATTGATGAGAGGTTTTGCTTTTCTTGAAAAAAAAAAAAATAAAAATGATTTTGTATAATTTCAAAGAGAGATGAGATAAATGAATGGAATATAAAGTGTCGAAATAATAATGTGATAAATTTATTTGCATATGTGCGGAGGGCGTTCACGAAATAGCTGACGCGAAACTTCGTAATAATAACCTCTACATATGTTAGAGTTAATTTGTGCCCCATCATAACCAATGACGTGGATATAGGTTAAGCTCTTCTACGCTTATGTATTGCACATGCGAATAAATAAAATCAGTTATATCGGGCACGAATTTTTCGTGAGGAACAATTTGTAAATAATGTTCGAAATCACGGATACACAGAGTGAGTGCGGAGATTTTTTTCAATCATTATCGACCGACTTGTAACAATAAACCGGCGAATACTTGAAACGACAATTAAATGCTGTTGATTTTAATACAAGGGATGTGTTTCAGAAATCGGGGTGGGATTGGCAGGATTTGGAATTTCTTTCCTATTCCTTGGTGTACTATTACTCTTTGATAAGGGTTTACTTGCTATTGGAAATGTAAAATTATACTCTTGTTACTTTGCATAAGTGTCATATGTACACAATAATTGGATTGACTTCTAATAAATTGTTACATTTTTAGCTATTGTTTATATCGGGACTCGCGTGTGTTATTGGACCATGGAGGACTTTAAATTTCTTCTTTCAAAGACATAAAATGAAAGCCAGTGCCTCCTTCTTAGGAGGCGTTTTTGTAGTACTTATGGGTTGGCCTCTTATAGGGATGATCTTAGAAACTTATGGTTTTATATTGCTATTTAGGTAAGTGTGATGCATTTTAATAAAGTTGATTCTATATAAGATTTATTTTTGTAAATATATAAATTTAATATTTATTTTATTTTAGTGGGTTTCTACCAGTAGCAATAAATTTTCTACGAAGAGTACCTTTATTGGGAACTGTACTGAATATGCCTGGAATCAGTCGAATTTTGGACATAATAGCAGGAGATTCCAATAGGACAACTGTATGATAATTATATAATTTAAACATTTTTAACTTTAATATCAACATTTTTGCTTAAAACTTGTATATAAATCAATCACATATGTAATCATGTTTCATATTCTTTTTCTGTCATTCCTGTTTTAGAATGTCAGTTATCAGATAGAAATTTTTGTACAAAAAAGTATATACGTATTATACAAAAATATATACAATACATACATAAATATATAAATATATATATATATATATATGTATACCTATATATGTATATATAAAATTTGCCTCTTATAAGTGTAAGAAAATATCAGTAAGCATATAGTATAATTGATTTGTATATTTGTTTACATAAATGACTTATGTATAATATATCTGATTACATTAAGGGTATGCTCAATTGCATATGTGCGAAACATTCTATAAAATTTTATATAAAAGAAAAGAAATCTGAATTTTTGGATCTAACTGCTCAATAAATCAGTAAATAATTGCCAAAAGCGCATACCCTTTCCTTAATCAGATAACAAATGTTTTGCGACAAAAAATAAATGGATGTATTTAATGTGTCATATATATTAAGATGTTTTATATACCAAAATTGAGGAGAAATATATTCAATAAAATTCTTTCTCAAATTTTTAAAAAAGAGCAAAAAAATGATGTTGCAAAAATATAACACTGAATTGATATTAATAATTCAAGATATATAACTGTAACTTGAACCTTTTTAATTTTTACTAAAATTATAATTAAATTCAAAATAAATTTTATAATTAAATTTAAAATTATAATTAAATAGCTAATGTCAAATAAATTAGATCTATTTGTATGAAAAAAATTTGAAATCTACTTTTCAAATAGTCTTATTGATTAGGAGGGTGAAAGAAACATTTCCGAATGTATGAAATTTTATATCATTTTTATTGATTTGCTGCTTTCCCTGCATGCATCCTAACATGAACAGATTAGATGCATACATTCTGAGTAACCGCTGTTCATCTTACACATAATCTGTCTGAAGTGCGAAATTAAATTATCGTCCATCAAAATTCAATGGACTGGCTGATACCATTAAAATGATATTTTATTAATTATGAATTATGAATTATCTACAACGGGCCGAGAATAAGGGCGGGGGGCGGCCCAGGCTACGCGCCCCGCCATTTCGATATTTCGTCGCGCGTCCCTCTCTCGTTGATACTGCGTGCGCTGACTCGATTCTCTAGGCAATTATTATTACTTTCAGTACTTAATATCCTGACCGGTCTACTTATTTCAACGCGCGTGTGTGGAACATTTTTCCAGGTAACAGGTGTTCGCGATACCTCCGCGATTGTATTTGCCTCTTCGTTATTTTTACGATAATAGAGAATATGAAAATACGCGTAATGTCAATCGCTGCAAGAAAATACTGAATCCGGCAATAAGTTAAGCAGATTCTCTTCTATTTTTTTTTTACGTTTACAATTTTTGCCGAGTTTCATGCATTTTACGAGCTGCTACGTCACACGTCCTCGGCCTGAATTACTTGTTCATGTTACCGACAGCAAGCTTTTTTCTGTGCGCGTCGGTCTCTGGGAATTGCTATCAAATCGGATGTTACGGATAATAATGATGATGTTTGTGATTGTAAAGTAATGAGACGAGGATCTTTTTAGCGCTTTAAAGTAGATTTTTGATCTCATCGTACAATACGAGTACGAGCGCACCACCGGTACCACGGAGAACGTTAGAGAATGCACCCTTGAAGAAAGCATTGCCACCCTCCGATTTGTAAATAGTGGCCCAACAATGGAGAGTATTCTTATACAGAATGTCAGTCTTGGCACGGCCAGACTGCATCATCATACGTCTACGTACTGTATCGAAGGGATAAGAGATAATACCCGCGACAGTGGTTACAGCCTGCAACAGATTTGAATGAATAAACGAGAGTTTGATGAAATTGCACAAGTATACATGAACAACAAAATTTTCTGAAGTAATCTTCTCACCTGTGCAATACCCCATGAGACAAGGAATGGAGTTTTCTTGGGATCTGGCAGCATACCACGGGCAGTGTCATAGAAACCGAAGTAAGACGCACGGTAAATAATGATACCCTGCACCGATACGCCGAAACCACGGTATAAACCAACGAGACCGTCAGTTTTGAAAATTTTAGTTAAGCAATTTCCCAATCCTGTGAATTCACGCTCGCCACCACCCTTGCCTACATCGGCAGCCAACCTAGTATGCGATAATGCAACAGTAATTAGTATTTAGTATCAATAATACAAATTTTTAGAAAAATTATTTACTCTTTATTTACTAGAAAATGTATAAATTTATCTATTAAAACAAATTAATAATAATATCAATATATTTTTAAGTGACAATATATGCTGACACTTTATTGACACAATTTAATCATATATAAAGCTTAGAATAATATTCTAATATTCTAAATTGAAATTCCAATTTAGAAAAATAAAGTATTTAGATAAAATTAAATTTATACAGATTAATTTTAAATTACTAATTACTTAGGGATTAATCATTTTTGTATCAATTATAATAATGTAACAGTATTTATTAAAAATGTGAGTAATTTATAATTTACCTGGTTCTGGCAAAGTCAAGTGGGTAGACAAAGCACAAAGATGTAGCTCCTGCAGCACCACCAGATGCGAGATTTCCCAAGAAATAACGCCCAAATTGAGTGTTCTTATCAACACCACCGAGGAAAACTTGCTTGTACTTGTCTTTAAAGGCAAAGTTCAAAGCCTGCGTCGGGAAGTATCTGATCACATTGGCAAGATTACCACGCCAGTAACTTAAGAATCCTTGTTCCTTTGGGATACGCACGAAACAATCGACCATACCTAAAAGAGAGAAAATAATATAAATATACAATATATGACATAAAACTAAATATGTAATTTATATTTTAGATTTTAACCTTTGCACTCTTTAAATGTTTCTAATTAGAAATAAAACTACAAGAGAAAGATTTTGACAATATTAAAATTTAATACAATTTGACTGGCACTAAAAATTGACAATTCAGTTCTAGCTATGATTTTTTCCAATCGAGCAACTTTGTTCGATAATCGTAATTGTTTAATGTACCGATTAAATTGCAACTTGGCAGAAAGTGACATTTTTCTCATCATGATTTTCCTTGAAATTCCGAAGCTCGAGACCGTCTCGAAGACGCGTCTCTCGCAACGGCATCGATGAATCAGCTCGACCTTAATGGACGGCACAAATTCCGTGACGCGTGGAAGCAGACGGAGAAGGAATCCGGTCTCGTGGCCGACGAAAGAGCGGCCATGTTGAACCGCACCGTCATCGATCGGGGTTAAGAGAGCGAAGGAAGAAGCCACGCGCTGCCATCTGGCTCGGGACGATGCGTTTTATTGAAATATCGATCGGCGAGGAACCGCGAGAGAGAAGAAGCGGATATGCTATATGCATGCGACATATCAGTTATATAAGTCGCCGAAACTCTCTCAGGGGGCTTGACCTTCGTTACATAAATGCGCGAAATTCCTCTCCGCGAGGAGGAGGCGGCTATCGCGCGCGCTTAGGGACACGCGAGGGACATCGCGGCCGCCTTCGAACACGGCATTACATAATGGCCACATATCTCTCTCTCTCTCTCTTCTCTTTCCTCCTCTTTTATCGAATGCACTTGCTGAATTTGCTCGCGTTCCCGCACCCCTCGGGAACAATGGAACACGTTCGAGATTAATGGCTACTGTCACATGTTCCGTGGGGCTACCATTCATGCGTTCCGCCACGCGCCGCGTTAACGGTATATCCCCGAGTTCCCTGGAGACGACGATCATCGCCATGCCATGAAGTGATGACGTCCGTGATGCGGCTGTCGTGCAAGATTCTGGGACAGGAAAAGAAATAGATAGATATAGATCCGCACTCACCCTTGTAACGCTGTGCCTCGGAGATCTGCTTGGAGATGTGCTGTACCTGCAGCAACAACTTGACACGTTCGATGGGCGCGACGGTGGTCTTGGAGATCGCCGCGGCCACACCGCCGGCGATGAAATCCTTGGCAAACGCCACGGGATCCGCGAGTCCAGACATTGTGGAACGGGTGCGTGTGTGATTCGGTGATACGGGTTAACGTAAAGGAGAGAGAGAGTGAAAGGAGACTCTCTTTGATGTCAAAGCGTTTCGGACGCGCGCCGGACGACGAGTGAGCGAGGCAGAGATCGCTCGTCACGAGCGAACGGGGCCCTCCGCTAAGAATAGCCGCGCAGGTCACGTGTACCGCTCTGCGCAACTACGAAATCGTCGCGCCGCGCGTGACGTCATACGCCATCGCGCGCGCTCGCGTCTCGCGTTACCCATCTGTCATCGCTGGACCGTGACATGCCGTGACATTTCGCGATCGCGTTTCCGTAAGTAATTCGCACGACCTTTTCCCTTTTGCGGTCAACGGCAGCCCTTCGAGCCGCGTCGCGACCTCGCAACCGTCTCGCGGATTCCGCATTCGAAAGCCGTCCTTTCTCGCGCCGCAACGACGTTCCGTCCAATCGCGACCGGCCTATCGCGGCCAGCCGCGATCGGCGTCGCGGTTATTCGAAATTTTGAACTTGCCCCGCTGGCGGGAAAATTGAATTCCGAATGCGGTTTTCGCTTCTTCATTCGTTAAATAATTTGAATGTATAATGAAACGTGTTATGATAAAGAGATGGCATATAAAGTTTTGTTGAAAGAACGAATAAATATTGATTTTGTACAAATAAAATGACGCATTATTGAACACCTCTACTAAATAAGAATTTTAGCAGAACGCTTTTATCGTCTCTGGACTAATGGAATATCTATAATCTATATTATATGGATTTTAGGTATCTTCGAAAAATTAATTAATATCTATTAATTCATTTATTTGATTAGCAAAGTTCCAAAAGGCTTGAAATTGTATCAGTTCATTATTGCCAATTTACAAGTGACATTTAATGAGCACGTGACCGCGTGAAGTTGCATCTTGCATCCCTTTACCGGCCGAGTCTTCATATCTATCTTCAGGGCGCAAGTGGCTGATCGTATTTTAACCCAACTTTAACCCTTTTCCAAGGTGAGCTTGCGCGTTTCTGTCAATAAAAGAACAAGATGCAAGGTCAATCTTCTCCGAAGAAGGAGGTCAACGGGACGCGTCACTTGCGTAATCCTGGCTCACGGCCATCATGTTGCGGAGGATCCGCGCCAGGGTTCAATGGGGTAACGTCAAAAAGCCAGAGTGTATTTATATACCTGTGAGAAAAGCGCGCGCGTGCAGAATAGCCGATGCTAAAATCAGCTGTCTTTCACCTACACACACACGTGGTGCAGATACCGAATACGAATCTGGCTCGCTCTTATCAAATACTTTATCATATACATATATATTGTTTCTCATTGATTGATTTCTTTTTCATATGTGTGATGGAGAACAAGTAAATTTACAGCCACTTTAATCTTTAATTCTTAAGCTTAAATTCGATTCGAGTCTTATTTTGTAACACCTTGATACAATTTGAATTATACTTGACATTGGCCTTACGATTAAATTTAGAAGAACTTACAATGCTTGAGATAGAAAAGACGCTTTAAATGTAGAGTCTATGATGAGTTTAGATTTAATATCTTGATTATGAAAATATTTGGGGTAAGCATCTGTTGTAAAAATCATTAATTTTTAATATTGGGTATTTTAGCAAACAAAACAATTTTACAAATAAAACATGAAATTGATAAATTAAAATAAAATTAAATTGAAAACAATATTTTGTCATCTATTTATATTTGTTCGCTTATTATCTGTTACAGTCTCGCAGTCCTACTCCAGCAGTCTTTTGGATGTCTATCTAACAATGATCAGATATGCATATCTTGCACATTTTCAAGTTAGCACATTGAATAGTTTATTTATATTGGCATTGTAAGATCAGCAACACATTTGGATAACAATACAGAATGATTATATAGTATAATCAAAGTGTTGCTAGGTAAGTGACTATATATTTTTTTTTAACTAGTTAGACTTTTATTCTTATAAAGACTATATAATCAATAACAGTGTTCCAATCTTTAAGAACTGAAAAAATTATATTGCATAATGCGATATAGAAATTTGATATAGAAATTGTATATAAATGAAACAAAGAGAGAAAAATAAAAATTAAACCAAAGTTAATATAAATGAGGCATCAAAGTATAACAATAATTATCTTTTACTCTAGTGTAACGATTTTATTAAACTCATCTGAATTGTCAATATGAAATAATGTCTAATATGATATTTTGGCAAATAGTATAACATACATTTATTTTGTCGTAATAATTAGCTTTATGCCAATAGTTAAAATAACATTCTCTGTTAAAAATATTATATAGAACAAATTTTCTAATTTTAATTTGAAAATTACATTATCACATACAAATATATTTTTACAATTTTTATTTAAAGAAGATATATAACTTTTTTATACAATTTTATACAAAAAGAATTTTGAAGTGTCCAATATTATGTATACTTATCTGTGATGATAATGAGATATAAATTTACTTGATAAGATAAAAAAATGAGGAAGTTGCACGATAAAAGCGAGATTTCAATGAAGTCTTCTGTACTGATACATATCAATACGTACAGTTCGTAAGAAGGCATCACGAACCACGTGCCAACGTTATCAGCTCGGGCTCGTTAGAGGTCGGACCCGGGCTCAGGGGCTCAAATGTCGCGTATTGGATTAAGTGACAACCTTGAAATAGACTGTCACACTTTATGACTGCGTAATCATTCCGTGTGAGCGATTTCCCGATGAACGATCAATGCACCTGAAAAGCGTTCCTGTACAGCCAGCTAGTTGTTATCATTGCAAGTCGTCATATGTAATTGCAAAACGCGTCTCACTTGAACGACACGTGATACTGAAAAACGAAAAAATCATTATCGTCATTGAAATAACTATATTTCACGATTTATTGACGTTGTTCGAAACAGCTAAAAGTATTCTCATTACATAAGTCACAATGAATCTTTATTAACTTGAAACTAATAAATTTAATAAATTAATACATTTGTTAAATTCTGATTAATTTTACAAATTATTATTTAATAATAATTTAACAATCTATATATTTTTACACATATATATTAAACAGTACTAAAAGTAGTCAATGTGTAGATTTAAAAATTTAGAGATATTGTTTCATGATATTATTTTGTAAAATAAACCGATTGATTGCAATCGATTTGTTGGCTGTCCCTGATAAACTGTATATATATACAGTTGTATGTATGAATATCTAAATGCAATGTCTTTATGTAACATTTCGTTATTTTGTAAAAACACAATTTTATGATGAATTTCTGCATATTATTAAATTTTATAATACAACATAATAATATGCAATGAATATTTAATTTCATATATAAAATATATATATACATATATGTAGATAACAGAAATAATTCTTGTACTTTGCACTTTAAAACTTTATGGGAAAGTGTGCTACTCTTTTTGTATCCACGTATATTCATACAAAAATAAATTTTCGCGTAAAAATAAATATGACACGTACGTTTAATAGCACATCTCTAACTTGATTATATTCCGTACGAAATATGCTTACAATATTATTTATCTCAATGAAATAAATTTTAGTATTATTTTTTATCCTTCAAAAATATATATGTATATATCAAACATCTATGTAATATATATTTCAGTAAAATATATAGCTTTTATAATTATATAAATGTAATGTCAAATTACATTTAAATATATTATATATTATGATAATGTAAAGAATATTCTTTAATATTTTTATTAATTAATAATGCAAATATTTTTGCAAAAAATTGTTACTAGTTAAATAATTATTTGATTATATTTGAAATAGTCGTGGCGCGAGAAACTCTGTTGGTACAATTTAAGAAGCTAGAAGACAGATTCAACGCTATCTAGTGGTAGACCTACTAATAGACTGTGAACGGGAGTACGAGAATAAAAAAAAAAGTCGTAAACTCTTCGGAAAGGACGGAGAAGAGTAAAAGAGAGGTGGAGAGTTCATACGGAGCAAGTAAATACGAATCGAGCCGGAGTTTTGCATCGAACGATGCGTTGAATTACCATTTTTTCTACGACGAATTATTACTCCTCGTCATACGTACAAATGGATGCGAGTTTGGCGAAACGTCACGGTGATAACACTCCGCGCGAATTTACAGTGAGTCTTTGTGATTTTACATCGCTTTGTAATTTGTGTATTATGTACCGATTTGACGTGTCCCGAGTATTCCGTACTTTTTCATGCAACGCAATAATTAAATTAGCTGACCCGCGTTATTATCCAGGATGTAATTTGTGCCGTGAGATACTTCTCTAATCTGAGGTTTACGGTAAACGTCACGTTACACGGTCTATAAACTGTTCTACCACTTTAATTAGGGATTTCTGTTCCATGTATCTAATTAATTATACAGACACATTTATATAATATATCTGTTAAATAAAACATTTTATTTATATAAATGTTGGTTAATCCAATGATATAACAAGGTGAAATAAATAATTCCTTTTTTGGTTTTTATTATATGAAGAATGTGAATGTCATTTTCTGTTAATAGTACTTTATATTTAATATATTATTTTGTAATGAAAATTTACTAAATTGCAGATGTAATCATACCATGGCAATATTCAACATATAAGTGCTGCCTGAAAAAAAGACAAAAATCAGCAACATGACTGAAGGTTGGTTATTAGGTGTTATATACATAGATAGCAATAAATTCAGGAACTAATGAATTTATGAATTTATCACAGGTGCAGAAACTCAACCAAATGCGGGAAATGAGCCCCAGACAGGTAAGATACTGTTTTATGATACTGAGGATTTATACATACGCGCACAATCGGATACTAAGTCTGATATAATTGAGTTAGTGTTTGTTATATATCTATGTTGTGTTACATAATAGAGGGGCTTCATTTTTTAATCTATTTCTCTTTATGTGATGTTATGTTCTTTTATTAAACTGAAGACTACCTTTGTGCTAGATATAATTATTTATCACAAATAAAATATATAATTAGATGTAATATTTAATAGCTTTTTAAAATCAACAATTTATATTAATATGAAATTAAAGAAATGTTTTATATATTATTTAAGTATCACAATATATTAAAGCAGCTTAAAATGTGAAAATGGATTTACAAATAGAAACTTTTAGAGATATATATTGTTTGCTTTTACAGAAGCCCTAGAACCAAGGGCAACACATAGTGAAGGATTACATGAGGGAGCGGCAGAATCAACATCACAAACTGCTCTTGAACCTATGCAAGAGCTTCTTACAGTTCATGGAACTACGCAAGGAGAAAGCAGTGATGCTGTCAGTATTTATACTGCAAGTACCTCGGTATCTGGAAATGGTAAATTTATAAATTCTAACAATAAAATAAAAATACATATATATACACATAAATAATTATATTATTTTTTAGAATCAAGTTCAAGTAGAGTCAGTGCAATAACTGTCGTATTACCTTGGGGTGCTCAAAAAGAGACAGTAAAACCACAACAAATAGGAGACATGGATCTAAGACCAGGAGAGTATGTGATGCGTATTCTGTTTGCAGAATTTACTTCACAGGCGGAAAAGAAGATGGAAGCTGTTATGACAGAACATGTAAGTGATCAGTGAAACAATTTTGTAAGTAACAATGTTGAAGCAATGCTAAATATGTTCTTTCTAGGAAAAGCAATTATCGAAAGTATTGCAAAGAGGAGAAGATCCACAATTTGACCAACTCTTGTCGGCTTTTGGTTCCGTTGCCGAGCACTGTTTGCCCTCGATATTGAAAGCACTCTTCAATTGGTACGAACGTCAACTTGTAGAACAAGGCGGTGATCATAAGAAACCTGCACCTGGGAAGGAAGACCAAAAAGGAAAAAGGTAAATTAATTGGAAAAAATGTATCTTACAAGTATTAATAATAAATATATCACATTTCAGCATTATGTATACAATAGTATCAGGAAGTGTAGAAACAGTGGAAAGAAGCGAAGCAGATCTCTTGCAAGAACGTAGAGATCTTGCTGTTGAATTTATATTTTGTTTAATGTTAATTGAGGTTTTGCGCCAATTACCATTTCATCCTGGACATGAAGATTTAGTAACTTATATCGAAAATATTGCTTTTAAACACTTTAAATACAGAGAAGGCATACAAAACGAACCAAATGCAGCTAATATCCATATCATTGCTGATCTTTATGCCGAAGTAATCGGAGTTTTGGCACAATCCAGATTTATGTCAGTAAGAAAACGTTTTATGGTAGAACTGAAAGAACTACGAGCTAAAGAACCAGGTCCTCATACTACACAGAGTATTATTTCTTTATTGATGGGGATGAAATTTTTCCGAGTTAAAATGGTACCAATAGAAGAGTTTGAGGCATCATTTCAATTTATGCAAGAATGCGCTCAATACTTTTTAGAAGTGAAAGACAAAGATGTTAAACATGCTTTAGCTGGTCTTTTCGTTGAGATACTCGTCCCTGTTGCTGCTGCTGTGAAAAACGAAGTAAATGTACCATGTCTGAAGAACTTTGTGGAAATGTTGTATTCAACAACATTGGACATGTGTACAAAATCCAAGCATAGACTGGCACTTTTTCCATTAGTAACTTGTTTGCTTTGTGTCAGCCAGAAAACGTTTTTCTTACAAAATTGGCATTACTTTTTAGCTATGTGTTTATCTCACTTGAAGAATCGCGATCCAAAGATGTGTCGAGTTGCATTAGGTAAGGTTACAAATTTTATATGCATTGTTTTCCTTAAAAAAAAAGAAGTAAATATATTTTTTGTATTCTTTATATTACAGAGGCTTTATATCGTTTATTATGGGTTTACATGATACGAATAAAGTGCGAGAGCAATTCGGCCACACAGAGCAGACTGCAGAGTATAGTAAATTCTCTGTTTCCTAAAGGATCGAAGGCAGTAGTACCGCGAGACACTCCGCTGAATATTTTCGTAAAGATTATTCAGTTTATTGCGCAAGAAAGACTGGATTTTGCGATGCGCGAAATAGTGTTCGACTTGTTATCTGTCGGACGACCGGTAAAAATAATTTTAACTCCCGAACGTATGAGCATCGGACTTCGAGCATTTCTCGTTGTAGCTGATAGCTTGCAACAGAAGGAGGGAGAACCGCCGATGCCGCGTACTATGGGCGTACTGCCAAGCGGAAACACCATGCGTGTTAAGAAGACCTTCTTAAATAAGGTATATATATGTCTATTGTGATATCAGAGGCGAGAAAATCAGAAGCCTTAATGCATTTATTAAAAACATATAGTTATAATTTAATATTTTTCTTTAATTTAGATGTTGACAGAAGATACTGCACGAAGCATAGGAATGTCTTCGTATTTTCCACACGTACGCCGAGTATTTGTCGATATTCTGCGCGCATTGGATGTCCACTATGGCAGGCCTCTCATGATGACCAGCACTCAAAATATGAATAAGGAACCGGACGAGATGATCACCGGGGAGCGTAAGCCGCGAATAGATCTCTTCCGAACTTGCGTTGCCGCTGTCCCACGACTAATTCCTGATGGAATGACTGGTGCAGAATTAGTTGATTTACTGTCCCGTTTGACGGTACACATGGACGAGGAATTACGCGCATTGGCATATCAAAGTTTACAAACCTTAGTGTTAGATTTCCCCGATTGGCGACAGGATGTCGTCCTCGGATTTACGCAGTTCTTAGCTAGGGACGTGCAAGATACATTTCCGCAGCTTGTCGACAATGGCTCGAGAATGCTGTTGCAACTGCTGACCAGTTGGAAGAACGCTCTGACGAGTCCCAGTATAAGATCTAAGGAACAATCGGTAGATAATACACGGGTGAATATACGAGTGGACGTTGGTATCAAAAAATGCGAATCAGGCCAGGTTTGCATTAATTTTTTGTTCTTTTTAGCATTTATAAAAAGAAACGTACATAAAATACATACAAATACACATTAATGTTATTTCTTGTTTGTAGAAAGTAGAACCCGTCTCGAACATATTCTACTTGGTAGAAGGATTTGCACTGGTTATGCTCTGCAATTGTCGCCTTTATCCTCGAAGACTGGCTGTTCATATCCTTCGCGAAGTTAAACTTTTAATGAAGACTTTAGGTAGCTATATTTACATATAATACATTGTAATGTAAATATATATATCTCATTTTTGAGAGCGGATAAAATATTCTTAATATTGATTATATCTCATTTTATATTATATCTTATATCCTTAGGAGGTCTAGAAGATGATCAACCTGTTATTGATGTGATCGACGCTTGCTGTCCTACCGTTTTGGAAAAATGTTATCATATGTTACCTCCAGCTGAGAAAGCAGCTGCTGCATCTACGTCTAATGTTGATTTACAATGGATAGCGGATAGAAGTAGTTGTGTGTGGACAGCTGGTAATGTTTCATTTATAATACTATATATAAACTATGTATATTATATTATTTATATCTTTATATTTCCTTTATATTGCAGGATTTCACGATGAAAACAGTACCAAGAGTTCTTCTTCGCTTAATCTAAATGGAGCCGACCCGTGGGCCAGTTGTCTATTTGCCTTTCTAGAAAAGGACAGAGTACTCACATTATGTCCAAACGCTGTTGCTCATTCTTGGCCTATTGTTTTTACTCGCATAAACTCTCTGTTTTCAGTAGTAGATCCCACGTAAGATTAAATTTTTGCAATTTAATTTTTACTAGATATAATTTTAATTTTGAAAGAATTAATACTCATTTAATTGTACACAGTCCAGTGAATGACAACCGAGCTTCGTTACTGAGAAGTTCGACGACAGTAAGAAAACCGATAAACGAAAGAGACGTTTATATGCACATCTGGAAAAATTATCTGACTTTTGGATATAGAGTTGTACCACCTGTGCCAAATCCAGTTGTTCGATGCGCCAGTCCAGATCTCAGTCTCAGGTAAGTTAGCTATTAAATGGCAGGAGTTTAAATATCATGTGTATCATCTTATTACATATTATTATTATTTAATTTTGTCAATAGAGCTTCAAAACTTAAACGATTATTCATGTTTATTATGCATCACTCAATGAAAAATACGTGTGCAAATTTGTGCATCGCTACGTTCGTTGCAGATACAAAGAATTTATGTTCAATGAAAATGTAGCAAAATGTATTTGCATCGATAGAAGCTATGCGATTTGTATTTACACATAAATTTGTTGAGATTCAAATAAGATTGTGAATAACTAAAGGCTCATGTTTAGCAAAATAATATATTAGAGCTTTAAATGTATTTAAGAAAAGTAAATCACCAAGATAAAATCAGTATCAATATCACTTGGTATCAATTGGTGTTGGATTATGTATATATCAATGTCTATCATTTCACAGAAACATTTTATTTATTTACTTGTCCAAAGAAATTGTTACGTTAAATATTTTACAGAATTGTAAAATAATTGATAAGTTTTCCATTCTAAGTGTTAATCTTGTACACTGGCACAATTATCGAATTATCGAATATTTTTTTTTAAATAATATCTTTTTAATGAAACACAAAATACTATACACAATATACCCTATTTAATATCGTGCACATTTTACAATGATGATTCTGCGGCATCGCGGCACCAATTCGTACCAAATTCGTGCTTTGCATTCGGGAGCGGGATCCATCTATCTGCTCTGTCCTTTCCCTCTATGCATATAAACACACTTCGCTTTATTTTTTGCAACACTACATCTCTCGCATGCTGTCTCTCCTATCGTTCTATGTCTCGTACATTACATGTACATCTTTCTTTCCCTATCTGGGATATTAGAGTAGTAGACTCTCTGAGCAGTAAATAATGTCTGATACAAGGAGCATTGGTGGTACACTGTATTGCATACTCTAGTGGTCAGCATACGGTGGAGTTTGGTGTGTTGTGCATGAGTAAGGAGTTGAGTCAGAGCCTGGAGAATCTCGGCGGGGCGCAGACCCTGCCGGGCCGGTTCTCTGTACCGTCCATTTCCGGCATCTACACTCGTCACAAGCGTACCAGGTGAGCCTGAGAGAGATTAATAATCGCGAACAAAAAAAAACGACCACGCTTCCTTCGATGTCACCCGGGATTTGAACGGTCGTTGGTAAAAATCGCACTCTGTCCTCTGTCTTCCATTGTTCTGAATCTTCGTCTCTTTTCTTAGCCCTTTATATAAAACGCAACACAGTTTTGATACCTACTTTTTTTTCATTGAACTTTCAGCTTCGTGCTCGAGCTTTCTTGCCGACCTAACAATTATTCTTTTCTTCGCGCGTATTTGCGTATCGCCACCCTTGCCTAGCCTCACGACCGTTCCCGATCGCTTTTTTTTGAGATTAAATTCTGATCGATATATATTTGAGCGCACATAGAAAATTATTGATTTACAAAACTGTAATATAGAATAGAAAGCTATGTAAATAAGTTTGGAAGTGGTGAAACACAGTAGTGTCTTTTTTGCAGCTCCTCGCCGGACAGTTTATCCGCGGAACGCGGTGATAACAAATCACCGGGCACTAACGCGAGTCCGGCAGCCTTATACAAGCTGACTGTACCTTTGCTGAGATGCGAGGCCGTCGACGTCAGAGATGCCGCGGTGCAGGCAATTGGAAAAGTGAATGCCGATGCTTTAAAGTAAGTATATAATATTTCTATACATGGAGAGAATTTTTCATTATATTTTACAGCAAAATTTTCACTACAAATTTTATCATGTTTGATAAGTCAAAAATTATCACATTGTATGTTAAAATTATCATGAACGATTAAGCTGGATTGAAAATATGCTGCATATAAAATTTATATAAAATATTTTATATATTTATCATCTTTTTGCATCTATTCTATTTAAAACATTTAAAGAATAAGTTTTTAATATAGTTTTAAAATATTTTAAAATTATTGAAATTTTACTATTTTAGAAAAATTAATCAAACATATTTTATATCTTATTGTGATCGATATTAATATTTTTATTGTGATAAATATCAGAGAAATCTTATAAAATTCTTCCAACATCATATTGTCCCACGATTACCATGAATTTCAGAATAAATTCTAAGAGAAAATTCTCTCTGTGTATAAAAAATTCTCTGTGAGGTAGAATATAAATTATAAACGTTTTTTCATTATTTGACGACAGAGACTTGATGGAAGAGTTGGTTCCTTACATCCGAGAAGCAGTAGATCGAAAACAGGAAAATATGAGACGGCGAAGAAGACGTGACGCTTTGAGACTGCAGTTAGTAAGAGTACTAGAATTAATTGCCGAATATGGAACATTTGGCATCTGGTAAGTTAACTGTATATTTTGTTTTTTCTTCTTTATTAATTTGTTACACCCAACAGGATTTAAAGAAATCATTGCGTAATTTTTTTTAGCCCAGCTGTATTAGATCGCGAGACACAATCCTTACATCCTACATTCGTCGAATACATAGATGGTGCGCGCATTTATTTAGAAAACGAGACCGATAAGGAAGCACCTGCTGTACGAGACATTAAATTGCACTTTTGTAACTTTATCAGGAAAATGATTAAGAGTTTTTCACGTAAGTAATTTTACTTAAATATAATTTATTTTAATATAATTCCAAGTTTTGAATTAAGAATATATGTATATAATGTCTGAGTAATTTATTGTTAATTTTTTTGTTTCTCTAGTGGAGATTTGTTACACCTTGTTGAAGAGGGATTTAAGAAGAAACCTGTTCATGCTCTTTGCCAGTTGGGCCGGCGTTTACGGCAAACCGCTTACAAGCACGTCGTCTATGCAAGAGGAGGAAAAATCTTGCACGGAATTGCAACTCTCATCCTTGCAAGCTATGAGCGGATTACTCTGTTGTGGATCGTGCTTCAATCCGCAGTCGCTTTCAGAAGAAGGCGCCATTTTATATCAATGGTTGGATTCATTATTGGCCAGTAAAGATGAAAAGGTAAATTAATTGTCTCTCTTTCGTATAAGCTTTTATCTGCAAACGTTATTTTTGTTCTCTTTAACAGTCGAGATTATATGTACAACTGTAATTATCAATATACATATTACACATTGAATTAAGATATCTTATATTCTATCTAACGTCATACCTCTGTTGCAGATTTATGCACTCGCACGTGAAACCGTCGTTTTGTTGCTCGAAGGAAATCCTGATATTGGTACGCTCTTGGATTGGGTGGTAGATCGATGTTATACTGGTGCTCCGCAAGTAGCTGACGGTTGTTTTCTCGCTTTGGCAACAATTTTCAGCGCTAGGTATGCATAAATTTAAAAATGTATATCTTATATAAATTTCATCGTATAAAATCACGCTTTTATTGAGTAGAAGAAAATACGATATATACATATAGCGAGTAAAGATTATGGGACGCATATTTCTGTATTAATGAAGATATAATCGATGATATAATCGTCTTCCGAAATACAGCAATAAGACTCGTAAAAATTGAATGTTTATAATTTTTTCAGAGAATATCCTTGCGATCACTATACCAGTGTCATCAACGTCACTTTAATGAATACAGGATGTCCTCGCGCTCCGGTTCACGATGCGGCGCTTCAACTTCTTCAACTGTTGGATCAACGCTTTTTCGGAAACGTAGGTCCGCTTTCAACTACAGAACTTGAGGCTGGTAAGTAACTCTTGTGCACTATAATACTGTACATATATCCGTGCACTATATAATATCAGTTTTTAATTGTCCACTTTTAACACATGGTTTATTTAGTTAATTGTGATGAAATGAATTTTTCATTGTATCATAATTCTTCATTTATTGAGAACTGTTGCGTTTCGTGAGAATTTTTTTGTTGCGTATTGTTCAAGTGCGATTGTTTCGTCGAATTGCATCTATGCGTGAATTCTGAAACTAAAAAAATGCGAAGTTTTATCAAATTGATCGTAAATCTTAGATCGTTCGTTACTTAACATGAATCATATTAGAAAAAAGAAGAAGGAACATATTTTTCGATCAATGTAATGCTCGTGCACCTACATTTTTGTCATTGTTATAATTAAGTATTTACCATACTGCTTTCCATGACTCGCCATCTGCATGAGAGTTTTGCTTCTAGTATTTCTTCTAGAATTTGATCGCTTCATAAACATGCGGACCATCGCTCTGCGAAAATTCTGCCCACTCGCGCAGTAAAAAACAAAGTTTATTCCGAAACTCGTGTTGAATAATAGATTGCACATTTGCTGCGCCGCAATGAGCCATATTGGTGATTCGGGATGTTCCTGAATTTAACAGATATAACAATAATTAACACTTTAAAATATAAAAAGTATGTCGTAGTTTAATATATAAATTAACAGTGTAAATCAAAATTTATACTACGATATAATATCAACAGCGATTTAATTGAATATTAATAGTGTAGTTATAATAATAGTGCAAATATTAATATATCGCAGTTTTATGTAATTCAATTAAATAAGATGTTAATATTGCAATTGATCGAGAAAGAAATTTTGATTCTAGAAAAGATTTAATTAACAAAATGTTTATTATCCATTAATACTTTAAGATAAAAAAATTGTTTATGATGAGATTAATACGTCAATTGAAATTTAACATCTTAAATGTAAATACGTACGTAAAGAAAAGCAATCACCCTAAGGACGAACGATGGCATATTGAGACAGAAGAATGCGCTCGATACGAGCAGAAGCATTTTCGTAACTTTAGTCTGTGGCATCCTATCCCGAAGAGTCTGAGCGTTATCGTAGGAAGAGGCGTTGGATTCTGTAGTCAAAGTTCGTCGGATATGATCGAGTTTGTAAATGTTGCGCGCTATCAGGGTATTAAAGATCACTATAATGGTCAGGGGTAAGGCGAACGTCATGACAGTGTCGAAGGTATTGTAGATTTTGGCCCAGGATTCCCACTCCTTATCCAAATCACAGCCAGTTGCGTTCCCATTGGATGTAGAGAATAGGAGTACCGGACTACAGATTGGAATCGCTAATGCTGTCAGCCCAATCACTACAGCTTTTGCTCGGCTGACCGTACATAAAGACTGACGACGAAGCGGCCACTTGACCGCCACGTATCTTTCGACAGTGAAGGTCACTACGAGCCACACGCTGAGGAAACTGCAGAGAGTGCTGAGATAAATGAAGAACTGGCAGAAGCCCCATCGATTGAACAGATCCACATGTACCATACTGAGCCAGACTACGAAGATTGTCACCAGGAAGATAGTGTCGCTTATTGCCAGCGCGCCCAAGTAAATGCTGGACGAGGAATAACGCAGCTTCGTACCGAAGAACACGCATACGGATAGACAGTTGCCCAGCAGACCGAAATGTACGAGAATTGGCGTGTAGTATCGTTGGATATCTTGTAGAAGCATGTCAGTCGGGTCTTGTATTGCGCTTTTATTTTCAACGATCATCCTCACGTGTCGATTTCAACTTGTCTGCAACTATCGTCATCAATGAGAAGAGAAGTAGCAAACGGCAAAACCGCGTCAAGCATATAGCGCATCACAGCTTGCGTCATGCATGATGACCTGCAAGAGCATTAATGTTTTATATCGAAAGAAAGAGAAAGAGAGAGACAAACAGAGAGGGAGAGAGAGATATGTAAAAATAGAGAATATGTGCGAAACGCACTTCCTCTAAATTATATATTGAGATTTAAATTTAATTTAGAAATTGAAGATGATCGCTCTTGACGTTTCAAAGTTTCACACAATTACAAAGATATTGAAAGATTTTTTTTAAGATAATTTTTTAGATAAATTTTCGTATTTTTAACAGATAATTTATATTTTATTAGATTTGTATTTTTTTTATTTCGAGTATTTTAATTTGAACTATTTTAAGTAGACTTTAATGGTATTAATTTTTTGTATTTTCATTGTAAATGTAATTGTTGATTAATGGAAGATGCATTTTAATTATCGATATCATTCTTAATATAACAAAACTGGTGATACTTCCACAACATTATTATATTATTTGATCAAATGTGCTTTGCATTTATATATCATCAAATGTAGTATCAGTGTTTATTATAAAAAAATTAATTGACGAGGAAATAGCGTTTATCACGCACGGAAATCCTTCGCATGCAGCAGATATGTTAACAAATCATTAGTGAATATAATATTGATTCAGATTATTGCAATTAAATGAGTATGTTATACATACACTTTGATATTGTTTAAAACAACATTTTATTATTATTGAATTATAACAAAGTATTTATTACTTGATAAATGTCTTTTTGACACGTTACTTTTTCACAATGGTACCTAATTATAAAATTAAAAATTATCTTACGTTATGCTGATAACTACGAGAAAAATTCTTATCTCTGTGTTGTAACACTATAAATCAGATATAGTTTGTCATTAACCTTGATGAATTTTTTTTACGAGTTATAATAGTAATATTCATTTTAAACGCGAATAATTATTGTGCATAAAACACAAAAGAATAACTTCTTGATGTTTAATATTTGATAATGATGAGTGGTTTATTTTTATTGAGGATTTTATGTTAAAAACTGTTTATTTCGAGAAATCGAAATCTTTAAGTGTTTATTTTCTTTCTATTTTCAATCTTATGCTGTCAATTTTATGCACTCAATCTTTCTTGATATTTACGATATTAAAAATGTGATATTAAAATATAATTTTGACACATTATTTGATATATAATAATAAAAAATTTTTTTCATAATTATTTTTTACAAAAAAATATAAAAAATTGGCTATTAAGTTTAAACAATTAAAACAAGTAATTATATCAGAATTTATACAAGTATGATAAAATAATTAATTTTACGTTAAATATGTTCAATTGATCTATTCCCTTTTTATGTGTTTTATATATTTTTTTATTTAAATATAGCAGTATGCCTTTGAATTTTTTTTATTCTAATTAATTTTAAAAAAACTTGTCAAATACTTTTAGATATCAATAATTGTATACCTATTTTTTGAGTTTCAATAAATGAATTAATGGTTTATTTGCAAGATGTGCCAGATGCAAATTATTTATTGCGCTACTATTCAGATTATTCTGTAGACACATTTTATGACACAAAGCTAAAAGCTGCTTTTAAGCTAAAAGCTGCTTGCGATCCAAACACTTTTGAATGTTTAAATATACTTAGATCTTACGTATTCGACATAAGATCTTACGCAAACTCATACACAGTTTTAAAGTTTCGAAAATATGTTAAAAATCTTTTTATACGCGCAACACGTGTCATGTTCAATACCGATGCAAGATTATTAATTATTCACTGATTATTTATTAAATTTTTTGTTTCAGATATTTGCGACACTTTAATTAAATAATACAATTATTTATTAGCATCAAATATAAATTAAATTTGAGTGAATTACATAATAGCCCCGCAACACCTTTCACTACTTTGTCTTTTATTTTTAAAAGAAAAGCAACGAATTATGATATTAAACGTTTCGCGATAGAAATGAGGAATTTAGTTTAATATTTGAAACACTTAATTTTCGGGCACTATAATGTTACGCTTTCAGAGAATGTATCCGAATGCTGTCTCAGCTATTTCTGCTATGTGCCCGATGCATCCATACCTGATAAAGCTTCAGTATTCTGGCTTCTGCGCATCAAACTAATATATAAATTTCCGACTCTTCGCGGCGCATGTTATTCCGTCATATCATGGAAAAAATTTATGTGTTTCCGCCATTTATAAGTTATTACATTTCTATAATAAAATTATATAAATTTTGATGCATAATGATTTTTTATTCATATAGTATTTCATTTCAAATTTCTCTCTCTCTCTTTGCATGATAACAATATTTTAATAATCGATTACTGATTTTCAGAACTTTGAGTAATTTGTATTTAATTTTCTGTTTTTCTTTTTCTTCGTTTACTTGATATATAATAATTTGGATTTATTGTATTACTACAATAATTATATCATGCGCGCAAATGCATCAGTGCAGTACTTGCCAGCAATCAAATTTGAATGTATACAATTAAAATAAAAGTTAAGTTTTTTTTTCAATATGTATAGTTGCAAAATTTTAATGCACAAAGGCTTATGTTCGCTTTTCGTTTGTTATGCTATAAACATCGGAGAATGTTAAACTCCGATTTTTTTCAATTTTTTTACAGTTGTTTCTGATGTCCTCGAGGTTTATTTGTAAGAAGTTTATCCTTTAATGCATTATATTTAGAGTTGCATTCATATTTCTTTAGAAAACAGTACTTTTTTCATTTTATATTACGATTTTATCTATTGAGAACTAATAATTTTCATAACAATGATCATCATTAGTATTTCATATAAAATTTTATCAATTGAATTTAAAATTAAGCTCTGAGATATATGTATGTACGTGTGTGTGCATAAATATACATATACAAATTTTATATTCTTTTCATATCGTACTTATATGATATACATTGAAAAAGTATTTCTATTGAAAAAGTATTTCAGAAATATTAACACATAAAAAGCGAGATGAGTTACCTTATGTGTGAAGATATGCATTTGATTTTTACTAGAAAAAAGGTATTATATGATCTAAAATATTTTTTGTAAAAAGTAGTTATAGTATGTTTCAAGACATAAAGAAATCCTGCACTATGTGTAAATATTATCTTATATTAATGTAGACAATGTAAATATGAATTTATCAATTTTATTAATGATTAATAGAAATAATTTATTTACTTAAAAATTTTTCACATGTTATCTCACAGGACACAATGACGCCCTTGCAAGCTCTACTGCAACTGTAACTTCCGGACCAGGTCAACAGAGTAATCCTGCAGGTGAAATTTCCTCTGGTGGCACAATTAGAGGTGGCACATTAGATGTTCTATTATCGACTACTTACTGCCGCAGTCAAATGTATCTTTCACGACAACTGGCTCAGCTACATCCGGAACTCACGATGCCGATGTTCAGTGGTAAGTGAAATCTGCAAATTCTTATTAATATTTTTAATTCTAATTTCAAAAATTTATATTTTATAATATGATATAATTTTATATAATGATAATATAATAATTGAATATATTAAACAATTATTGAAATATTAAATTAGTTTCCATGTTTTTGAGAATTTTTTTGAAATAAAAACAGAATTTTCTAATGGTTTTTAAAAATATTTTATGTAATTTGAGCTGTATAATTACAGTTTTCGTATTTGCTCGTATTGATGGATCTATTTCGTGAAATGTAATTGATTAGTTCTATATTGCATTTTATTTTGATATAATTTTAATAAATATAGTGTGTCTAAATAAAGATCATCTTATTAGCATGAATATGATTTAAGCATGTACGTAATATAGAATGCTATCTGTTATAATAAAAAATTGTTGTTTGTCGAAAGCTTTGACATATGAAAAATAATTTGCATTGCAAAACAATGGAATTTATTTTGCGTTGTAAATAAATAACATGATACAATTGGATTACTATAAAAGAAACAGAGAAATTTGCTTTTATTATCACAAAAGCGCACACAACAAGAAAGTCATAAATTATCCATACAGAACCGTGTGGTCTTAATAATATTCATCATAGATATTCAATTACATGAATGCAATAAAGAATGATAATTGTATAACAATGCTCGCATGTTCATGCTTTCATCGATTATCATATATTCTGGAGGCGTGTTGCATAAATTATATAAATATTGAAATTATCGCTCATCTGTTCAACGCCTATAGGGGATTTGCATCAAATTGTAGTTTATAAATTATAGTAACGCGTCAATGAAAGAATTTACTTGGAAAATTCGTTTAATATTATAATATATATAAAATATACAATGCAACTATTTATAACAAAAATACATAAAAATAAATCAATGATGCACGATATGTTATAATAATTTATAAAGAAAAGAAATATAAGTTTTTGATTAATAAGATTAATTGAAAGATTGCATCTATTGAATGTGCATGACGTTTTAAGATTAATTGAAAGATTGCATCTATTGAATATGCATGACATTTTAATATTATCTGTCACATAAATTGATTGGTTTATTAGTGTATAGCTGCAATTCAACTACAGAGATTTTCATGTCTTCTGCAGTGATTGCAATTAATTATATCTATTGCTAAATTTTATCAAATATATATATATATATATTTTTTTTTCTTAATGCCATTATGTATTTAATGATGTAAATGCTGAGCTCAATGCAGAGCGATTTAATTATCTTTCTTAAGTATTTGAGAAATTATATTTTTCTTGGTTTTAAAAATAAATCTCTTTCTTTCTCTCATATTTAAAAACAATTTAGTCTAAAAAAATAGATCACAGAAATTTCGAAATTTAAAAAAATTTTTAAGTTTAAAACTTAAAGAATTTAAAATTATAAAATTAATTAGTTAATTCTTAAAATTCAATTTTAATAATGATTAATAACAAAACAAAGATTTGAAATGTTCTTGCATTCAACTTTGTATTGTTGCTCGCGGAATTAGGCTTCTGAAATAAAATCCAGGAAATACATAGAAGTCTAAGAGAAACCGTGACCCTTCTTATGAATTTAACCTTTTAAGTACAATCATCACTTTTAATGAGCTGCAAAATGCATCAAGTTGCTGCGTTGACTCTCTGTTTACATAATAGATTGCTGTTCTTCGCTTTAATTCTGACGCATTCTGACACGCATTTTACCTCATCGTGGATCATCTTAATAGATGTTTAAGAAGAATAATAGATTGATGCAGCACGTGCATGTTGAAAGAGAAAGAGAAAGAGAGAGAGTAGGGGGAGGTAGGAAGGAAATTTGAGCAACAATAACCAAAATAAAATTCTATTGAATTACTATCTTACACGTTTCTGGTTACATTCGTTTGCTTTATTACACTCGAAGCGGTGAACATTTTGTTTTCAGAACGATGTAACACATGAAATTGCAATTTTATCTCGCGAAATTCTATATATGATATTATACTCGATAGCATGTAGCAAAAGAAAGAAAAAATTCTATTTTATATTTAAAAAAAATAATTTTTATTTATTCGAGATTATATTATTCTATCTAATTCTATTTATATAATAATTCTATCTAATTCTATTTATATAATAATTTAATTTTATATTTTTATATTGATTTTTACAAGATAAAACATTTCAAATTAATTAAAACAAATAATATAGACGATATAATGATATATAAATATAATAACAATGAAAATAAATTTAATGTAGATAAAATAAAATCTGTTCAAAATATAGAAATTAGTATCAGTCAGAAACTCTTAATTATTTATGGCAACTTAAAAAGATGAATAAATTAACACGAAAGGATTATATTATAACATTTTTTGACAGAAATTATAAGAGAAAATCAGAGAAAATTCATAAATGATATTAGTTCTCAATTAAACAGAATGCATTTAAAATTATGTACAATTATTTATATTATATTATATTTATATTATATTATATTTATATTATATTATATTTATATTATATTATATTTATATTATATTATGTACATTTATTTATATTATATAAAAATAGATTCTATTTCTTCTATTTTTTTTTTATAAACGAGACAGAGATGTTCTCATATTTCACTTTTATGTTTTAAATTTAATTTAGAATAACAAAAGATATTGTATTAGTAATTGATATGTCATCGCGCGAGAATCATATCATACAGAAAATAAAAGAATTTTAAATAAGAATGAAATATTTTATGTTAATTGTTTGATCTCATATATTTTTGAAATACAAAAGTGCAATGAAAGAGTAGGCGGCATTATTTAAACAACTGCAAATAATTGCAGGCAGTCATGGAAATAATTCCCTGTGATTTTACGGGGGCACATGCTCCGAAAACTGGAATGTTATTTATGTATGCCGATGAAAATAACAAATGTTCTTCTACATTTTACTGTTTCAATACGTTATATCAATATCGTAGAAAGCAATATTGCAAGTATGTTTGATCGTCATATAATCGGTATACGAATTAATTAAATGCAGCGAATGAGAGAAAGAGGGGGAGAATAATGTCATTTGCATTAAATTTATTCAAGCTGAAAAACAACCGGCGTCATATATTTCAACCATTTCAGATTAAGAGACGAGATTAAAAGATGCGAAAGTTAAATGCATTTGACGAGAACAAAAATAATAAATATTCACATATTACACGGACCTGCAAAATAGAGGGTTTTAAGATATGTTTGAGCAAACAAAGTAGTTTCCTATGTAATTTTCTTATCTTTAAAGTGATATATCTCGGGAACAAAACATCATACGAGAATGATTAAAAATAGATTTTAAAGGGGAAGACTAGTACTAATGTGATGAACAATTGACGATTATCAGAAATATTTAGAAAACTTTGGTGTTTCTAAAATATAAATGCACGAAGTTGGCAAAAATCATCATTTTTGACATCTTTTACCGTATTCGGAAATTTAACGTGATAGACAAATTCTGAAGCCAGATTCAGATTCAGAGCACAAAATTATTTAGGAAACTACTTCGTGTACTCAACATCAAAACCAGGCCTGTGTTATCATTAAACAGCAATCATTCAGATATTTGTATGTAATAATTGAATTTACTTAAATAATGAACAGAACGAAAGAAAAATTTAAAAAATTAATACAAATGATATATTATAATATTTATATGATATTTGTATATTATTTATATTGTTACATATTGTTTTATGTGGGTTTATAACAAAGTTTACAGGGTCAATGATAGCTTAATATATAACAGCAATTGATGTCGAATAACAGGAAATATATACACCGATAGAATAGCATTATTAATGTAATTTGATGTGATGTGATTTTCATTTAATATCTCGATAATTCACATGTTTCAGAAATTACACATCGATTTCAAACAGCCCGTAGAGAAGTTCGGCAATTACTACTGCAATATTTGCTACCCTGGTTACATAACATGGAACTCGTCGATCCTAATGTACCACCACCATCTAATCCATTGAGTTATTATCAGGTGAATAAAGCTCATTATTATATAATTATTATAATTATCTCTGAAATAATAGTATTGCGGAAAATTATAATTTAAAATTAAATGCAAGCAATGCTCAAGGAAACTAATATATAATATAATTGATAAAAAGAATATCACCAAAAGTGATATTTATATACGACAATATAATATTGTCATTCGAGAAATGAAACTAATGAAACATTGCAAAATGATATACATACATATTTAAACCATATTTTTTACAATCAGAATTCGTGGTACTTTTTTAAAAGTTGTGTATTTCAGTTATGAAAGAAAGTTGATGAGCTAACCGAATTTTAAATTAAATTTTTAATTAAACAATATTTTCCTTGATAGATAGCAAGTGCAACTCTTTAATCAAAAATAAATAGGCATACATATAACAGACATACAACGACATAACACAAGCAACTTTTAAAAACAAAATTATTGTTCGAAAGAAAGTAATGTATACGTGTTATGAAGGTGTCGGAGAAATTGCTTTCTTGTATGAAACGTGCTCCACTTGTTTCATGATGATAAATTGCATTCTTGCTATGCATTGCAAGTATCGTAAATGATTTAGTTTGAACAAAAGGACAAAAAGAAAACTTGGAGGCGCCGGGTATCGATCCCGGTACCTCTCGCATGCTAAGCGAGCGCTCTACCATCTGAGCTACGCCCCCGTTGATGTGATTCTGTAACAAGATCAATCAGATCCAGAAAAGTGCTCTACTTTCGGTGAAAGGATCAAAAAAATAATGTTGGAGGCGCCGGGTATCGATCCCGGTACCTCTCGCATGCTAAGCGAGCGCTCTACCATCTGAGCTACGCCCCCTGTGATCTGGATTGTCCTCAGGATCATTTTGGATCGCGATCATGATCCACTTTTGGCAAAAGGAACCAAAAAGGGATCTTGGAGGCGCCGGGTATCGATCCCGGTACCTCTCGCATGCTAAGCGAGCGCTCTACCATCTGAGCTACGCCCCCTGTGATCTGGATTGTTGCCAGGATCATTTTGGATCGCGATTGTGATCCACTTTTGGCAAAAGGATCCAAAAAGTAATCTTGGAGGATCGATCTCGGTATCTCTCGCATGCTAAGCTCTATCGTCTGAACTACGCCTTCTAATTATACTTAATGATCATTTTTTAATATTACGAGTGATCTACTTTTAGAAGAGAATCTTATAAAAGTGATGATCTTGGAAGATATCCTATTTTTATCTCGCCGTTTCGCATGCGTGTACGCTAGGTTTTGTGATACATACTTGATTTTAATCATTGTGAATTCTGATTGATGAGTTACAGCTGGGGGAGAAGCTTCAGATATGCGATGATGAAAGCTTCTCATGCTTATTCTAGTGCATTGTGTAAAATTAATGAGCTACACCATGATGTATTTGATTATTTCGAAAGTTACACGTGATTTATTTCTGGCTAGAAATATTATATTAAAAAATAAATTTTTGAAATAATCGACCAAACTAGCAGGTAAAATTTAATTTCACGACATTTCGACCATATGGTTGTGGTCCTTTTCAAGTGCAAAAGCAAAATTAGTAATATTTAACTCTTCATAAAGCAATAATCAATATCAATTTATAGTGAAATATACAAGTCAAAATTAAAATTAAATAGAAATTGTGAGACAGCCACAACATATCCCAATCAAGGATCGTCAGAATTCATATTTTAATACTAGTGACTGTCATTAATAATTGGGAATTTATTATATTAAAAAAGTAATGCACTATCTCAGTCTAGAACTTTCTCTCACTTATATAAAATTGAATTGAATTGTTTTGTCATCTTAGATATTGGTGATTTTTATCTGGCGATCATGTATACATGGGTTATATAGGTGTATTGGCTTTTGATTAGGGCGGATAAATGTCACAAATTTGAAAGTGCATTGAAATTTTTTTGTAGTTTTCAACGTAGTTCGATTGGCTTTTGAGGAAATTGGACACAGCTTTATAAAAAATTGTTAAACGATCATCAAACCAGACTATAAATTAAAAATATAGAATTACATTCCGATTTTAATACGGTCAGTTCGCAAACATGTATATAAATGTCGCAAAGTATGCATAAACAAAAATTTAATGATAAAATACCATAAACATATGGTCAATTCTTTTACAAAGAATATTATTTTATAAGATAAACTCTATATAAAATATAGAATTTTAATATTCAGCAAAGATGAAAAATTATATACAATATACATAGTCATATAATTAAAGTAAAACTTACAAAAATTTCGATAAAAATATATAGTAAAATTTTGCGTGCGAGATTATCGACGATCGTAATAAATAATTCTCTTTATCGTGTTCAAGATTGGGGACGCAGCTCAAATCCCCGGGATTGATACCCGGTGGCACCAATATTTCTTTTTACTACATCTTTTTATCATTCGATTATCATTATAATGATCCCTTTCAACTTGATTACGAACAACATAATTAAAACGATAGGGTGATCCAAGTGCTAGAATACGATGCTTTAGATTTTTGAGAATAAAATTTATGACTATTCAGATAATTTAATCAATAGAGAGGGGTATATACATCATACATAACAATTCCGTTGATTATTAATGATGATATTAACTTTGATCAATAGAAGTAGAGGAGTTTAGGAGAAAGGAAATAATTCAAATGGTTATCGACAGCATTTACTTTGTATGCAAGCATTATTGTAATCGATTTCCAATATCATGATATTGAATGATGAATATTAATGACGTTTTGTCCACATCTTGCAAACAGAGATCATTAAATTTAATGAACTAATGTTCACATAGTTTGATGTAGCTAGAATTTAAAAATTATTATATACAGTTAGTGATTTTTTATTTAAGCAGCTATTTAAAAAATTTTAGAGATTTTATCATCTATCATGTACCATGTTTTTTAAAATAATTAACGTTTTCAGTATTACACGAGCGATGTAACACGCGGAGGAACACGCAGAGAAGGCTGGGGCAGCGCAGAGGCGACGGAGATGGTGCTCAACAATCTCTTCTATATTACAGCGAAGGTACTTAAAATACTTTAGCCTCTTAAAAATCACATTAAACATGATTTAATCCATCGATTTAAATGTATCACAGTTTTCGGATGAGCATCCTAAAGAGACCGAGGAACTTTGGGCAACTTTGTGCGGCTGCTGGCCGAACAATCTTAAAGTTATAATCCGCTATTTGATTATCATCTCGGGAATGGCGCCTCAAGAGCTGCTACCATATGTAAGTGATACTTTTAGAATGATTTTATTCATTGTGGCAAAGTGCCGGATGTAATTTTTGAACGTATTGAAATTGAATAATTATTTCAGGCAAAACGCGTGGTGTTGTATCTAGCGCGGGCCCGTCCGGATCGACTCGTAGACGAAATGATGACGGAATTAGAAACGGTTGAGACTCTGAATTGCCTGATTGAACGGACGGAAACGCCGCCCTTTTATCGGCTCACCAGCATGCGGAAAGCCTCGTCACATAGCGACGCTCCTGCGGCCGATCCTGCCAATCCTCCCCGTGATCTTGGCGTCGAGAAAGGCACTATTCATACGAAAAGACACTCCGGAGAAGATCCTGTCAAAACCGGGTAAACATTTTTCTACTCAGAAATCTATTTACATCGTCAATATTCCATAGATTAAATCGTATTTTAATTCCGTAGATTAAACCGCATTTTAATTAAAAATGTAGATCTAAAATCTTTAGAACAGATAACTTCAAATATAATCTTTTTTTTATATAGTAATACACATTTTATGATATGGTTTCCTGACCTTTGTACTTTCTTCATAGTTCCAAATCGGATACCGCGCTGCGAGCTCTCGCGGGGTTTCAAACTCCAAGGGCGGAAAAGACGAGGACTGCAAGCGGTCCGCCAGTTCTTCCAGACGATTTATCAACTCCGACCACGGAAGCTGAGGTAGAAACTCAATTAAAACTTGGTAACATTTAGCATTATAAAGAATCATAAAATCATACGATTGAATAATTTTATTTTTCAACTGCGAAGTGAAGAAGATTCGACAATATATCGCTTCATTTCTTATAATAATCCAATATAAAAGTAATTAATCTATTTCCAGTTAACTACCGACGAATCGTGTTACGCCGCTCGTAATGGGCCCGTTGGAGTGAACGGAAAAATGCCATGTGTCGACGAGAAGTTCGATATTCCTCAACCGCATCCTTTACCGATGCCAGAATACGGTGGATACTTCGCTCCTTTAACTGAATATTTGCCTGACAGTTCTCAGCCAATAAGCGGGTTCCATAGGTAATTATAATGTCTATTTTTGTTTACTTTGCCTAGCAATACATATTAATAATTTTCTTCTGTCGTAACTCTTAGGTGTAATATCGCCGTGATGTTGCTCACCGACGTAGTTGTCGACGGAATTCAACTAGATTGGGCCATACATGTTCCACTGATGTTGCACATAGTCTTTCTCGGTCTGGATCACTCAAGGCCGTTGGTGCGAGATCATTGTCGTTGCCTACTGTTGAATCTACTCGTCGTGCTCGGTGATCATCGCGATCATCTTGGCGTAGCTCGCGTGCTTCTCGCCTCCAAGACAGAGCAATTGGGATTGGGATTATCTACCCCGGCGTTACCAGTGCTGGAGCACAATTTCACAGAAGTGGACCCGGAATTTGATAGTTATCTGTATGGTCCACCACCAGCTCCGCCACCCACAACTCCACCACCGTCGTCTTCGCCGCCTCCACCTTCTTCACCGCCGCCACCGCCACCTCCTCCACCGCCGCCACCGCCACCACCTATGCCTCTCGATTCTTCAGCGTCTCCACCGGCACCTCCGCCGCCTCCACCTCCACCACCTCCACCACCGCTACCTTCTTCATCAGTTGCGGATGGTACACCAACACATTCGTCTTTATCAAATTCGACATCGACCCCGCCGATGTCAATGAATCATTCGAATCAATCGGCAGATGACAATAAGGATTATGGAAATTCTCATGCATACGGTATGATATTTACATAGATTTGTATAAGTACGTTAAAGTTTGTTTTTATCTTGGAATGTTATAAAAAAGTTAGTAGAAAATAATAAAGTAAAAAATTTTGCAGAATCAGCAGTGTGCAATAGCTGGCCATCTGCGAGCGGGCCAACGACGAATGCGGTACCACCCGTTATTGTAACGCCAGAAGACGCGAACAATTGGAACGGCCCTCAACCAGGTCCCAATATGCCGATACAAGACGTTATTAAATCCTTGATTAATTTTTTAGCATCTAGGTATATATATATATATATATATAAAATTATTTGCCTCTACTCTCTCTCTCTCTAATAAGTTTTTTAATTAAATATTAAATCTTAATTAAATATTTTCCAATAATAGAACAAATCAACCGCTGTGGAATTATGAGGACATGACTGCCAAAATATGGTGGGTCCGTAGTGCCGAACAACTCACAGTATTATTGCGACACGTGTTACGCGTCTTTAGAGATTCGTTGCCTCATGCATTAGTCAGCCAAAGATGGGCGCAGACGGCGTTGCAATTGGGTCTTTCTTGCTCGTCCAGACACTACGCGGGAAGATCTTTACAAGTTTTTCGTGCGTTACGTGTTCCTATAACATCTAGGATGTTGTCCGACATCTTATCTAGACTAGTGGAAACAGTCGCCGAACAAGGCGAGGATATGCAGGTAATGTTAAACATTTTCAACCGCATAGTTAGAAATTTTAATGCAAATAATAGCATGTATATATTTTATATCTATTTTTTGTGCATTAGGGATATGTAACAGAATTGTTGCTAACATTAGAAGCAGCTGTTGATTCGCTCGAATCGGACTTTAGGCCGCTTGATTTTATGAAAGAGATCTTCAAATCAACACCTAATCTTAATAATAAGGATCCTGTATCGGGAAATGTAATCGGAGGAAAGCGCAGTCCAGGTGGAGGAAACGGTTATCCAGTTGGACCACATATGATCTCTCACTTGAATCAAGGCGGACATACAAGAAGCACCAGTTACTCGGTCAGTTATTGTATGAAGAGATCCAGCGGTGGCAATTCTACAACCAGCGATATGAAAGGTATTATTAATAATACTTCTTGCAGTAACCACATGTAAACTTCCTCTGTTACATATAATACTATTAAAGATGTTTAGTTATAATTTACAGATATTTTCAAAAAATATTTTTATTACAGAAGTTGATAACAGAGTTGGTGGTAATAAATATCCCAATTCGAATCTGTCGAGATCAAGATCAGCACAGTCCTTGAAATTATTGGGCGATTCTGCAACGCAGGACGACAAGATGACGATATTAGCACAATTATTCTGGTTAGCAGTGTCTCTACTGGAATCGGATTACGAGCATGAGTTTCTTTTGGCGCTGCGGCTCCTCAGTCGCGTGTTGCACAGACTACCACTTGATCGACCAGATGCCAGAGACAAGGTTGAAAAATTGCAACAGCAGTTACGGTGGACTTCGTTTCCTGGTGTACACGCGCTTCTGTTGAAAGGATGCACCAGTCCGAATACATACGAACCAGTCGTTACGCTGCTCTCTCAGTTTACACCTTTGTTGGATCTACCGGTAGTTGATCCCACGCAAAGCCTCGCGTTCCCCATGAATGTTGTGTCGTTGCTGCCTTACATGCTGTTAAATTATGAAGATGCTAACGAACTTTGCATCAGAAGCGCCGAAAACATTGCGCAAGTAAGACTCTGTTCATTAATCTTTTATTCATCACTAACAAATAAAATATATAAAATATAATATTGTTATATATATACATATATACGCGCGTATATAACTATATAGTATTTATCTCTTCTCTTTCTTCTACAGGTAAGTGCAGAAAAGGGGAAGAAATTAGAAAATCTCGGTACAGTCATGACATTATATAGCCGGCGTACTTTCAGCAAGGAAAGTTTTCAATGGACTAAATGTGTGGTGAAATATCTTTACGATTCGTATGCTCACCTTAGTTTCAATATGCTTGCTTTCCTCGTGGAAGTCCTAGAAAAGGGTCCGAGCAGTGTAGCGTTGTCAGTACTCAGTATTATACATTGTATGTTACATTATGTGGATCTGGCGTCTCCAGCTGCGCAACCTATTAATACTGAACTTTTGAGAGTGATATCTAAATATGTTGAGGTAAAATATATTTAATTAGTTTTATAGTTGCACGTGTAAATATCAATTCAATATTTATTATAAAAATATATAGCGTATTAACCGATTGCGATTTGTATAACTTGTATAATTGAGAAAACTGATATTCTTAGGGCACTCACTGGAAAGAAGCGCTTAAAATTTTGAAGCTTGTAGTGACAAGATCGTCGACACTCGTAGCGCCACCGACATCGATGCATGGTTCATCCTGGGACTCCTCGCTGGCGTCGCCGCATCCTAGTTTCACCGATACAGAGATATTTACGAAGAAGGAATTACCGGGTAAGTCTACGTCTTCGCGTAAATTAATGCGTATTTATTTTTTCTGCATTTATTATTGTTTTTTTCCTTTTTGCGACGCATACATGGAACGGATAATTTATTATACAACATTCAGGTTGCGATAAGAATAACAATAGCGATAGATTGTAATCGCTTTGTAAATTGAAAGTGTAAAACAATATTTTTCTAAGACAATCCATAACTTGTATCTCTCGAATTACATAATATTCCTCTAAATACTTATGCTCCTATGTTTAGGATTGCTTGAATTTTTAAGATACATGTATTTGGAAGCTTTTTTAATATAGTTAAAAAGTTTTATAAAAGAGAGAAGTGCAATAAAATTATTTTTCTATATTATCTATATTCTATATTTTCTATATTATCATGTAGAAATATAAAGATATTAATTTTGTGTAACTCTTCAAATATTTATTATTTAGACTTTGTTTATCTCATTTTTATAAATAGGAAGGACAATGGACTTCACATTTGATTTATCTCAAACACCAGTAATCGGTCGACGTTGGTTGATTCGTCAAGGTACTGAAGAAAAATCCATTAGTTCACCACGTTGTTCCTTATCCTTATCACCGGGTGAAAATAGCGCCATTGCAGGATGGAAAAGGCCTTGGATGTCACAGGTATAATTATTAATTCATATGATATAATGTACATATATTGTGAACAAGTATAAAATTATGCATATACAAAATGTAAAATTAAATTTCTTTTCAATAGGGTCGTGTCAGGGAGTGTTTGGTAAATCTATTGACGACGTGTGGCCAGAGAGTTGGATTGCCAAAGAGTCCATCGGTATGTTTTTGTTTTATGATTTATTTTTTAATTATTAATTCAAGTAGTGTGAATGTTCCTTTCCTATGGTTTGTGCGTCATCATATACCTTATCGAAAACGATTGACTCTCATTATGTACCCCTTTCTAGGATGAGCACATTAGTTCAATGACATTATATAGCAAGGTAAAAGGTCATTTTTAAATGCAACCAGCACACATCCACTATTATCCACAATAGTATAACATATCAATACTTGGAATAAATTGCAATATTTTATAAATCATCATTTCACGCTTCAGTTAGCTTCATAAAAATGTTGGCGCACTATTGTAGAAACAAATATATTTACACATCTGTGTAGGATCTTATAAAATGATAATGGAATAACTATCCAATACAAATCTGAGGTCTATTATCTTTTAACACTTTGTCGTCTACTGTAGTTATGCAAAAAATGATGTCGATTAGGTAGAAAATATCATTTGGTGACAATGTGTTATATCACAGTTGCTTTGATAAAACAACTTATGTGTGTAATTAATATGTATATTCTTATATACGCAGACTGCTCCATTATTATATTAATAATTTAATGATAAATCATTATACATAATTGTGTTTTATACTTTTTAACATTATAAATTTGTTGTGCATTTGATGTGCTATTCATTCTGAGCTCATAATGATAAAGTTTATCTTTTAATATTAAAATTGCTTATTTTTTAGAATCTGACAGAAATAAATATATAATTGCAAAGCACTCTGCATATATAATTAGTAATTGTAAGACACGTATATGCACAATTGCTAAATATCTTGAGCAAACTCACGTAGTCAGTTGGACTTGAGATATTATATTCAAGACAATTATCAATTGAGGGATTTAATTGAAAAGCAATAAAATATAAGTGCATATTGTAATATTAAATATTACAATATAAAATTTCTTTTCTCGATCTAAAAATATGAGATATTAAGATTGTTGAGATTTTGTAAAAAAAAATTTGTCACTTATATATATTTGCTTCTAATCTCTTCAATGTATTTCTTCATATATATTTTTATTCACATATTATTAATAATTATTTTTAATTTAGGTAATATTCAGTCAAAGTTCGGATTTGATGGAAAGACAATCATCCATGGCCTCTTCAACAGAAGAGGTTTCTGGTGCGAATAATGATTTGAGCGGAGGATCTAGACGGGACGATGAACAATTTGGCGTATTTAAGGACTTTGATTTTCTTGAATATGAAAGCGAAAGCGTTGAAGTAAGTCTTGATGCTTTTTTTATAATTTCTGAGAATGTAAAGAATATAATTTAATCGCTTCCTATAAAATTTTAGGGTGAAAGTACGGATAACTTCAATTGGGGAGTTCGACGTCGTCCTCTCAGTGAAGGAGAGGAACGAGAACCCAGTTTACGACAGTTCGAGGAAAGTTTGAGTGAAAAGACACCATCATCCAGCAAACATACAACACGGGTAAATATATAACAAAATTGAAAAACAATTTTTTCTACTGTGTGTTCTATTTTTCTTCTTTTTGAAATTTTTCTTATTAATAAAATTTTGTATTATATAGCGTGGCGTGACCGAAGAGTCATCAGATGATGAAGCTGGATCGGAATCACCCTTGGACGAAGTACCAGGAGGAGTACCCGGAGCAGGCCAGGAAGCAAACAGCATCCAGGGAATGTTCCCGCCGTCTTCTCTCTCATTAATACCTAGTCGTACGCGTCACGATTCATCCACAAGGTCTGACACATCGTAAGTTTCTGTGTGAAGACTTTTGGAAAGGCATATATTAATCGATTTACTTGAACTTTTCGCCTACAGTGGTTCGAGCGCGGGAGATCTTGGCGATGTGACACCTTGCAACGCATCGCCCAATCTGTCCGCGTTGATGCCCTTCCGGCAGGTTGTACGAGACGACGCCGAAGAGATCTGGAGACAGCAAATTCAAAGTCTTATCACTCAAGCTCCGTACAATACTTTGAGCTTCTTTCAATTGCTGAGCAAGATACTGAGAGTAAGTGAAAGAAGAATATGAGAAAAGTAAAATACGTGTAAAAGTGTTATAAAAATTAATATTGCTTTTTTTTATCAAAAATTGTTTAATAAAAATATATCAATATTTAGTTGTTTCTATTTCTCTGTAAAACCTTATTAAAAAATTTTCATGTTTTACAGGATGTGAGCAGCAAATCCGTCGGTCTTACACGTGAGGCAAGCGCTTTGCTCTGCAACGGCAGTCCGGCTTCCTCTCATTTGGGTTCCCATTTATCTAGTCATGCCGAACTACTAAGTACAAAAGCTGAACCGCCTTTGGTGTGGTTCTCAGTGGCTATATTTGCGAATCAGCGCTTAAATGAGACGTTGCGCTTTGGAATGCTGGAGGTGCAAGAACATCTGGAGACATTCCTTGATAGGAAGGATCATGCCACAGAAGTAAGCTTCACATTTCATACTTTGATTATCATACAATGATTATCTAAAACAAATTATTAACAATTTTTTTTTCAGTGTTTGGAGGCAGCTAAAGCAACCGCTAAGCTTCAAGCGTTAGGCGATAGCCACACCACAGAAGCGGGCGTCGAAGAAATGCTGTTGGATCTCGGCAGAGCGCTCTATAAGCTGCATTTTCAGCTTCTGTTGTTAATCGAAGCATCGAACAAAATGTTAGGAGCGTTAATGGTCGCCGCTAGAAACGTACAGATTCCTCTGCAGGATCTGTCTGTTGAGATCGCCAATATAAAAATAGCTTTAAGTAGAGCGCTCGAAGAGAGCACGGAGAGTGAACGAGGAACACCCACTCCAACACCCAGTCCTAGTCCACTGCCAGGTACTGGAGCCGTGGAAGAAGTTGCCCGGGTCGCCGAACTTCTGAGAAATGCACGATGGTGCCCGGCACTCGAAGCCGTCAGATTGCATAGGGCACAATGGCCCGGAGATCCTTTTCACGATGACGATGATGTGACAACTGCCGTTAATATGTACTGCAAATACATAGGTCAGGATAGATCAGGTGAGTTTAAAAGTACGCGCGCGCGCGTTACATATTTCCATATAATTCGAACAAAGAAGACAATAAAGAAATATTTTATAATATAATTTTAATGAAAAAAAAAATAATAGACTATCATTTTTATGTATTTTATTGCTCATTTTTTTAGATATTTGCATAATCTGCAATTTTTAAATATAATAATTGAAATATATTGATTTATACATTTTGCATATCAATCTTTTAGATATATTCGTAGTGACGAGGAAAGATGACGAGATGTCAGAAATATTTGGCAGATTGATGGAAAGCCTGTTCGAAGTGTTAGCGGCCGTAACAGGATTGGAAGCGTCTACGAAAGCGGCACGTAATCAACATGACCACTCTAATCACTCTAAAACCGACTGTTAATATGAGCTTTAATGATATAGTATTACGAACCGTTCGTTTCGATTAAAGTTGTCGTATATGTATACATATTTAACTATAATACATATGTGTTTAGGTATCTTGTATATGATTGTAGGTAATTATATATATCATGATACATTTTCTTATATAATCATGGTGAATGCATGAAATCTGCGTAGAAACGATTTTTTTTTAAACGTGAAGAATGTAACAAATCAATATTATATATATATATATGTATATATATTGATTTGTTATGTTTCGATAAAATAAATTATCGAAATCTCGAAGATGGTATTTTAAAATTTATTATCCTGCAAAAAAAATTTAATCAAAATGATTATGCGAAAAAGATCAATATATAATACATGGCCTGTGAAAGAACATCAGTTAGAATCCTGTCAAGATGTGACACGTTTCATGAGAAGATTTATCGATTCTGCAATTACTGCTGCAATAAAGATTGCTGCTGTTATGGTTTGTTAACCTTTATGTACATGTCAATTATATAGTCAATTATATATAATGTTACATATAATTTTTAAACGCTTTTATACATTATCATTGGAATGATATCTCCCGTATATATCTCCTATGTACGTATAATTATGTCTGATTATTATTCAATATTATAAAGATCATCATTACAAAAGAGAGAATTATATAAATTTTTAATCATCATTTCTCTATTGATCGTTTAGGATCATCAATCTTCGTTCAATTACTCTGGAACAAAATGGCCCACGTGTGGAAAAATCAACATAAGAAACGGTCTGCGATGTATAAAAGAAGAAATGCTCAGATGGAACCAATTATCGGTGCAATTGAAAACAAAGATCGATCGTCGCGAGAATAAAAAGGAAACGAGCGATTTATTAATTTCTTTTGCAGGCTTTACAAAATTGGATGTTCTACGTAGATTTTATCGGTCTCAACAGAGAAGGAACTGCCGATTTTTATACGTATCAAGTTCTCTGGAGTATACCCACACCAACATATCCGGAGCCATATGTAACTGTCAGCGTGTTCTTCTGTATCGCAGCGAGTCGCGTGCAACCGCCGCACTTTCCAGTTGACGTTAGTTTGTTATGTATATTTTCATATCTTTTTCTTCTCTCTTTCTCTTTATCTTATACGCGAGATTTATACATCGACTGAGAACAAATAGATCCGAATAAAATCGAATAATATTGTGTTTGAATACATATACTCTGTTACAGTTTGAATATAATATAATATAAATATTTAAGACAGAGGTGAAAGAGATGCATATTTTTATACAATATGATGTTTGTATATATGAAGTTTTAAATATCTGAAGTATAGAATGTTAGCCAGATTTTTTTTACGTACGGATAATTACATATTAAATTATATACATCACGCACTTCTTTTGTAAATATAAATATATTTTTTTAAAAGGTTACATATGTCTTTGAAGGGCATCAGTTTGTTCATCGACTGGACGTAGTCTTTAGACCGAAGTGGCTCTACGACATTCTCGATATGAAGACTATGTTGTTCAAAACTTTCACATTCTGAAATATCTCTTTATATAACTATTTAACATTTAAAATTAAATATTTATATTAATTTATATATTTTCTCTCAAAGAATCATAGAATCATAAAATTATTAAAACAATTCAAATTTAATTGAACTTGTTTATTTGTAATAATAACATCCGCGTTTTTCTAAAAAAAAAACTTATAATGAAATCATGATATACATATATAATCCAAGATATATGCAAATGCGATACCTCCAGACACATGTCGCACCGTAGGACGGGTGTAACTTTTCTAGAGAGATTTTTTAAGTCCCTTGTGCACCGTGTAGAATCGTAAAAGTAAGAGTGTCGGATTTCCGCGAATCGGGCACGCGCCGTTGCCGGCCGCAATCTGGTCCAGCACCGGACGTCGGCTCATTTCATACGGTTAAACAATAAGAGCAGGTGATACCCCCAAAAGAGACTATATACATCGCGCACTGTTATATGTCGTGTTGCCGTTCCCGATTGTATATTTACGATTTTTATGTTAACGCTATTTTTTTACATTTAAATATTTAAGAAAGAAGTACTACATTATTACATTTTGTAGAGTAATAATTATTAAAATTTCCAGAGATTATATCTATGTAGGATTTAATCTTTAGAGATTATATAAAATAGTTTGGCAAGAAAATATACTTTATGTATAAATTTGTTTTTTTAAGATGATATTTTTATTTATAGATCAAATATTGCCGGCATTAAAATATGACATGTTATCAGTAAATGGTTGGTGGTCCCATTCATTATCTCCCAGGATGTTAACACGCTATACGTAGCCGACTACAAGAAGAATCTATTTACAATCCGAGGAGGTGTGAACCTTGCGTTGGTCTTCGAGCCCGATTCTGACTTTTTCATATGTTCTTTGGATAATAAGACCAATGAACGGATAGAACAATTCAAAAACCAAAGAGGAGGGCCCTTGTGCACATGCTGGACGACGCCAGGAGGTCTCTCAGGAGATGCCTCAGCAGGAGCCTGAAGAGAAAGCAACCCATGCGTCTTGGACATATAAAAAATTTGTGAGCGCTTTTAACAGTTTCGATTTAATTCTTTCTTTTGGGCATTTAAAATTCAGAGATTTTCATCCCTGAATAATAGATGAAATGCAACTCTTTCAGATGAGAGAACAATAATTTTCAGAATTATACTAACAGACTAAGAATCTCTAAACATATAATTGTTCTAATAAAAATCATTTTTTATCTAATTGGGGGGAAACTATATTTTCGCAGAATGTTATAAATATTGTTAATATTATTATCTTTCATTCACCGATGGATCTGCTGAAATAAAATTGAAATTGTTTAATATTTGAATTTCTTTTAAGTTATAAAGACTTATTTTTTAATCATTTTTATAAGTTCTTTTACTAATAAAATTAATAAAGTTATAAATGTTAACTTGTATAACTTTATAGTTAACGAATCTGCGAGATTGATATCATTTTCTTTTTTTTCTTCCGCTGAAGATATATTCTCGAACGGGATCTGAAAAAGGTCCGTTTCTCGCTTCATAAACAATCAATCTGACTTATCTGGGTCAAAGCGCACGATATCACGTTTTAAGCCACGGTGTCAGCAACCACCGCCGCACATCGATGCCTATTTATACAGGGGCGCTGGGCTTTTTGTCAGTCGCGGGGTGGTTCTCTCTGTCCTCTAAACATCACATCCGCCAAAATGTGTTTCCTACGCGGTGCGGTTACCGCTGACCGGGAGGAGGAGGCGGCGAGAGGAAAGCCACAACAGGAATCATCGCCTCGCTTTCTTCAGCAGCTTCAAACATCCGCTGCACCAGCCGCTGCCAGATCTCTCGACTTACCTCCTGCCGCCTCAGCTCGCGCTCAAAGGGACGCGCGTTTCCCCTTTCCACATTGGAAACGAAAGGATGCATCGGATGCGTTTTTACTCTCTATGTGAGAAGTCTTCCCAAAGTCTTCTCCGCTCTGTTTCCGTTTCTTCTCGTTCCGACATCGGGTTCTGTTTTGTATTAAGAACAAAAGATATATATTCTATCCATTTAATTGTCAACATACATACATATACATACATTTATGTTTAACAATTTGTGACAATTAGACGGATAATTAAAATTTGCGCAGGAGTTAATAGCCCGGCGTTCAACAACTTTTCTCTTTTAACAACTCAACCATATGTAATAAGTTTTTTAATAGTGGTCTCATATTTCTAGGAAAGAGGGGTCGTAGGATTCTGGACTAGAGGAGGATTGAACGTATCGACCTTCTCCAAGAATTAGAGAAGAAGGATGACCGGTGATTGTGCCGGACTCACGAGATCGTTGCAGCAACATCATCAGCAGCAGCAGCTCGTCGAATCACCAGCTGCCGATTCGCCGAGTCGACTCCTGGAAGCACGGGAGTCGATCTAAAATTAGCGGCCCCGCGACGTGGTACCCCCGCCTAGCCCTTACATGGCCACGTCATGGGCATGCACTCGGCTACTTCAAGAGAGAAAGAGAGAGAGAGAGTGAAGAAAAAAGGGAAACAATAATAATCGCAGCTTGTGCCGGCACGAGTTGATCACGCGCGAGATCTAGCAGCTGGAACTCGTCGACACGGTTAGTCTTTGCTCCAGAAACAATCAGCGAAAGCTAAGCACATTTTACGTTAGCAAAATTGAAAAGGAAATATCTACCCATATCGCAAGGTAGTGTGAAGAAAATAATGATTTCTTCAAGTCTTTTAATAATTAAGGCATAAAAAAAATCTCTGCTTTCACATACACGTGTTTTTAGTTTGCATCTAACGCTAAATATGATCATCTAATTTTGATTCTTTCATTATCTTGAATGTATAAAATATATTTAAATTATAAAAAAAGTCACGATATTGCGATAATACGGATCGGTACAACTTGACTAGAATTTTTTTTATCATGGTACACAGGAAGTACCGTATGGGTTAGTAATGAAACACATGGCTCCCGGATGAATGGACGGTATAATGAACGAAATAATGAATATACGACAAGATAGCGCGTTACTTTAACATCTTGGACAAAAAACCGTTTCAATGAAGTACCGAGTACATATCATCATGCATGTGATAACATGTCTAATCACTTTAATATTCGCTTTCATTGTTTCCTTGATTAAGCAATTGATTCATAAAAATATCAAATATTTATAATATATTTCAGTTTCAAAATATTTTTGATATATTCTTATATCTTACATTGAACAAAATGAGTGCAATTATATTTATAATTATTCATGTAAACAGATATATCTTTTCGCGTATAAAATGTCTATAAAATTATTCACAAAATACTCGCGATAAAATGTCTATAAAAATTGTATATATTTTTCTTTTAAAAAATTGTCATCCGTATTATTTATAATCTTGATATAAATAATATGTATTAAACAAAAATTGAGCAAGATCTCACGCGCGGTTTAATTAATCATGTTTCGCGGATCTTTCCTAGTTCATTGTCCTCTTCGAGGTCTATATCTCGGTAGGCCGCGTAACCCCGAAACGGGAGATCCTTTGCGGACTACTCCTCGTAGGAGGAACGAACCCCGTTCCGTAGTACATCTGCGTTGAGCGGATGCAGGCTGCATTTTATGACCGTCCAATGCACAACCGATTCTTATTCGTGCACCCGCACTCACACCCTCCATCGTCTTTGCTGAGCACGCGGCAACAACGACTTCTATAATTAGATTTCCTTCCTCCTTTTGGGCTTAGCCACCTTCGCGGTTGTGAGTGATCTCCTGACCTGCAAAATAAAGAAAATTAATTAAACATTTTTAAAATTCATCATATAATAATCTTAAAACTAATATTGACATATACACGATTCTTCAAGTATAAATATAGATACATTTTGATCAATTTTAATTCTTTTATTTATAGATTGAAAAAAATAATTATATTAATTACCATATATTATATTAAAAACGTACATTATTTTATATTAATCGTAGATTAATTACAGGTGATCCAGAGATTTGAGAGCTCAACGTGACAGCGATTTAAAAGATCCACGCTAGCGTGTCCATAGAGAGGAGTTTCACTTCGGCTATTTCGAACAGGTTGCGCTCGTACCTATTTTTTGATCATTGGCATCGGTCAGTCGGTCGTACCCATGGATTCTCATGCTGTCGTCAACAGGTAGACACAAACATAATATACACGGCGATAGTTAAATCGAGAGGCGCGATGCATACGCGCAACTCGTCATGCCAAGCTGCACTATCGTCGTCGTCATTTATAGATATCGTTTAATCGTTGGTAATTGGCCAAAACTTGTCTCTAAACTTGTTGCAGCCGTGTGAAATTGCGACATTTTGATTCCTAGCTACAGTGTCAGTCTGCTGGCATATCTTCCAGTTAATTAGATTTTTAATAACATTTTATATATACACGAGCGTCACCGAGCACGTTCGCTCTATTTGCCACTTCTATTAAGGACTTTCACACCTGTGTCATCTGTTTTGAATTATGACATAAGAAGTAAAATTAAGCGAAGTGTGCTTGCAACTTTCGTATTATACAAATATATAATTAGTTAAATTGCTCTTTTTATTAAATTTGTCATAGCATAGAGAATATTAAGAACTTGCAATTTTCAGAATAAATATATATTTTCTATGTTTTAATTTATTTGTTTTTAAATTGAACAAGTATACTCTTTTTGTATTTTTTACTTTTCTATATCATTTAAGTGAATTTATCATTAAAAGCTTAAGATATGATCTGATGATTGCTAAGTAAACGCATTGAGAAATTAACAATCGTTACGAGAACTACGTACTCTTCCTGTTATGATACATATTTCGTCAATGGACAAATGATAAATTAGTGAAGTGTGTCTGAAATTAGTATTTGTAGTAAAGAAATATCCTTGTGTAACATTAACACTTCTCACAGAAGTTTGCCAAACTAATTAACGTCATACCGAAAGATAAAAATCATAATGACAGTCAATGTGAACTTTAAAATATATTTTTATATTTGATGGAATTTAGAAAACTTTTTCTTGAAAAATTTCTACATTATACATAATATACTATAATATTGTAAGTTGCAAGTACAAAATATATGATAACATTTACATATTTTGCACTATCATAATTTAAGTAATATTAAATTTATATATTATAATTAAAATTATTAATATATAGAGATAATTTTACAAGAATAATTATCTACAATTAATCAACATTCATAACATGCATAAAAAATTTAAAAAATTAAAAGATCTAGAAATATAAATTGAAAATTTTTAAGCTTTTAAAAAAAATTAAAAAATTGAAAATTTTAGTATATTCTCTCTTTGTGGAGAATTTAAAAAATTATACATTATCACACATTAAATTAAAATGAAAAGCTATATTGCTTTACAAGTCTTTTATGTTTTCTTCTAAATTTCTATTTAAAAAAATTTCTCGATCCTTATGTTATGGCGCCTTGGCAACTTTAAATCCGTCCCTGATCTGCATACAAATACGAGCTAAACTTAGATATGTCCGATTTTCCTCGTTACGACAGATCGCATTTTCGTCTTCATCGACCTTAATAATTCTTTTGCTAGTGTCAATTGTTATTAGAATTCCATAGAACATTAAGAGATATCTATAACATTAATTATAACTGACTATCTAAGGAATTTGTTGAATGATCATTTTACATATGGTGCAAATTAAATTTTAAAACATTAATTTTTTAGATAGAAAATCACTTTAAGAGTCTCGGAAAATGCGAGAGATACAGTCCCGGTGGCAAGGTACGATCCTTTAGTCCTCAAAGTGTTAAGATAACGAGTGCACCGATTCGCAGCTGGATTCTTCAATGGGCCACTAGAAAGAAGAGAGTTTCTGAATGGGCACGCACACGCATCCGAAGCGCGTACGCACATACGTCGCGATATTCCCGTGGATCTTATAGCAGCGAGATATCAACGAACGAAAATGCGATCTCCCCCCAACCGAGTTTGTCTAATATTATACTGCTACACAAAACTCATCGTGACGCACATAATATTTGTACGAATTATTTTCAACTTCTTTATGTTACATCGTAAATTAATTATATTTCTGTTAGATTAATAATTAAAGCATAGAATTATTTTTTAAATTTTACTGATGCTAGTACTTTTAAATAGATGTATGATATCAACAGTTAATTAAATTATATTTTTGTGAATTAAAAAAAAATATTTAACTTACTTTTAACTATTTTAAATTAATTTCAAATATAAATGCTATTGATTTGTAGAAATCTTTTTAATTGTATTTAGTTGTACATTAACATCTAACAACTATTAACAAATATTTATTTCATTCACTGTTTATACTACAAACAAAGCGTTAAAGAATTCTGAATATTTCCTAAAATTTAATCTTGAAAAAGATATGAAAACTTTTTATAGAGTTTATAAAAAAAATATGATTAAATCGCTCCAAAATTAAACTATACACTGTTATACCACGATGTTTCGAGATCCCATATGGACGTAAGCCCGGGCATGATCGTGCGCGTGGGTCGCATACATCTTGTAGACACACACGCGTGTTAAAGGGAAGGCAATGGAAAAGGGAACTCGAACCGGAGATGAGACGACGGAGAGAGATGGAGATGGGCGCGTGTCGGTCGCGTGCCTATTGCCACCGGTGACTCGGTTGTATATCTGCGACCCTCTCAGGACCCTTTAACCGCCCTTTCGCAGTTTTTCCAGTGGCGAACGTCTGACAGGGAGACCTTTCTCAGACAATGGTATTTCCGCCAACGATGAAGATCACCCGTTGACACATGTAACAGAGATAAAATCACAAAGAGATATTTAATAGATCAATGAAAATATATTTTTTTCTTTTTATCGAGATAAAATGACAGAGGGGTTTGATGTAAGATGAAAGAGAAACTGAATTTATAAAATATGAGAGAGAGCGAGAGAGAGATGAAATGATTGATTAGCATTATCTTCCCAGATAGCCACAGTAATTATTATGACATCATTTTGATGTCATAATAATTACTGTGGCTATCTGGGTTGTATATGGATGATATTTATATTTTATATATTGCAAAAGTATCTAAATAATTTTTTATTAATATATTAATGTAGAATGAAAAATGCAAAATTTAAAGATAATGTATTAAACACAGAAAAACATTTATAAAAAAATCCATATATATATATATATATATATAAAATGCATATAAAAACATATAGAATACATATAGGTATATATATTTGAATTTTATTGCAAATTATATACAGATTTGTCTAAAACGAGTTTAAACGTTTTGCACGTAATTCTGAATATAAAAGGCGAAATACCTGCTATATTATGATGTTTTTTATGAAATATGTATATGTCACACAGTATTTGCCAGCAATTTAAATTGATTATGATACGTGTCACTGTATCACTCAAGACCATGACCTTAGTTGTTCACCGTCTAGTTCACTTCCTTTTCCTGTCACTTCCATAAAGACCGCTTGGGCAATGGTGACGAAAGAAAGGGGAAAGATCCTGGCACGCGAATGCACAGCCTTGACCAAACGAAGATAGCCCGCTCTTCTAATTTGGGAAAATTATATTTCGCAGTACTTTTTATAAGATCTTTGTTTCAGCACCTAGCCTTTTTAAATTTCGTGAAAATCACTTCCAATCACAAGAATGCCAAGCGAGAACGGAAGCAATCAACATTCCTAGCATCCTAGATGAGTAATTATCTCTGAAATTACTGATATTTTTGTCGTGAGTAAAATTGACAATAATTCTTTTTAATTCTATTATAATTAAAGAAAAAAAACAAATAATATCTACAGATATAGATATATCTTATATAGATTATATACGAATTAGATCCTTATTTGTATATTACTATTGATCCATAATTTCGAGACAAAGAAGGACCTAGAAAGTGAAGTACCCGGGATTAATTGTGACCGGGTCAAACTGCACGAGACGAGCCGTCTTCGCAGGTGGCAAGCAGGCATGCAAATCTAAAAAAGGAGGGTCCACGCACACGAGAGCACGTGCTCGTATTTTGCAAGAGACCCTCTTTTCAGAAGCGGCGGCAGTGATCAGCTGGCGATATTTCTTCCTTTTCTCCGATCTTCGCAAGACTGAGGGAGAGGGAATCAGAAAAAAGCGCTAAAAAGAACGAAAATGAGCGTTGCCACCCCTTCTCCATTCCGCGCACCCGCATCCTGTGGCAGCTTTCGTAAAAACCATCGGTCCGTCGGTCTCCATTCAAAAGCACGAGTCACGGGGGCTCATTTACGAATTTCACAACGAAATTCTACACTGGCTGGGAGCGGGGCGTCTGCGATCTCGCTTGAAGAGGTAAGAATCTAGATAGAGATGAATAGATAAATACATACAAAAAATAAAAGGAAAGGGTGCGGGTGCGATCGTGTCTTCAAAGAAAATTTCGCCTTTGGATTATGTCAAAGTACTGTAATCTATATCTGTAAAAGACAAGATAAAAAATGATTCATAAAAAAATTTCATTCAAAAATAAAATAATAGTATTGTCGATCAGTTAATTGTAATTTTTTAAAACAATTCTAGAAGATATATTTGTGTATAAAATTTTGATTAATTTAATATAAAACATTTGTAATGGGAAAAAAAAATTATGAAGTATACTTAATAATACATAAAGATATGCCCCTAAAATGTCAAAAAATTAATTCTTTTTGTATGTATATCAAATTTCTATATAACTGACTTTGTCTTATATTAATTATCGAATGATTTTGCTCAAATAATACAAAGCTCAATGAAGAATAATCCATTAATATCGAAAAACGAGGCCAGTAGCTGAATTTATACCGATTATGGTGTAAGAATAGAATACGATCGAGGGGGGATGAAACAGGCGGCTGTGATTGCTGTCTCCGGAAGGAACTGTCTCCCTTTATCCTTGAGGACATTGCTTCAAACATGAGCCAACGTGTCTTACGGTGTTCTCCCCTAAAGGGAGACACTTCCACGGGAGACATCTCCACCCAGTATTAACCTTTTGCACCCAAAACTAAATTAAGAGTCGTTCTGGTCGACGTTTTTTGTCACCGGGGCACTCTTCGAACTTTTTTTCAATTTTTTTTCTCGATTCATCGAGAGTATCAACTCATTTATATTTCTTCACCATGTCTAAATATTTCAAATCTTTACGTCTAAGATATTTATCTGTTTCTACTAATCTATATATATCTCATCAATCAGCTACAAATCGCTCACTTATATATATATAACAGTTACACTTATATATATATATATATATATATATATATATATATATATAACAGTTTTAATATTATTCAACTTACTTCTCTTGTCTTTTTCAGCATTAAAATGAGATAACTGGTTAATTATCTTGCATTCTCTTCCTGTCCCTTTTTTACACACTTCTATTCTTACATTCATCCACTAATTTACATCATTGTTTTCTCTTGCAGACTTAAAAATAACGACAATGCTGAGAAATAATCGAGACGTAAAGCATATTCTTGCATAATGATTCACGGACCATGAATAGAGAATTAAATTGCGCCGCCCGATGTCATTGCACCCTAGATCCTAGAGGATGCATAGGGGAGCCGAAGGAAAGCGCAGACGGGTAAGTTGAAAGAGTACACGTAGACGGCTGAAAATCTGTCATTTGGCGTCCTGCCAAGTCTTCGCGACTTATCTTCGGCTTCGTCTTCATCCCTCATTCTCCAGTAGAAGCTCTTCCGCGGAAGAGAGTCACGAGAACTTTTATTCCTACTTTCTCGCCGACACGTCTTTTCGTGGAAGAGTACCGTGTGTCCTCATCATCGTTTGTTGCTATTTTTGGAATCCGACAATTCTTATAGATTCTTCCAATTTGCAAAATCTAGGCAAAAGTGTTCACCGAACATTCCTGGAAATCGTAAGACTTTGGTTATTATTTCATGGTGTTTGCGTTGCCATAAATGTTTATGATCGTCTACGGCGCAGAACTTTTAGTAATCATATAATATTAACATTCGATACAGACACCAATGGCTACTCATAATCAGATTGCAATAATAAATTGTGCAAATCTCCTTATAACATAAATAGGATTTTTGTATTTTTAGCAAATTTTTAAAGCTACAAAGTTATAAAACATGTATTTACAATATTTAAATAAAAATTCATTTTTTAACCGTATTGAGATTTTGAATGTTAGTACACATTATTTTATATAAAGATTTTTTTCTTATTTCTTTCTTATACAGACACAAAGAAATGGAGAATAATTTTTTGAAATGAAGCACAATTTTTCATATTATAATTCGATTCAAATTCTCTTTCTGTCAATGCAACACAAAATTCCAACACAATTTTGACAAAGATAAGACATGCGTCACTCTGCTTGCCTTGGTTACCGAGAAGCAAAATTGGCGAACGTCTGACTTTGAGAAAAATTCACCAAGGGGAAGATGTGCGTCTCTCGCGTCGCGAGATTCTGGATTCCGATCTTCTTAGCTTACCTTGTCGCGCCTTGCGAATGGCCGTGGAATAGAAGAGAGGTGGTTTACCCGAAGAACACGACAGCTGCATCGAGCCATCAGAGCCTGAAAATAGCATGGCAACCCCATGCCGAGGCGGAACGGCGAAGTCGAAGCCCTCTCTCTTTCTCTCTCTCTGGCTCTCCCCTTCTCTATCTCCCTGCGCTCGCCTTTATACATATCCCGACTACTGCTAAAAAACCGCCCACCTACGAGCCTTTTAAATAGCGATCGCGTGCTTTTCCCTTTTTTCCGGCACACGGAAAGTACTTGTTACCACCGACACGAGGAAAAGAGGGAGCACGCGGGAGGTCGCTGATTTATAGGAGGAACCCAGCGTATCCGGATACTTTACACACGGGACGACACACGATACAGTCACGCATTTTCTCCCTAAACGATCCTGCCGTCCCTTGGAATCAGTCTTAATGACTCAGCGCTCCCGTCATTGGCGCAAAAAATCCGCCCCTATACTTATCCATTTTTTTCGAGCGAAAAATTACCTAAAACGGGAGATTTTTTTCTCTTACAAACTTGTCCCAATTTAGTAAATCATTAATTATAATTCATCACTATATTTAATCATTATTAAGATTGTCTTACCAAAATTTTTCAGGTGTGATCTTTGACCTCAACGTGTAACTCTCGAGCGAGTATCGTTTCTTTGCAATCGTAGATTCTTCCGCTGTCTTTTATGAAAGTTGCACGTGGTTACCAGTCGCGATTTATCCATCAAGATCTCTCCTCCGCGTCTCCCATCGACGACGTCACGTATATCTCTTTCTCCTCCCTCGCACCTGGAGACGCTCCAAGAAAGCTGAAAATACGCGACTGGTGGGCACATCGAATATCTTTGGGGGCACCTGTAGGATGAGTCGCCGGATAAAGCGCTATCGGTGCCGGTTACATTAATGGATCATCTGTATGCAATGGCGGCATGGCAGGCAATCTGTTGTCGGGTTGAGAGTTGCGTCAGTAGTGAAGATGTTCTCTTGCGTTCGCTTGCTTGACGTTCTTAAAGCTCGTGACTTTATTTTTGGCCGTTCGACGATACCGTCGTCGGCGATTTACGATATCGTCGCCGAGACACCTGTTCCGCAAACTCCTATCTAGAAATTTCTTGCAACTCCAAAAGCTCGCAAATTATTCATCCTGACCTAGACATTTTATATGGAATGCTTCACAGTTTCTTTCTTCACCTTGAAAAATTTCAAATATTTTCTTTTTTTCATATAGCGCGGAAATGACGCAGATGGAGGCAAATATATCTAGTAGTTGACTATGAATCATAAATTCTATTGAATCAGATGTGAGTTTTCTCTTGAATGCAGATGTGAGTTTTCTGAAAAATAGATATGTAAATTTTTATATATAATAGATAAATAGAAAATAAATGTACATAATAAATAACGATAATTAAAAAATAACTAGAATATATTGATAATAAAAATAAAACCATGAATTAAAAATAGCATTTCAAGTTTCGCAAATTAGATTACTGCAGAATTGATTAAATTTTCATTAATAAAAAAGATCATCAGAGCAATTCAAGCGTGAATCAAATATTTTTTAAATATCATGAGAGATTTGCATCGAGAAAAAATTGCAATATGCAGAAAACTTTACGTATTCGCTAATTTAGTGAATTATTTCTGGGATTCGAAAGAATTGAAATTTAATCTCCTTTTTTTTTGCTAATCGCTTTAGCAAAGAACAAGAGACTATAGAGGCAGCGGGGCTTTTTGGTCGACGATTGAATGAATGCCACGCGAGTTAGTCAGCACCGCGGTGCTAAATTCGGCGGACGCCTGGCGTCGCGCCAGAAGAACCACTCAGCGCACCAACCTGCTCCTACCCTGTAGCCGCCGACGAAATGACGCCGTTATCACAAATCTGCTTGCCATCACGTTCTTCGTTTAGATTGATAACATCGATCTTCTTGAACTTGTTAAATACATGGTAGATAGTAATTCATCTTCTCCTTTGATTCTCCTGTTTTTTGCTGTTTCATGAAAATTGGACGTCATAATAGTACCATGGAAGATTAGATGAGAAGAATTTGAAAAATTATGAGTTTATTATGAGCCGCATCTGTCACTGCAAAATAAATAAATGATTTACGTTAATGTAAAAAAAAAAATTGAAAATATTATACAATAGGTATATTACATTAAACTGCTGTTTAACACATTTTACTGTTTAAAGTATATCAATTTACTGTTTAAAGTATATTAATCCCTTAATAGAATAAATCTTGATTAAATTTAATGGGGAAGTGTGCACATTAAAAATTTCATTCATTAAAAATTAATAATGACAAATATATCTTTCTTTCGTGCGCCAGATAAATTTCGACTGATTCAATTTAAATCGCTAATTAAAAAATATAATAATGATTCTCCTGTTGCGCAGGGTTAAGTAACGAGCGATAATGGCGGGGACAACTTGCCGTAGGGAGAATGGCGAGCAACCACCCTGCGTAAGCCGCGGGGGCCAGTCGTGCTCCTCCTACGCAGCCTTTCATCTCCGCGCTCTCCCGCGAGACACACTCGTCACGCGTGTCGCACATTGCCGCCACACGAACGGGACCACCACCACCACCACCACCATCGCACACGCGGAGGAACCGGGTGGGCACGCTTCTGAGGCGCGTGCAGCTGAAGACGAAGAAGACGACGACGATGATGACGAAGAGCGCCGCGGCGGCGGCGGCAACGGAGGGCGAGGGAGGCTGCGCTGCTATATGTAGCCCCGAATCTTAGCCGGGGCAACTATTGCGCCCGAAATTGCCGAAGCGAACGCAACCCCTGCGCCGCTCGACGTACACGTCACCGGAATCGGATTATAATTCCTTCTCGATATCTTCGCGATCGCCGGATCTTATCTCATATCTTCGTCATCCTTATTGCAGATAATATCGCAGATAGTCGGTGCAACGAGTGTGTTGGTTTGTGAGTCTTGAATTGATAAGTATGACTTGTGTGCATTGAGGAGACAAAAATCGAGGAAGAGACGAGGAAGATGCCGCGGGCGTTTCTGATCACGCATCGCAGGTACAACGGTGCTGAAGAAGAGGTCGGAGGATCTGAAAGAGGTAAGATATATTATATTAAATGCAGCTTTAATAAAAAATATACATTTAATTAGTCATGATAAATAACAAAATAAAGTCTACTCCAAAATTAAAAGAAGAATGCTAAAATTTTTTATAACTTCAAGGTATTAAGTCTTAAAGATATGGTTGTCGTAGATTAAATAATTTGTCATAGAAAAAAGTGCTAATAATATAATTTAGTTTATAAGACACTTTAGTAATCAGATTTTGATTTTTATTATAATTTAATATAATTATTTTGTCTTTTAATTGGTTGAACAGATTTAATTTATTATAATTCATTGAAATTATAAATTGAATAATACAAAAAATGTGTACATTTAATAGTAACATGTGACTTCTGATTTATGATATATACAATCTTCAATTAATATTTCTCAAGAATCTTCTGCAAGAAGTTTATGCAACAATAAAACTTTATTCGTGAAATAAATTTTATACCTAATTATTTATTAAACTCTGAAAAAATTCACTGGACTTAAAAATGTAAAAAAAAACAACTCACGATGTCAAAAAATTTGGATTTTTACATACATAAAAATTCTCTTTTCTTCGACTGAATTAAAATCAAGAAAATTTACTAGTTGCTTCGTTATTAAGATAGTGGATCGCGCGAATTTAAGAATAGGAAACACTAGATGCGTCATCAGGGTCCACTATGACGCATGCCGTCAATCTCACCATGAAACAGACAGGCAAATTTCCTCACAAACGCGTGTTCATGTATACGGTACTAAGAAATACATAGAATAAACGCGGTATGCTAAGGACAGACAAGCGGGGGTTGCGATACGATTCTATTTCCGTTCTCTCCGAAAACGGAGCAACTAGCTTTTCCCCTTTCGAAGGTGTACGTCGTACATCGAGTTTTCCTGCCAATCAGTCGGAAGTTATTAAAAGACTCGCCACTTGAAACGGTACTCTGGTACAATTTGCAAAAAAAATGATAATTGATAAATATTCTCATAAAAATGCGTAATAAAATGTAACATTAAATATATAAATACGAGATTTATTTATGTAAGAATTATTTCAGTATAAAACCAATTAGAAATTAAAAATATTAAAGTTAATCTTTTTAATTTTATTTCTTTATCTGCATCAAGAATTTGTAATCTAAACCGAGTATCATTAATTGAAGTTTACATCATTTTAAACTATCGAGAAATTTCCAAAGCACAGAAATTATTTTTTCCAAATATGAAAAGAATATTAATTCGTTGATTAAAAAGATAGTTAAAATATTAATCTATGATACCTGTCGCAAATTAATATTTGTTGAAAAAAATTTAATGATAAAAAATATTGATTAAGAAATTACTAACAATAAGATATTTCAATAATTACCCTTTTTCATTTTCACTCAGATTTCAGTCCCGAGAGAAGCGTGAGGTTGGCCGATTACAGCAGCGGTCAGCCAACTTCTGATGGCGCCAGCGAGTGTGGCAGTGAAACATCGTCCGAATGCCCTGAAGAGCTGTACAATCTGACGAAGCTGGCGGAAGTGAGTCTGGCGGCGGCGGCAGGCACCCTGATTCACCATAGCAATGTCATCTATCAGCGACCGGTGTCGCCCAAGGTCGCACAGTACCCTGCAGAGACCAGCAGGACTCTGACATCTCGATCTACTGTCCAGATAATAGGAAACCAGGACCAAGTCTTGGGTGAACGGACGAGACTCTTCTTCGAGCGAATCGAGACTGAGAGGGAGATCCTGGAGGGTCGATCCGAAGAGAATTCCACCTTGGGGATTCGTCTTTCACCGCGACATCCTTCCTGCTCCTCGCAGGAAGAGCCGAGTTTCTCAAAAGTACCGATTGTTTCCAATGTCGACGTAGATCCGTCGCCAGTATCGTTATCATCCAGCGTGTCTCAAACTCGAAGGACGATCGGTGCCGCGGAGCTCAAGGCGGAGGAAAACGAGGATCACGAATGTCCTGATTGTGGCAAGAAGTACTCGACCTCGTCGAATCTGGCCAGACATCGTCAAACGCACAGATCATTGGGTGATAAAAAGGCTAGGAGGTGTCCACATTGCGACAAGGTCTACGTCAGCATGCCGGCATTCAGCATGCACGTGAGGACCCATAATCAGGGATGCAAGTGCCATTATTGCGGCAAGTGCTTCTCCAGACCGTGGCTTCTGCAAGGACACATACGCACGCATACAGGTATATGCTTCTGATATTCGAAAGATATACCACATTATTCTAAATAAAATATTTTACAAAATTAACATGTATAATTGTTAGTATATGTATTAAAGAAAATTAAACTCTAAAGAATTAATTTTTTTCATCTTTCTAATTTAATTCAATAAAACTGTTTGTCAGAGTTGTCGTTTAGTCTCTGATCGATTGTGTACTCTTACAATAATAGATATTACGTAAATAACTATATAAAGCAAATTCTATTTTGAGGAAACTACAGAGTTTAACGGACAATTTCAGTGAAGACAAGTTCAAATTAATCATTCGCAATGTGATTTTGGCACAGAAATACGGCACCTATTTCCGAATGCAAATTATAGATACAGTGTAAGATTAGTTGACACGTGGTAATATATCTACATCCTTCAGCACTTCAAGTGGTGTACTGAGAATATAGTTAATTGAAATCATAAAATCAAAGAAAAGAATAAATAGAAAAATGTAAAATCCTTTAATTGGACAATATTCTTTACATTTCTTACCTTTCAATTTTATTTCAAAAAATTATATTTTCTTCTATATTCTACTTATATATTTTTCATATATTTTATATTTTGTTAGAGAGAAAGTATTGGACATTTTTTTTGTATTACTAGTATTTTTTTAAGTGATTAAGTAATTGCCATCTAAAATTTTGGAATTTTCTTTTAAGCAGTTATATTATTTATTGTAGAATAAGATATATTTTTAGATAAATTGATCATGTAAAAAAAACTTAGATATTTTTGATAATCATTTTTCTTTTTTTTAGGTGAGAAGCCCTTCAAGTGCACCATTTGCAACAAAGCGTTTGCCGACAAATCAAACTTACGAGCTCACATACAAACGCACTCGAATACTAAACCTCATGTGTGCAGTCGCTGTGGCAAGGCTTTCGCTTTAAAATCTTACCTTTACAAGCACGAGGAGTCATCTTGCATGCGTGCCCATCACCGATCGTCCACGGAGAAGTCCGATCAAATCGAACAGCAGACATCGCTATCGGTGAAATCGAGTGCTCCATTACTATCGTCGCCCACCAGCGTCATAGTTCCTCGATTAGGACTCGAGCGAGATCAGAAGGGCTCGTCCTCGGCATTCTCCGCGATCATCAGGCATACCAGGACGACGGACGCGGCGACACCGTCGAAGCGATCCTGCAAAGAGAGGACGCCCTGTCCGAACGATCCGAATGAGGAGAAGCAGAGCCCCGATTCGGCGACGAAGGATTCGGAATACGAATCCAGGATGGTTATCAGGACGTCGGTGATATCTCCCAATCCGGAGCATCTGCATCTACGTTTCGAAAACGACGTTAAGAGTTCCTCGACTACGTACGATTATCCCGATCCGACGAGATCCTCGGCCTTTTCGAGACCCGCCGGGATGACTTTAAACCTGGCCATCGCTTAAAAATCGGTCGGTCGACACCTGCAATTAGATCAAATCAGTCATGTTAAAGAGATTCAAATTCGACTTTATTATTATACTTACTTTCGTTTGAAATTCCACGAGAAATTCTCTCGAATTCACTCGATTAGAAATTCGCAGAGATTCCAAGGATTTTCTTATAGAAGATTGCAGATTTTGACTTTCTGAAAAATTGAAGGTTCAAGATTTTTAAAAATCATTTATTGAAATTATTCACTATAATAATCTGGTCACTGTTTCTTATGAGATTATTACGAAAAGATTTAATTGAGAAATTGACAAAGGCGATTAATTTGTATCGTTTGATTTAGAAAAGTGATTTTACAGAATGTTCTAAAATTATTACGTTTTTTTAAATCAGTTTTTTAAAAATAATAATTAGTTTAGAGTGAATCTTTTCCTATCAAAAAATATGATTAAAATTGAAATATTATTTTTTTTAATCACATACATGATAATAATAATTTCGTAAATACTTTCAATGATGTTTTTACAGATATTATCAGAGATTGTCCTGTATTCAGCCTTCTTTTATTGCGATCGAACGAATATTATTTTTAATAATCTGAATAAGCTGATTATTTCTGACAAGACAAAGTTACGAATTAGTAAAAACAACAGAGCATGTGACAGATACTATTCCAAGCATCTTCCGAGAATTAGGGACCATCTAGTAATTAGTCATAATGTTAAATCTATATAAGCCGTTAATTTACGATCCGTTGGTATAACACCGTATTTTATAAATATTGGATCGTGTTCTTCAGCGTGTGTATAATTTGATACAGCAATATAGTTTCGACGGAAGAATTGATTAATATATTATGCAAATGAGAACTTAAAAAGAAATTTTCAAGACATAAGATCGCCTCCAACAAGAGAGTTTGTTAAACGCCAGACTTGTGACCTTATCTATTTAAAGACGTAGCTGTCATACGGTGTTAAATAATTGAAATTAATCGTCGATACGCGGACAGAATTGCAATGCCTTACATGTTATTATTTTAGAATTAAATATCAAAGGTTCGAGGCTCTTCGAGGCAGCTATCGACTTTATACAAAATGTAGATACGTATATATAACCGACAAGTTCCATAATGAATGAATCCCAATGAATGTGTGTAAAAATATAAAATGTAGCCGAGTGGAGTTCGGTCTTAAAATATCGAAGGAAACGATACAACATTCGGCGCAAGTTCGTTGTGTCGAAAAAACTTTGCATCTCCTGCAGCATTAGTATGCAAGCATTGAGACGTTCACAAAATTGCGAGAAAGTGTATCTGTGATTCGGAATTGCGCAACCGGTTGCGAAAAGCAAAAAACAGGCTCCAGACAATGCGAAAATTATTTATATTTTATATATATATATATATATATATATATATATATATATTATATCATATCATAAAAATTTTAAGTCCGATGATCTTTTATTAGGATATTTTATATGTAATAAATTTTGTATATACCATTATATAGAAAATCATACAGCACCAACACACGTTATCCAATCGAGCATCGTTTAGAGCCGTAACGTAGGTTGTCTGTTCTCCATCAGCGAAGTAATTATAGCCATGATAAATAAGCCTTCTTCTTTCGTTTTTTGATACCAAAAAAAAATTGGTATCCGATCAGAGTGTCGAACTAGTCGAATCCGTTCCGTCATTGCGAACGCAATCTGCCGTCGTGGCAAGTCTCAATTTTGCAATTTATATTTTAAATTGCGGATATTACCTAGAAAAAATCGATGACGTGTCTCTTTTTCAATGATTCGAGGGACGGCAAGATTATGCGAATGGCGACGGTTATAATAAAGATTTCATATAAGTATAATAATGTGTCACGCGCAAACAAGAGAGACCGATTGTGTCGCGTTTGCCGAATAATTTGCTCGTGTTCTAAAAGATTATAATTAACGAGCGATTCGAACGCGTCCTAGTCATTTCGAGATCCGATAGATTTGCCTATGGATGAGAATAGAAATCCCAATCTAGTGTTTAAGACGTAGTCGTGTTTGACCGCACGTTGTAAATAGCATTCCCACTTTTACATATTAAAATTTGAACGCGAGAGAGATGTTGGTATAGTCGTTTTTAGATAGTTAGACTTATTATACGCCTGTTGTATGTATTATACGTGCTATTTGTACACTGGAGTGCCTACATAAAATATTTACCTACATTTTTGTACGAATTGTAAAAATCTTGTCTTATCGTAATGAGAGGATAATATACGAAATGATATACGTTTGAATTAATACTTTACATTTGTCCTGTCTTTCCTTTTTAATATCTTTCTTCTTTTTATATTTCTAAAGATTTTTTAAAAATATACAATTTTTGTTTTTAATTTGAATTATAAATTTTTAATGCATAGTGAGAGTTCTTTAATCAATGTAGCTGGAATATATATTATAGATTGATATATGAACATATAATTAATATGAAAATAAAATGTGTGATAAGATGTAAGATAGAATCAACAAAGCAAATATTACATATAATATTTAAAAGCTGTGTCAGAATAATTTAATTTCGTATATCTATCTGATTGCAGTACATACATTCGCATAAAGCTTTCTGTTCAATATTCTTTCGCCTTTTTACTTATTGAATTCACTTTATCATGCCGATGAACCGTACGATCACTAGTTACGCTTGGTCGTAGGATAAACAACGACTAACTGTGTTTAACAAATAGATTGAACTCAATAATTAGGCCAACGAAAGCAAAAATGACTAACTCACAGCGATAGTCTTATATAAATCAATCATGTCAAATTAACTCCATGTCACTCCTTAATCTTAATTGATAAACATTTACGATTTAAACAAAAATAAAAATGTTTACTCATTAGTATCATAAAGTAAGATATGTAAGAATTCAGTCAGTAAATTAACTTTCATTAATAATGTGAAGTAAATTAAGGGAAAAAAAGATCTAGGTTGTGTGTTAGCTCTGAAACATGATTCTGCCTCTCATACAAATATTTCTAAATATGTAATTAGTAAAATAATGAAAAATTATATAATACATATATTTAAAAGCTGTATCAGTAAATTAACTTTCATTAATAATGTGAAGTAAATTAAGCAAAAAAAAGATCTGGGTTGTGTGTTATCTCTGAAAGATGATTCTACCTTTCATAAAAATATGTCTAAATATATAATTAGTAAAATAATAAAAAAATTATATAATATATTGTAATCTTAACTATAACAAAAAATAATCTTTCATTATTGTATTATGCCAGATGAAAAATTTAGTTTCAGTCTAAGAGTTTTTAACATGTATATAAGCCTAATTAACAATAAAACCTTGTCGACGCCTTTACATAATGGGAATATATACGGATTCAATTTTCCAATTTTTTTCTCTAACTGCAATATGATGATACCCCAAGTTAGTAACAGTCATGAGCGCATATCTTATGGTAATGAGATCCGCACTGACAAGACTAACCAGAAACGACCAACGAGATAACATAATACATACAAACGTTTATACGCACTTACATCACAACGCACATTCTCAGAACTTCTTCCAGAGCGATTCTTTCTCCCGCCTCGTGGCTTCATGGTTTCTTAATGATTCTCAGCGACGCTTTGCGGGACCAACTACGATGAGACCAAAGAAGAGACCAGAAGAGACGTAGAGGAAGAAGAGTCAGTGGGAGTTATGATCTAGCAGGGTTGGATCATCATTGAAACATTGGTCCGTGTCAGTCGTGGAGAAGATCTCGCAGAAGATTCGAATCATGCAGCCGTACCCCATTATCCTAATTTTCCTCGCGAGTATGGCACTCGCGAAATATCATGTAAGTTTTTCTTGACAATGCTTTCCTTTCGACAGTGAAAGAATATCGAGCATATTTTTATCACATTTCTTTCAATAATTTTAATGTGTTTGCAGTGTTTCAAGAGATGGCAAGTTTTAATTGTGAATTATACAATATATTTAAAAACTTGTGTATATTTAAAAAAGAAAAGTATATTGTGAATTAATTTTATATAAAACATTATGTATTATTTTAAATTTTCCAAAAGTTAATACATCAAATTAATTGACATTTACTACTTTAAACTTGGCAAATTGATTTCGATGTAACTAGCAATTTTATTCAATACTTTCACGACGTTTCGACCATTTGGTTGTGGTCCTTATCAATAAAGAGAATTCCATCAATTAAAATGAGATTAACGCAACATAAAACCAATCTTATTTAAAATTAATAGTTAAAAGAGGAACACGTCCCATGTGTTCCTCTTTTAACTATTAATTTTAAATAAGATTGGTTTTATGTTGCGTTAATCTCATTTTAATTGATGGAATTCTCTTTATTGATAAGGACCACAACCAAATGGTCGAAACGTCGTGAAAGTATTGAATAAAATTGCTAGTTACGTCGAAATCAATTTTGCCAAGTTTATTTTCACCACTAGCGTCCAATATTAATTTTGATTGATTTACTACTTTAGTTTGTATAAAAAATTTTGAGATTAATTATTTTTACATTAATTTGCGAATTTCGTTAATGCATGATTATTTTAATATGTATACAAGATTCTAAATGCAATTCATTTTTTAATATTTTCAGAGAAAGCATTCAAATTGTTCTATTATTGCAAAATTAATCGGGTTATCGTAGATTTATAGAAAGTGATATTTTTATAAATATCACCGACACTTATTCGCTGTTCAAAGTAATAGATAGCTGCTTATCTTTCCTTTTTAATTGTGATTTAGGACGTTTCTCGTTGCCATATTTCGCGCAGCGTTGTGAAATTCAGCAAATTGCCGACATATATCATCTACTCGCAACGTTAAACGTAGAAATGTGATCTCTTACAACTAAGTAACTTTGCTCGATATTCCATTCACTCTGTGAGATATTTTTGATATTTAAAAAATTGACTTATATTAATTTCAAAACAATTATAACTAGAACAGAAAAAATATTTTAATGCAAATAATTATACTTATTTTTATAGAGAACATGTGTTATAAAATATGCGAAATGTACATATAAATAATACTTAAGTCCATATTGAAATTATAATATTCTAAAAAGGGAATGTTTCTTAAAATATACTTTCAAAACGCATCGTTTTGAATTTAATATTAATAAATCGGTCGCTCCAATTACAATATTCCATTGTGGCAGGTTATTGGCACAGGTCACACATGCTGTAACCGTGATGCATACGATTAGAAAGATCGTTTAAGAAAGATTTGAAGATCAAAGTTCATGAGATAAAGCAAACGATAGAGATTGTATATGTGCGTATGCTTAATTTATTCTCTATGTAATGCTGTCTTCTTTCACCCCTTTTTGCTAAAATATTAAAATTTCAATATTTAATGCGTTGCTATAAAAGATAATTTTTATCAAGTTTAAAATATATAAAAACAAGATATAGATAAAATAAGATATTTTTTTCTATAGCTCAGGATATTTTAATATTATATATGTCATTTATATTTTAATATTAACTAACAAAATTATATAATCACATTATTTTTGAAAAAATAGTAAGATGCTAATGATTAATATATAAATGACATCAATATTCATAGGAAAAGACGCGTTTTGATCGTTCTATTCATAATGAGCATAAAGCGAGGAATATGGAAAAGCAATGGTCTTTTACTGATAACGTAACGGTAAGTAAATTATATCGTTTTAATATTAAAATATAGATTAACAGAAACTTCTTTTAAAAACAGCAATTCATTGCATACAAGAGCAGGAAGGAGAACGATTGCTATCTCGAAAATATAAAGCAAGATCAAAATGTATCACATAAAAAACGGCAACCAAAAATACTGTATGCATCGACAGCCCTTACAAGATTAGAGGTAATGAAAAATAATCAATTTAATATATTCATGTTATAAATTTAAAAAGTTATAAATATTTTTTTAAAGATTTTTACGTACCTGTAAAAAAATTAACACATATAACAAATTTATATTGTTTTTCGTATAATGGTGATTATACATATATTATGTCCCTGGTGCTTAATAAATATATTAAAAATTGAATATTATTTAATTAAATTATATATAGAAATATGACTATAATATGACTATAATTTAATATTCTAAATATAAATAGGCATGGCAACTTGTTGGAGGCCGAATTGTTGATTTCTGCAATGGACGTAGAATCATCTTATTGCAGACAAATAAACCTATACCTGGACAAACTCTCGATCCTTTTCTAAACGAAATTCCTGTAGACGAAAATGATATTTTTCCAAGACAAATAGCTGATGTGGTTTTAACACCACTAAAAGCTCGAGCAAAGAGACAAATTCAACTCGAACAACGAGAGAAGTTGAAGGAAAATTCTAATCGAAATCGACTAGTTCGTCGACAGACAAATCAGTTTCGAGGGAAATTTCGTGGACAAACGCAATCTCAATATTTAAATCTCGGTAATCATGAACAGAAGGAAGGCAAGGCGGAAGCTGAAGCTACTCAGCAATCTTCACGCGCAGTAGTTAGTAAGTACAGTTAATTATTATTTATATAATAACTTTACATCATTATAATAATTTAATCAGGAAATTCAATTGAAAGAATTTCTGCGACTTTAAATTTTGATGAGTCAAAATTAGAATTATTAGACACATTACTGAATATGTAAATAAGAATTTTATTGGTTGAAATTTAATGATTAAAATTATTAATATTATTAAAATTAAAAAATTAAAATAGTTTTTTTTTCAAAACATTAAATACCTTACACATCGTGTTTTCCAGGCGGCAGCCGTGGTATGGGTCAAGCACAAAGTATGTCGTCAAGTGGTCCAGGTTGTGAAGATTGTCCTGGATATCCTGGTTATCCCGGTATAGAGGAAGGTCCGGATAAAATAAAGATTCCGCCGACGGATAGATATGGACAAGCTCCAGGTATTGGCGGTGCACCTGTTATTACCCGTCCTGGAGCAGGCGTACGTTATCCTGACGGTGTTACTCCTGGTGGACAGATAACATATCCAGGCGGTGTAATTCCCGGAAGAGTCGGCACTTATCCCGGTGCCCCAGGAATTAGTCCAGGAACTTATCCAGGAGGTGTTCGACCTGGAACTGTGACTCCAGGAGTTGGTGCAACATATCCCGGAGGTGTTCCGCCTGGTACTGTAACTCCAGGAGTTGGTGCAACATATCCCGGAGGTGTTCAGCCTGGTATTGTGACTCCAGGAGTTGGTGCAACATATCCTGGAGCTGTCCCGCCTGGCACTGTAACTCCAGGAGTTGGTGCAACATATCCCGGAGGTGTTCCGCCTGGTACTGTAACTCCAGGAGTTGGTGCAACATATCCCGGAGGTGTTCAGCCTGGTACTGTGACTCCAGGAGTTGGTGCAACATATCCTGGAGCTGTCCCGCCTGGCACTGTAACTCCAGGAGTTGGTGCAACATATCCCGGAGGTGTTCAGCCTGACACTGTAACTCCAGGAGTTGGTGCAACATATCCCGGAGGAGTTCCGCCTGGCACTGTAACTCCAGGAGTTGGTGCAACATATCCTGGAGGTATCCAGCCTGGCACTATAACTCCAGGAGTTGGTACATATCCTGGAGGCGTTCAACCTGGCACTGTGACTCCAGGAGTTGGTGTAACATATCCTGGAGGCGTTCAACCTGGCACTGTTACTCCAGGAGTTGGTGCAACATATCCCGGAGGTATCCAGCCTGGAAAAGTTATACCTGGAATAACGACAGGAGTTGGGACAGATGTAGGGACGTATCCAGGAGGAATATATCAACCTGGAACCCAACCAGGACGAGTAACTACTTCAATAACGACGGGTGTTACTGCTGTTACCGGCGTTAATACATATCCAGGTAGTGTGCCACCTGGGAAAGGCTTACCAAGCGTAACATATCCGGGAGTTTCTGAAGCAGGAATTTATCCCGGAGCTGAAATCTATCCTGGCGGTGTCCGACCTGGTATCGTCTCAGGAACAGGTGCTGAAACATATCCTGGCGGCGTTGCTCCAGGAAGAACAGTAGGTCAAGAAGCAATTTATCCTGGTGATAGACAACAGACTGGTGTGTTTTATTCTGGTAGCGGTCCATCAGGTACATTGCCAGGACAAGTAGTTACGACTACAGGTTCAGTAGGGACTGGTACACAAATAGTAACTTATCCAGGTGGTCGAACAATAGACGGACAAGCGATTTATCCAGGTCTTAGTGATACTATTCAATCTAGAATTCCTGAAGGAGTAGGTGGTATACCAGGTGCTCAAGTTACGTATCCGAGTGGTACATATCCTGGAAGTGCTACTATACCAAGGGACGTATCCTGGAGATGGTACAACATATCCTGGTGGTACGCAACAAGTTATTTCTCCCGGTGCTACTTTATATCCCGGTCAAGCAATCTATCCTAATGGAGTTGGTCAAGTATCAACATACCCGGGCGGACAATATCCAGGCGCACAATATCCAGGCGCACAATATCCAGGCGCACAATATCCAGGCGCACAATATCCAGGTATAGGCACTAGAATTCCCGGAGGACCAGGCATACCAGGAGGCGTTCAATACCCAATAGGCACATCAGAAGGTCAAGCGACAACTGGAGAAATAAGAAATGGTATCACTGGACAATATCCTGGTCTGTACCCTGGTCAAGGAATAAGTACTGATCAGTATCCACAAAGACCTTACCCAGGAATAGGCGAAACCGTAGGAACCGGAGAAGCATTGCAAGTTGGAGGACCAGTGATAGATAACGGTGCTGAGTCACAGGCATCGAGCTCTGTGCAGCAAATTGACTCGGGTACTCAAGCGAGCGCATCTGCTCAAGGTAAATATGGTTCGGGTACAGCCCAATCACAAGTGACGGGCACATACAGTGGTTCAGGTACCTTCTCTGCCCAAGCTGGTACCAGCGATGCCAACAAAAGCGCTCAGACCGAGATAAGTGGTGGAAAGGAAGGAGCTACCAGCAATGCGCAAGGCATCGCAGATCGCGGAAAGAGTCAGGCGCAAGTTCAATTGGACTCCGATTCCGGAGCTACGTCGACAAACGCGCAGAGCAGTGGGTGGAATCACGGTACTAATTCTCAGGTACAAGCGAGCTCCAAAGGCGGAATGGCGGATGCTCAAGCCAACGGCGAAGGCAGCACCTCCAGTCAAGCGCAAATCGGCTTCCAGCCATACTTGAAAGAGGAAGATGAAAAAGTGGAAAATAACATGACACCGTTCCGCGGTAGCGGAACAGCATCGGCCCAAAGTGGCATTCATCAAGGTCAATCCCAGTCGCAACTACAAGGTTCTTTCCAGTACGGTATCACCTATACCGGCGCGGCTCAGGCTGGTTCCGGATCCGGCGCCGCATCATCACGAAAACCCTTTAACTTTAATATCACTGACTCTGAACTCTTCAAGTCTTTCAAATCGGATGCTTCTTTGAAGAAACCGGCGAACGTCGACAGTTCGTCAGCAAGCCAAAACTACGAGAATAAGCAAGACGATCGCGAAAAAGGCTTGCAGAGTAGCTCGACCTCGAAACAGATTGTTATTGTGAATTCCAAAGACAATCCATCCAGTGATAAGAAGGTACAAACTACTGAGAAACCGCGAACGGATGATGCGACATACGAGGAGTACGACGAGTACGCGGACGAAGACAATTATTCCACAGATTCAAGGTTGACATTCCAAGAGAAGTTTTCGGAAACATTGTCAAGTAGTGATTATCAAAAACTCAGTAAACCTACTCAACCGCAAAGTCACAGTCAAACACAAACAATACAAGTTGCCAAAGGAAATCAATACGATATTCGCGTCAGTCAAGATTCGAACGCACCGCGAACGGGTGATATTTTGCAACCAGGACAGTCTGTGTCAGGATATACCATCCCGCCTGGTTTTCGCGGTAGAGTAGTATCAACTTCTGGTACTAAGACTATCGCCCAAGGTGAAGGCACGTCTCAATCGCAGACCGTATCTTTAGTACCAAAGGATCTAAATAACACCAAGTTGCCTGTCACGGAGACTAGATCGCTTCATCAACCCAATCACGAACGTTACGTCAATCGATACACATCGAACAGTAAGAATCAAGGTTCTTCTGTTAATCAAAATGTATCTTCCGATAAGCGGGTGAGACCTACTCCAACTGTGAAACCGAGTTATTATACTGTGACTAATAGTTTTGCCGGTAAATTAAACGGCAGCAACGAGCCGAGAAAATACGAGCATCGATATTATACCAAAAGTTCTACCTGCGGATATTTTACGTTCTCCTGCAACGTTGTATACGGCTCCAACGGCAGAACGAAGATCTGCAAGCCAAAAGTGCCGACGTATCCCGATGGCACGCCGATGAAATGTTGAATGGCCAAGATTGATTCGTCGTGGAACGCGACGTTAATTATTTCTGATAATCGCTTCTGTAAAGCATCATGCGTTAAATCATTTTTCTATTCACCTGTAACATGAAAATAAAATTTTAGTAAGTTGCTTACAGTATAGATTAGATCATGTTTGATTAATTATTTGCTTTCGTGCGCGCGCCATATTTTGCACTATAAATTTATATTCTATAAATTTATTATCATAAATTTAAGTGGTAATATTTCGCACTCTTCAGCAGCTTTCAGCAAGTAACATTAATGTGAAAGTATAAAGCAGATACAACAGAAAACTTTCAATCTTATAGATCAAAAAACTACATTATTTTTTAAGGAAAATTCATAGGCTTGAAAGTTGTAAATGTTGTATATACTTTGATAATTTCTTTACTGAAAAATTATTAATATATATAGCATAATAAACATTTATTGCTACATCAATTGCTACTATTTATTAAGTTTTGTCAATAAAATACATTTTAATTAGAAGAAAAATGTTTTTTTCTTTTTTTTTCGTCGTTAAGAAATATACTTAATAACAATCTTCTATTTTTTTCTCTCAAAATTTGATGTAGTTAATTGTGATGTATGAAGATTTGTTCCGTTTTATATTTCTATCTACAATTCAGTATTCTACGATATGATAAACATACAGATGGAGTATTGCTTTAACTTATATTACATAGATTTTTTATATTCACATAAAAAGTTTCATTATAAATATCAGGTATCGTATCTTGTACATATTGTATCTCATTAATCGATTTCACTAATTTTTTTCGAGGCGACGAAACATACAGTTTCATTATGTGTATACATATATATATACATACATATATATATATATATATATATATATATATATATATATATATATCATATATATAAATATACACGTAATATATCTTTATATACACCAGTTTAAAAAAAGAACATATCAAACAATAACGCGGAATGTAAATTGTTTACAAAATACGCCTCAATAATAAATTAAAAAAAATGTATGTTCATAAAATTTATAAAAGTAAAAAATTTTATATATAAGCAACAATAAAATGATTACTTACAGAAAATCATGAGAAAGATGAACACAATCTCTTTAAGTTGAGTAAATGATTGCTGAAAAAATAAATACTGCAACATAATTCATCTCATCAATCTTAAAAATCGACAAGTAATTAAAATTGCATATTACATTAAAATATATCAGCAATATATAATACATTTACTTATATATGCTACTGGAAGTATTGATGTTTTACGTTTGCTATTAAACACAGTAAACGCGTAACTCACAATAATTTGACATAATTTGTCGAAGCGTCACGCTTAATAGATAAATTTGCCCCCTCCTCCCCCTACCTCAAAAACATTAAATTGCATACTTTAGGCCCATTGAGAGATCATTTATTTGCATTTTCATTATTTGACTTAAACACATCGCTATCGATACGAGCAAATACTAGGCTTGTTGTCGATCATAAACTGAAACAATAAATAATATATTTTTAATTTATGTTGTCTAATTTTTATTAATAGTTTAATCTAATAATTGATAAACATTTCAATTTAAAATCTAATTTTATTAATATATTTTTCCACACACACACACACACACACACAATTTATATATTTTTATTTAATTATTATATTAAATCTAAAAGCAATTTATTAAGTTAATAACATACCTTCAGCATATTCATCGGAATTGTTTACTTGGAATTTTTGCTCTCCTGCTCCTTCTGCATCAGTGACCGCTGTACACGATTCGCTTTTGCTGATAAAATATATATTTTTTAGATCCAATTGTAGAAAACTATTGGATATTTGAATTGATTATCCTACTTACCTATTTCTGAAGTGTTCCAATTGCACATTTGCAGACTCCAATTGTTCCATAAGGTCTTCATTAGTTCGTTGTAATTTTCGTACGTTGCTCGTAGCTGCGTCGACCTCATCTTGAGCAGCAGCAAGTTCTTTCTTCAACTCCTCAACTCTCGCTCTAACTCGCTTCACCTCTACTTCATATTGTTCGGATCGTCTCATCGCGTGTGATAATTCTGTTGTTTTTTCTGCTAAGGATTGTTTTAACGCCGCTTGATACTGCTTTACTTCAAGTAGTACCTACGAATATTGCATGAAAAAGATAAAATAATAAATAACAACGATTTTGAGAAATATTTTAGTTTGAAATAAAATTATAACCAACCATGTTGCGAACTAGGATTTCATGCTGCAATTGCCTTGTGTCTGTGTCAGCTGTAGACACTGGACGTGGTCGTCGCGATTCTACTTTCTCTTGCAATTCATACAATTTCAGGCGAAGCAACTTGTTTTCTCGTTCTAAGGAAATTTTCTCAGTCTCTAATCTCTCTCTTTTACTCCATTCTGCTGCATTTTCAACTTGAAGTCTCTCTAGCTGAAATTTTGATAAAAATATAAAATTATATATAGTGTAAGACAAATAGATCATAAATAAAATTTAACAAATTTTCTTAAATGACATTCTTCCATTCAAGAAAAATATAATTACAAGTGTATATAATGTCAATAGCTTACTTCAGTTCTCAATTCACTTAAACGACGATCCATTCCCTCTCCATTACCAGTATCGTCTATTAAATCGGCGATATGTTCATCATTTAGTTCTAGTTGAAATCGCTCTTTTAACTCTGATAATTCTCTCATCGTATCTGCTCTACTTTCAGATAATTCCTCACATTGATCTCTTAATTGTTTAAGTTCAGCTTTCAATTTTTCCACAGTACGATGTAAAGAATCTTTTTCCCTTAAAAAAGAAAAATAAAATAAATTTGCATGTGTTATTAATTACTTTTATGTATTAATTTTTAATTTGTATAAACTTACTCCCTTTCCACAGAAATAGTTTTTGTTGCTTCTTCCAATTTAAGTTGCAATGTTGACATTTTCTGAGTTAGAGATTCTTTGTTATATGTATCTAAAGACAATTGTTGCTTGTCTAATGAATCTTTTTTAGAGTTACTATCCACAACTAGTTTCGTGATATTTTTGTCTAGTGAATTACTAGCACTTTCCTTATACAATTCAACTGCATGTTTTGGTACTGCACCTTGCAAAACATACTCCTCAATATCTCTTTCTGGCATGATGTTATGACCTCCTGAAGCAACATCTGATGCTTCATGTAAAGTTTTACAGGATAGCATATTCCTTTGTGTATTTAATGTATCACTAGGTTCAATATTACTATAAAACTCTAACTGTTCATCTAACCCCAAAGTAGCTCTCAATTGTGGGTCTGATTCTAAAATAGTAAAAATCTGTTGGTCAAATTGCCCAGCATGTTTCAAGAGTATCATATGTATCTTTTCCATTTCCTTCTTCATTTGCTCATTTTGCAATTCCAATTCTTGAGTCTCATGTTTGAAACTGTTAGCATCTTTGACAGCAATTTCTAATTTTGCTCTGAGAGCTTTTGCCTCATCTCTAGCTGCATTTCTCTCATTCCGAACTTTGCTCCATTTTTCACGCCAATTAGCTGTACAATCTGACCACCATCGCATTGTTTTTTCCATTTGAGCCGCTCGTGCTCTTGCCTCTTCAAGTTCCCTCTGTCGTAAAGCCTATTTGACAAGGAAACACATAGTAATTAAATTAATTGATAAACACAATTGAATCTTTTAAGAAATATTATTTATAATACTACAAAACAATAGTAAAGTATTACTAAAAACTTCAATTCATAATTATATATACAACATAAATTTAAAGATTAAATGATAAAAATTCTGAATATTGTAAGCATGAATTATATTGATCCTTAGAATATTATTTTGATATTTACCATGAAAAAAATATTAAATAATTTTCTGATTAATCTATGAAGAGCAAAATATAGAATTTGAAAACAAATTACCTCCTTGGACTCCCATTCGCTGTCCATGTAACGTGACGAGGAGGGCACTTCGTGTTCCCTCATATATCGTCGTGAAGAAGTTCCGCTTGTTGTTGATTGTGTCATGGTGCCAGCAACCTATGTAACCTACAGTTTTCTTATCACTGACACTTTTCTCACGATCACCTCGAATATAATTTCTTCCTTAAAAATGACATTCAATTTAACGTTGATCAAACATCGTTCTTTCTTGCATTCGATCGTGCCATTTAAATGTCATTAAACTCGATCGAATAACAATAATTTCCGCACATGCCTTGACAAATTTCCATGCACATACATCGCATACGTCACACAACAAATAAATGCTATATTGACGATCATCAACCCCTTTTTGTAGGGTGAGTAAAGATGATATTACATTTGTCGTACGAACTTTTTTAAGCGCATTGATTGGCTGTAATATAGGGAATTTCTTTAGTCTCTGTTTTGTAGCCAATCAATGACCTTCTAATGAGTTTGTCGAGGATCATTCTGATTGGTTGAGACTGTTATTGACATATGTATTTTTTTATGGAGCTTCTTGAGCCCTGAATTTGTGTATAAACACGTGGTATGAAATATCAGAAATGTTTATGAAGCCAAGTCTGGCTTATATAGGCCACTAAATTATAAAGAAGAAGAAGAAGAAATGTTTGTGCTTGCGGAATTAAAAGACACTGTTAGAATATCACCGAGCAACTTCAAATATAAATTAAATGATGTAGTTGCTGACGAATTAAACAAAAAGCTCGCTAATAAAGTACATATAAATTATTTCTCATTATTAGGGTAAATCTACTATAACTTACATATGACAAAATTATTTTAAATGTTACACAGGTTTACAAGGATGTAGGGCTTTGCATTGTGTTGCATGACATTACAAAGATCGAAGAATCATATATTTTTCCAGGAGACGGAGCATCACATACAAAAGTGACGTTTCGATTTATCGTGTTCCGTCCATGGATAGAAGAAATATTAGTAGGAAAAGTTCGTAGTTCCAGCTCCGAGGGTGTACATGGTAACAATCTGATTTAATTTGGCTTATCTAATTCAGATTTTCATTGCACATGTTTTTGTTATTATTAGCATTTAAATCTTAGTATTATTAGCTTTTATATCTTGTTACAGTTACATTAGGATTCTTTGAAGATATAATTATACCACCTCATAAGTTACAACATCCATCACATTTTAATCAAACACAACAAATGTGGTTCTGGGTATATAAGACTGAAGATGGAAAGGAACATAATTTATATATGGAAACAGGTATATCATGAATGCAATTAGAATTAGCATATATATTGGCTCAAATATAAGTCACATATATAAAATTAAGATATTTAATTTTAGGAGATGCAATACGATTCAGGGTAGTGGAAGAGATTTTTGCAGAGGCACCTTTACCATCTACAGTTAATGCGCGTGATGTAGGAGAAATGCCAGAAACTAATGTAGCACCGTATATTTTACATGTAAGTGTATTTATGAATTTTTAATGTTATATTAATCAATATGTAATTTTTAATCTTCTCAATATCAATATATTTAATAGGGATCAATCGACGAGCCTGGCTTAGGTTTACTTATCTGGTGGAAAGATGTATAATTTATTTTATAGTGAAAATTTCAAATAAAATAAAGATATGATTAAAATACAATAAACTCTGGTCAATAAATTTTTATTTTACAGCACATTCCATCATATTATTTTGTATCGTCAGTTAACGTTGCATCTGTGAATGATATTTCATAATGTGATTTAGTTTTCCAATATAACCACCTGTGTAGATATATCTATGCTCAGTTTTGATTGATAACAGAATTATCAAGTATAATTTGTACAATATGTACAAAGGCATATGTGCTAAACATGTGACAACACGTAGAAATTATATTTGCACACAATTATCAGATTGCTTTGAGAGATCATCTACTTCATAACTCAATTTAATAGAATTAATCTTAGAATTGAATGCTAGAATTATTACCGAGACTGTAGTAAATAAAAAATACATAGCATTCTGATAAAACTTATTATAAAAATGGATTTTATGAAAGATATTAGACATGTAGTGATATATTGCGCAAAAAATGTTTTCTAAATTTAAGAATTATTCTTAGCAAAGTAGTTTACCTAATTACATTAATATATACTTAATTTATAACGACAAAAAAGAAGCTAATGAAACATCTTAAATTTAGAAAATATATAAATATATAATACTGATTGCACAATATATGCCACACTGCATCTTTTGAAGTTGTGTTTTAGACAAATTAGGACGTATTTTTTTGGCATATTATTGCTGTTGTCCTAATACACAACTCAAACATGCAGCGCTCGATTAAATTGATAAATATGATGTACTAGTTTAATCATTAAATTATGATACATTAATAGACTACTTATTTGATACAATATTAATAAAGGATATATAAATACATATATCGACGTAATATAAATTGTTAAAATTATCCATTTAAAACGCATGCAAAATATTTTGCCTAATTATATGTTACATTAAATAGATGTATACTTAGTCAAAAACCACAAAGAATATATACCTAGCGAAAAGTCTTAAATTTAGAAAACACTAATTGCACAGGGATATATTTGTATATATATATAAAGGTAACGTATAAATGACGATGTTACCACATTATTGTGGGTGCAATAAATAGTGAACCTCAATTCTTCATCTACAATATGTATCGTCAAACAAATAACACGAATCACGTATTTATGAATAGAGGTTGCTGAGGATAAAATGGCTTGGAATGTTACCTTCTGTGTAATCGGTATTTGCTACTTTCTTTCAAGCAACATGTGTGTAATGTGTTGCAGCTACGATCGCAAAAAATGGGACGATGCGCACTTTTTAAATGGGCGCATTCGGCGGAGATCAGCAATCGAGCAACAATTAAATATAATCGATACATACTCGAACAATTACTCAATTGCTTCACGACTTTTGTGTGCGTGCCTCGGATGCACTCGGATGACTTAATCGTTTAAATGTATGCGAACCAATTAGAATTACGAACAATATAAATTTATCACAGTCCTAACTGTTGAGTCTCTTGCCATATACGTTTACTCGAGCTTTCTCTACATTACTAGAAGCAAAAAAAGAAGGACTCTCTTCTTTCTGATGCGTTATCAATCTCTTCTAATGTACAATATCGAGATAATTCAATTCTTCTGTACAAGATCATTACAATACATAGGCATGAGAGTCTCTTTTATGCTTCGTCTAATCGATATTAGACACAAATTGCAATCTTACATGCCCGTAATGTGTGATTACATGGCCGAATAAAAAAATACGAACGAAAGTGCATGGGACGTTATTAAAAATTGTCTATGCGTTAATATTTTGCACGTTTTGAGGGCTAGTGTTTTTTTTCTTAGACCATTACGAGGAAAAAACATATTGTTCTTTCATATTATTTGGACGTCTCAGTTGCTTCTTATCTGTTTATACTGCTCTCTTCAATTATACCGTTTTTGTTTTTCATTCAAAGTATTGCTTTCTGCGAAATTCCTGCAGTTATAAGATCTATTCCTCGCAGCTTAACACTCCTTGTTTGACACATACATCTACATTCGCATATAAAGAATCTTATTTTGTCGCGGATATATTTTCATTAAACATCGTTTATTCGATGATTAGGCAACGCGGTAGATGTTCACGTAGGTAATCAAACAATTCTCGCGATGTTCCTGGACAGTTAGTTAGTTCTAACTCGTGTAAGTGTCGAAGCTGAATCAGACTGGATAAACCACTACTTGTCAGCAATGGGCAACCTGTATAAAATGGATTTTATTTAGTATATATTCTTGTATCAAATATAATTAGATCTATATAATTCAACTTTTCCTATACAGCTTTTATATATAATTATTTATTTATTCGCAATTTTACACTGCGTGTATGTATAAGAAAAGTTGCTTAAAACTATGATTCACAGTGATGATACAAGACTTTACCTGCCACGGATAACACCTGCAAAGATCTCATTACGCATAAATGTTGAAGTCCGAAATCCCTAAGTTGCGAACACCATCTTAAAAACAAAGCGCTCAACGATACCATCGTTGAAATGTAACCGACACCAATATCCGTGATGTGTACACACCTGTACAATAGTATGAAGAATACGATGCAAAAGACATACAAATGCGAAATAAATTACATATGTCAGAAGTACAAAATAATAGACAAGATTTACTGCCATAGTAAATAGTCGCTTGGCTAAAGATAATTACGAATCTAGTAGCTCTAAGACTTTCTGTCACTTATTGTGACATATGAGTCAGTCATTATGTAATGCACGATTTTAAATAGAATATGTTTAGATAAATACTTGTTAGGTAACTAGAAGATGCCTTTTAAAAGTTATGCAATTTTTTAAATAGATTATGTCTTCATTTTCATAACATATTAATGTTTTCCGAAGAAAGATATGAAAAAGATATAAGAAAATCTATATATATATAAAATATAATTTTTTTGATAGCATTTTATGCGATATAAAACACATTTTTTAATATTTTATGTAAATATATAGATAGTAATTTTTTTATAGACTTATATTTACTGTTAATTGTCGAAAATGACATTACGTTCTAATAATTTTCTCTTACCTATCTAACGTGAGTTCTTCTAAATTATTCAAATCACAGGCAATGTATTCTAAGGCTGCATCTGTAATCCTTGAGCACCAGCTCAGGTCTAAGCAACGAAGTCTTGGCAAGTTTTCCGCAATTAATTCGACACCGTCGTCAGTCACTTTACTGCATCCAGAAAGTGACAACACAGTCAGATTGGGCAAGGAATGTACTGAAAGAAAAATATATTATAATTTAATATTTCTAAAAAAATTACACGTGTAAGGGAAAATATTTTAAATTATACAAAAATTTTGAGCGATTATATACAATATATATTTTTATTATTATCTTTATTCTTTAGAATAAAAGTTATAAAAAAATATATAATTATAATTTTATGTTAAAATTTATCATTTATTTATTAAAATTTTATCTTAATCATTTTATAAATTTAATTAATATTTAAATAATATAAAGTAAATATAAATAAATTTTTACATTTCAGAAGAATACTTGTGGTATAAAATCTCATCTTCTTTCACGACATCTATTTAAATAATGATATCACAGATCATTGTCAGTAAAATATGCACACTTCTTGTACGTATAATTCGAGTCTGAATTACTCGTGACAATTTGAAAGTTAAATAAAGCTGTGTTCTTGCATTCTAAATTTAAATCTAAGCACGTATGCAACTGTCTTCATTTCAGCCTATCACTATTGTACATTTCATTTAACTTTGTCGTTCACAGAGAATCTTGGTCAAAATTTAAAATTGGCAAACCGCCTACGATTGTCGAGAATAATAGCATGTAATTTATACATCATCATAATTTAATATAAATTGTCATTATCTGATTTTATATAAATTGTCATTATCTGATTTTATTCGAAGAATAAAGGTTTGTTATCTATTTAAATCAAAATAAATTTTTTTCATTTGTAAGTTAAAATAATATTTAAATCGAAATTTTTATATCTTTCTTTATATGGAAATCTTTTAGGCATCTAATATTATATAGTATATCGAATATGCTGCAACGATTCAATGAAAAAAGATAAATCTATATAAAAAATAAAATCAAAATAATATAGAAGTGAAATAAAATGATTCTCACCAATATTTACTACGCCGTGATTTGTGAGCTCCCAGCAGGACTGCAATTTCAAGATGCTAAGTGCACTGCTTTGCTTTGCCCTGAAGTAACCAAGCGCAGCATCAGTAACGTGATAAGCTTGCAGAGAAAATTCGTAAAGACTTGGCAATAGCTGAGCCACGGCACCGACGGCCTCATCGGCCACATTGATGCAATCCGACAAAGACAATGATACTATTCTAGGGGTGAGGCATGCCCATAATCCAGCTTCCGTTATTTCATTGCAGCCAGTTAATTCAAGCTCGTACAAAGCCTAAAAATAATCACAAAAAATTATATTCGTATCGTTTTACTCAATGTAATCCTGTTAACTGATTCTTTGTGCATTTATAGTATCGAATTTTGAGTTGTAAAGTGATCTAGCATATGAAATATCATGCTCGAATAAAATAGCACTTTGCGTTTGAATAAAAGTTATATATTTCTATTATATATATATATATATATATATATATATATATAATATTTACGTATTATTATCAAAGAATACAATTATTATATTCACGAAACATATCACTTAAATAATATGGAACTTGTACACGAATATAGTAATTTTTATTACATAAGAATATATTTATATTGACTTTTTAAAATCTGATTATATAATTTTAATAAATTATTTTAATATTTACAGTAATAAAAAATTAATAATAAATTTGAAAAAATTTTATATTTAGAAGGCTTTTTTTTACTCTATTTTTGTAAGCATTTTAAATATTAATTTCATAAACATATTTCACTGATATCTCAAAATTCTTATACATATATAAATATTTTTTGTACTGTAATTACACTTATCAGCGATTATTGTAAGTTTGCAATAAATTTTTAGTTTATTTGATAATAAACCAATATAACAAACAACACATGAGAAGAAAGACCGTGTAGAAATTTACCTGTAAGTGATCCAAAAGAGCCTCTAGACCTCTATCCGTTACCGCGCAGCATCGTAATGACAAAGAATGCACGTATCGTTGTGCCAATGGAAAACCGCGTGTTAATTCCGGAATATCTTCATCGGTCGCACCTAGAAGGACCAAGGAGTCAAAACCTCTTCTTATTAAGGAAGCATATAACCGGGTACGCAAGGTCGGCTGCATAGCGCGAGCTTCACGGCATCGTATCACTGGCACCAAACCCGCCCAAAGACGCGGTCTTGCATACAGAATGTCTCTCCATCTCGTACAAACCTGCGTACAACGATATGCATTTGAGTAGAAAAGCGACAAAGACACATTGTGTTATGATGCAAATATTCTACAACAGGATACAATAGGTCTATTTTATCAGAAGCAAGCCATATAGAGATTTATAGATAAAGGGGTTAAACCAAAATAAACATAAGATTCAAGATTTGAATAAAGTTTGATATCTATACTGTAACACTGATACAATTGTAAAAAAATCATAAGTTTATTATACATTTTAATTTTATACTTAATTTATATTTTTAAGATACACATTTTTGCTATATATATATTTATTAAAATGATTTTTTAAATTAGATCTCTATTGTTAAACATTAGCACAAAAATCGAAAAAAATTTACATTATTGATAAAATTACAAGCTTGCTTGTATTATTTATATTTGGATTATGGATGGAGAATTGTGTCATCTGTTACGTCATACTACCTGAGCTAAAATTCTTCTCTCTGTAGGACTGAAATAGAGAAAAAACCGGCCGAGGAAATTGTCATCCTGTATTAGCTGCTCCCACGTAACTGGTGGTACGTATCCTCCGGTTCCTCCGCTAGCCAGCGGTACAGCCATTTTTATTCTGTTCCTGGGTATTCTAGCTCTGCTTGGGGTGACATTATTCAAACGTTCCTTATTGTTGCCCGTCGATACATTGTTAATAGTCTGCGCGACACTTCGGCTGGGCTTTTCGGGCGTTGCGTTTGCATTATTCGCGCTTTGCAAATTCATGTAAGCGACACTGCCACTTCCGCCACAAAAGACGTTTGTCACGCGTTCCATGACACTGGTCTTTCCGCTCCCTAAAAATATAAATAAAAATTTTTAAACTGCGTGTGAAATTTGTATAACGTTAAGAATTTATGACAGTAACGATTTGCGGAATTAAAGGTCAAGGAAATTTGTGGGAAGAAGGATTTATGGAACTTGAAATATTATATAGACATTAATAGCATTGAGCAAGATGCACATCAAGAGCTTGCAATTATAAAATACCTAACGCGAATATTTAAGTAATCGAATTTCTTTAAAGAGACATATTTTTACTGTGAAATATACAGAATGGAATAAAAATGTAGGCCACTATTTTAGAAGTGTATATTATTCTACTAATTAAAATGACAAAAAAATGTATATAAACATACATATATTTAAAAATCTATCATTTTTTATGTTAATTATATTTGAAAAAAAACTTAAGATGATTACAAAGTATATTATTTTGTTTCCAACATATACAAAACAATAGAAAAAATAAAAGTAAAAGAAAACGAAAAATTTAACATTTTCACAAAATAAATGCTAGAGTTAAACAACATCCCTTGTAGAAATTTATCACTAGTAATATTAATTAATCACTTATTTCAAGTACTTAAAATACTGATATACAGTAATTTAAGTACTCGAAATAAGTGATAAATTAGCGTTACTAATGATACATTTCTACAAGGGGTTTATTACACCAAACTAACTTTAATCTATCTAATAATTTCGTTTTTTATCTAAGGAACACTTGATAATTTTTTACTTTTTGGATGACAACTATAGATACTATTATGGCTATCTTTTTTAAAACTCTTACAATTGTTTTGTGTTGCTGGAAATAAAATAATACGTTTATTCGTAATATGTAATATCTTAAGTTTTAATCCAAACTTAATTGTAACGTGAAACAATGCATTTTTGAATACATATTTATATAAACTTTTAATAGAGGTCTACATTTTTGTTATCCTGTAATAATCTCTGTAAGATATAAAATAGTGATTTATCAGCTGAATCACACACACATCCTGTAATAATTTCTGTAAGATATAAGATAATGATTTATCAGCTGAATCACACACACACACAAATTATGTGATAGCCATTTAATTTAATCCATAGAGTTTCTCGATAGCTTTTGAATTGATACCATAAGCATAATTATATCATAATTTTTCGTCAGAGAAAAATCGAAGATAAGATTCCCTTGAATATTCTCGTTTTATTTCCTAGCTGTATATATTCTATTTGGCTCGCGGCACACCGCTATTTCCTGTTTGCCATTTATCTTGCAAATTTTTTTATTTTTAGTAACTGCATTTAATATATAGTTTTATCTTTAGTCATAATAAAATCAACTAATCATATTTAATAAAGACCAGTATAAGCGAGATTATATATATTGTAATACTTTCTTTTCTATGCACTTTTCGTGTATGTTTTGTGTGTATGTGCAATATATAAATTTCTATTCTATATATTTATAATTTGTTGATCGATAAAAAATAATATGACTAACATATCAATTTTAATATGTAATGTAATATATCAATTTTAATTAACGATTAAATTAAATAGTTATCACAATTCAATTTTCCCTACTTATCTCTATTCCTATTGCATATCAAATCTGATCCTTTATGCGTATAGTTGGTTGAGGCAAAAGGGAGAGAGAAAGAGATCCTAGATTTATGTTTTCTTTTGCTCAGAACCAAATCCGTCTTTGCTCTGGCTGATCACGGTTTTGCTGACCCGGGATTGGCATCTATCCAATCACGAAGATTGACTATTTGCGCATCTGAACGTAAACGCGGTCGATCTAAAGACGATGCGTCTTTAAACTGGCGAAAGTGACGATCAGTCGCAACGCACATCAGCATGTTTAATTAATGTTTCAAACTCGAATACAACATGTTTGGTCTTAAAATAATCTTAGGTGATTACTTGGATGCAATTATCTTATCAATCTAACGAATCAGGTCATCGGGATTGTTGCGAGACGCGACGTTAAACGGATGAATAAATATGCGTTTCTAAGGCGTCTCATTATGCTCGAGTTTGCTACTATTTTCGCGTGCACGAGAACGTGTACGTATTGATTCCATTGCAGTTAAAATTGCGACGACAAAAGAGTCACGTAGCGGTATCGCTTAATAAATTACGGAAAAAATATCGCGTGTAAAGTATATACGGCGCGAGATTTATCCCCGCGTGTGTAAAGTAATAAACGTCATATATATATATATATATATATATATATATATATATATATATATTGTTGAATGCTATATGGATAAATTAAAAAACTAATAAAAAATAAAAACAAGAGGAAGAGAGAAAGAGGCGCGCGAAAACCCGTTACAAAAAAATCAATCCTTTATCCTGATTACGTAACAACAGGACTGAACCGAGGGGTGTTTAACGTCGTTACGAACCCGGAACGCACCGAGTGAAAAAAATCGTAAAGGGTCGACATCGGCAACCCTTTACTCGCGCGTCTTTATTTTTCATCGTCGTCCAAGCGGAAGATAAACTTGACACCAATCCAAAGCGCGCGATCCTTCCTTCATCTAGTCTCTGTTCCCGATAGCGCGTAAAAAAATCGAAGTCGACGCGAAATCAACGCGGAATCTAAAACGACGCGCTCGTGTTACACACGCTACTACGAGCAGGAGGTGGAGGAGGAGGTGGTGGAAACTTATAATAGGGGTGCTATAGAAGAAGCAGGGGTAGGGACAGGTGACAAACACTCTTGGATGACACACAAAGGAATACGGATACAAGGAAACGCGAAAACGTTTCGTTTCACCGACCATGATGCTTCGACGTCCGCAATCCCAGGCCGTTAATTCGTTTGGTCAATTCTGCGCTGGCACGTTCGACGACACCCTGCGCTGATATCGAAGACATGGTACCACCTCGATGGGGTACTCGTCAGCTCTCGTCTCGTTCCGCACTTGTTCCTCGGCGCCTGTGATTCGTAGTCAAGAGTAGCACAGCTCGGTCTGCGAATGACGAGGTCGCATCATATTTGACGTTGAGATAGTAGTCTCACGTAGATGGAGAATGAGCTTCCTTTCCGAATAATAACGCCACGCGCCGGCAGCGGCGGCGCTTCCTGTTCGCGCGACGCGCTCGCAAAGAGGGTGATAACGGCGATGACACGAAGGGATGATGAAAGCGCGCGCTACTTTCCTTTTCTTAGCGCTGCAATGAATTCTCTCCTCTAGATTTTAGAAAAAAAATGGGAAAAACCAACACGTCACCCTTAGAATCAATAATCACGATCGGCGCCACATAATCGGAGTATCCGATTGGCGTCTTCGACGATGACGATATCGTTGATCTCGTTCGTTTCTTCTATTAACGTGTTTTTAACGACGACGACGGGCCACTTTGTATTGACAATATTCGCGTCGTCGTGCGTTTTTGTTGTTTATTACAACGGGCATGGCAGCAAAGCGGAGTACAAGTGCGCTGCAGGCAGCACATGGGGGTGGTTTGCGCGAGACTGAATCGATATTCACGCTACTGATCTTGTCCGGCTGCCTTTTCCCCACCCCTGCCGAGGACCTACCAGGCGCGTGTCAGCCGCTTATGCCTGCCGACTGATGAACCGCCCGACAGAGTTGTGCGCCTGGTCGCATACAACTCGTGTTTTACCCTTTGAGCCTGCTTGACATTCTTCTCCTGTACTTAAGTGTCCCGAAAATTGCGATCGGGCATTGGGATTAATGGATAAACTATATAAAGAGAAAATAAACTGTCAATTGTTATATTTTTAACAAACAGATATTAACAGTTTTAATAACATAAAAATTAAAAGATACCGTACTGACTATGAAGACTCTATTGGTTCAGGTTTTCGGGACACCTTGTATTTATCGATGACGTGCGAGCGACGTCAATAGCTAATGTTACCTCTTTATAAGAATGCATTATTGAATATTTCATCCATATATATATTATACGAAGGATATGGAAGTTCTTTCCACAAGGAGATAGGTCGCGACGTGGAAAATTTAATGAGGTGATTAATTAATGAGAAATTTGTATAGTATTCATTTTAACATTTATACATCGTTGTATTGGATGTAATATCTCTGATCTTTGCAATGTAAAAAAAGTTTCATGTTTACGCTATCTTGAGACCAGCAATGGAATTCTCTAAAAGCTTAATTAAAAAAAAAAAGATAGATTAGAATCATAATTATTAATACTAAAATAATGTATTGACACAAATTACCTTTAAGTCCCAAACTACAAGTTGTCCATCTAAACTGCTTGTGCTAAATTCACGATCGGACACTCGACGAATGCAATTGATTGTATTTTGGTGCACGCTATCTAAAGCGTTATCATTCGTCTCGTTCCTCGCTTGCCGATCTAACGATTGGAACTTTCGCATGGCAGACAATCCGGCGATCTCTTTTTTTTGTGTATTATCCAACTTTGACGCAAAGTATATTTGTCCGTTGTCATCTACAGAGTATAACATCGGCATACAGCTATGTCCCTATGTGAATAGAGATTCTTAATTAATATAGGGAACATTTTTATAGATATAGTGAATAATTTTAAGAGTTACGTTATTTACCGCGGCAACAATGTTATTAGATCCTATCCAAATACAACTTAGAAACGGTAAATGCTCTGTATACAGTCTCATGACCGCGTTTCCTTTAGTAGCATCGGCGACACATAGAGACGAGTTGTGCGCCACCCAACAGATTTTATTGCCACATGGGCTGAACGCTACTGAATGTATCCAGCCACCTAAATGAATAAAAGTAATTGTATACATAATTCTATACAATTCAATTTTTCAAAATAGCTAACTATTCTATATTTTTCAACAATAAATAATAAATAATAAAAAGTCTTACCTCCACTGGGTGTATTAGGAAACTCAGCCAGTAAAGCTCCTAAGGTTTTACTCTGTCCCCAAGGAGTAGTACCAGGAGCATCCTCCATATCACTGATAAATGCACTGAAAACACGAACTTTGTAGTCCGTAGATCCAGCAACCAGAACCTTGTTATCCGGATGCCAGTCAACGGTAGTCACCGTAGACCTTAATGGACGCTTTATATGTTTACATAACCACCAGTTATTCTCTGATACAAAGTAACAAACAGCTATAACTCGTCCTCCAGAACCAACAGCAAATTTGTTTTCTGTAAAGAGTAATCACATAAAGAAATAAATATAAATTCAAGTATAACATAATATAATATATATAAGTAAATATATTCTTCTATATAAATATACCTAGAGGAGACCATTTTACGCAAGTAGCAGCTCGATTTATTCGTAGGAGAACCCATGCGGGATCCCATTTGCCATCTTCCTTTTGAGTCCATACGTAAGCGTTTTTATCCGCGGAACAGGTGACTATGCGATTGGTTTTGGGCGCCCAGTCGATTCCCATGACAGCCATGTGATGCTCCTCCAAGGTTTCCAGCAACTTCCATCCGGATGAAGTACGTTTGTGCACCTGGATCTCATTGTTGTTTGGGCATATGGCAACTTCTGCGAAAGACGAAGGATTATCGATTATTAACGCTTCGCCGCTTCAATTAAATATTCAATAATCCAATAATATATCCAATAATATCCGACAACTCCGTACCTGTTCTATCTCTATTCCACGCATGACAGCTGATGGCATCGAGACCGAAGTTATGGACCTCCGTCATTTCGTGCTCGCTACTTGCGGAAAGGACGCCTCGGGACGCCTAAGTGCGACGAAATCAGCGAAACGCGACAAAGGACGACGTGTCAAGCGGCGATGAATCAGCGAGACACTTGACACAAGCACGGTCGACGGGCGCGGTCGCTGATTAAACTTTACCGAGCGGGAGGAAATTCCGGGCGATCGTGTATCCTGGACAGCGTTCACGGAAATTCGCGGACTCTGGTCAGTCTACACGAATTTCCACGGTCTCTCCTGAACGCGCTCGCAAAACACGCCCCACCGGAATTGACAGTTCATCCGCAGATAGCGGGTTATCGGGCTCCGCTTCGAGGTTATGTTGCCCCGGATGTACGCATTGCACTGTATACGGCCGACTCTTTTCACTCGGCGCTTCGACCGCGGCGCCCTCTGTCGGCCGCAAGCCGAACTAAACTAGGGGAATTTAGGCCACTGGACAAACCTGCCGCGAGGTGTTTTTTTTCCAGTCGAGTTTCCCCTCTAGATTATAGTCATAGACTTTGAGTAGAAACGCGAGTTTCATTTCTACGAAGTTGGCAAACCTGTTCTTTGCGCGGTAGAAGAGAAGAACGACGAAGGTGAGGCGAAAGATTTTATAGTCGAGAGAAAAAACGGGATGCTGCGTACGTCCATCGATTCGAATCGAAAGATTGACGTCCTTCTGCTTCGCGTACGAGTAGTCTTCGGAAAGAGGTAAAGGAAATATTGCAAAAATACGGATGTGAAGGTTGTCTTTGAGACACGGCCAAGATGCAATTTTTTTCGCCATTTTGGCGGCAATCGGTGTCGGACAATAATCGTAATTTTATTACGTTTAATGACTTTTCGAGCTTTTACTCTGCAAGATACGCAATAAATGAACAACGAATACGTAACAGTGACACGCGAGAGAGAAAATATGTATGAAATAAAATATCGATTGCGCGTATAAAGGAAAAATTGAAACGATGCGATATAAAAGGCGCCGCGCGCCGAATATACAAATTCATCGTTGCGAAACATATTTGCTGTTTCGATGATTGAAACTTGTTGATTGTTTCCCTTGTTTCGAAAACAGTGATTTCGGTCGATATATAAAGTAGCCGACCGCAGCTGCGCGCGATTGCAACAGATTTATTTCCGCTGGCGCTGTCGCACACTCTACAGCACAAAGCCAAAATGCGCCCTCGTTTAATCTACCGGCCATTTTCCGTTTCGCCGTATCTTGCGTTTGATATAGCTATATAAGGCCGCGTGATGAAATATTTTCACGTCGCGGATTAAAGCTGCAAAATATCGATGTATGTTTCCGGAATTGCGCGATTCTCTGAATTCGCTGCATACAATATATAGAAATACACACATCCGTATAATCTCGGTATTTTATATTTATTTACATGAAGATTTTTTCAAACAATTTATTACATTGTCCGTAAATCGTATCAACAATATTACACGTGTTTTGCAATTTTATTATTTTTATAATTTAAAGTTTATTTAATATAAATTTTAATAAAGGAAATATTGAGAATCATATTAACAGAATTTGAATTAAAATTTGAAATATTTTTGATTTGTTTTGCATATATATAAATATTATATATAGTTAAAATTAACTGAAAATTTAATCTAACTGTTTCCGCATCTCTTTCTGAAAATTGAGTTAGCGCGGAAGGGAAAGAATTATACTCAAACTTCAGGTTATTTTAACTAATTGCTTTACGGGAACAATCCTATAACAGATTCATTTTTTAATTACTTAAACTTTATTGTGTTTCTCTTCTAATAATAATTTAAATTTATGGAATAATACATATAATCTTTGGTTCTTGTAATTATTCTGCACAAGTATTTTGTGAGTGCTCTCCGGCAATATATCTCGTGTTTTCAAACGAGAGCATTCCACTCTCCTCTTCTCCGATGTATTTAAATCTCCATTTGCGTTCTCTTGAAACAGTTTAGCAGCTATAACTAACACTATAATGCTTACAATTATAACGAAAGACAAAGAATAATTATCGCTATAATAGAATAAACAAGTTTTATAGAATAATTTCAAGATATGTATATCATTATATGATAATTTTTATGTATAAATGTTTATTATATTTAATGCAAAAATATTTTATTAACTCCGATGTTAAATATGCGGACAAATTTATAATTATTTATATAATTAAATAATTAAAAATCTTTCTATATACTGTATATATTTTTAACATTCAAGTTGATAAATTTTTTTTACATTAAATAATAAATATATATATATATATATAATCTTTACTTATTTTATATTCTATAATATTTATAACATTTAAATTGATGACATTTATTTATATACTAATAATGAATAATATACCTATATATATATGAAAATTGTATTTTTGTACATATGTATATTTATTATTATATTTAGTATAGAGTTTTATCAATTTAAATACATGGAAGAATTTTATTATTTAATTATATACAATTTAAAAATTTAATCAAATTTGTTGTATAAAGCAAAATCATTCTAGGATTATTGAATGAACTTGTCGCACGAGGATGTAATATAAATTCTTGTTTTTATCATTTTCTTTAACGACTAACTTTCTATATTCTTGTAAAAGTCTGTTATCTATTAAAATGAGATATGTATACAGCAGCGTATATTTTGCTTTACTATGCAAAGCGGCTTTCTACCCAGTTAACTCTCTTTCTCTCTCTCTCTCTCTCAAATTAACTTTTAATGGAAATAACGAAATTCTATTACTAGGTAGATAAAAGCCCTCTTGTGCCTCGTAGTACACATCAAAAGAGACTTTTTAATATCCAGTACAATATGATATAATAGAGTATCTCGTTTTAGTGGCTAGGTAAACACGGCATTAATATATTAAAAAACATATTCCTCCAAAAGTAGTATTAAAATTTGTATGTAAAATCTTAAATATTATACGTTTTTGACTATTAATATTTAACATTAAAACGCGGGGATATAATATTTATAATTATCTATAGTATATAAAGTACAAAAATTTTTAGTCTCTATTTTCGAGATGTATTTCGTGCCGCGCGTATCCTAAAAAAGAATATAATTTTTATTTCTATCCTAAGGACAAAACCACCTTTCCCATTACTCGAATAGTCCTATAGTGTCGAGTTTACGAGCGCAGTAATACGAATACAATATTCGATGTGGTCACAGTGAGACCCGGAAAACCACCTTCGCCACCGAGAAATCAGTCCCCCGAGAATTGACCAGGTCTGGGTCTGACAAACAAACTGGTTAGACCACCGTTGCCTCGTATCCGTACTAAATAACTGCTCGCCAAGAGTGTGCCAAGTCGTTTTCGAAATCGACTGCCCTGCCGACCTTGAGGTCTTAGTCTTGATATATACTAATCCGGGTAAATTCAAACCCAGACACCGCGTTCGACTAATAAAAGTAGAAGGACAAGTGAATGCTATAGCTTATAAATTGTGGGAAAAAATTATGTAAAAAAATAAGTAATGTGTGAAATATTTCGAATTTAAATATCGGATTATTTTTAACCAAAGAATATAAATAAAAAATTTGTATAAATATTTTTAAACGTGATATTTTTAATATTTTAAACCATAAAAAATGGAATTGTTTTCTATATTTTATTTTATATATTTTTAAATATTATATCATATTAAATGCATATCATATAATTTTATATACCGTAAAGATTTTTAATTTATTTAGTAATTTGGATCACACATACACACATTTTTTAAAGTTTTAAAATAGAAAAGAGAAGAGTTGATTGTATACAGTTGGGTGTCATGTCCATTTTTCCATATACTCATCTTTTAATCGGTTTTACTATATGATTATGCTAAACACACGCAAATCTATATTAGGCACACATATATATATATACTTTGTTTTTTGTACGAAACAAATTAACAGGAAAATTTTTCAATCGTGTTTTTCAAACTGCTCTGGAGATACAGCACTAATTACGGCTTCAATTATACAAAGAAACATAATTTTAAAAATAGCATTCGCTAAATTTTATTTCTGTTTAGATATAAGTATGTGCTTTCATATTGATAGTTTCCAAAATTATTCTCTTAAAAACAACTATTTTTTTTTAATTAAAAATGTATAATTTTTTTCATCAAATTATATAAGATTATAAAATTTATATATTTTTTTTATTAAATTAAGTTAATATATATATATATATATATATATATATATATATATCACAGATATTTAACAAAAATACAAAAAGTAGCAAAGAATTTTTATTCTTTCATTATATGATTTTTTTACTTTTATTTTTAGTTCAAACGAACAATGCTCGTTTTTTATGTGTGTATAAATATGACATATTTCGATAAATATCTAACAATACGTAAGTCTGTCTTTCTCGAGAAATTACGAGAATGCTAGCGCATAGATTGCGTGTGCGCCGACCGTTTGTACTTTTTACTTTAATCTTGACAGACTACATTACTACACTGCCATGTTTAGAAGCGTCTTGCTTCGGTGCTATTTGAATCTCCGGCAACGACACGAGAGCGAATCTCATCTCGCTCGGTGAGAGAAAATTTGACAGTATAGCGAGATGAAAACCGGCGCAGAGATTTAAATTTCATTATCTGCCGTTCATTAAATTAGCTCAGTTCTACTCCTTTCCATTTTCTCTTTACGCAAATTACGAGTTATCAGATTTTGTCCTGGTAGGCTTCTTCCTACCCCGGTCTAATAAAATCGCGCGATATAAAATGCGAGAGAAACGGCGGCATTCCGATTTCCTATTTAAATTATTCTCGCGCCAGCATCGCTCGCCGAAGGTAATGATGAGCAGGAAAATATGGAACTCCAATTTCCCCTTTCCCTACGTAGTGTCGAAGATTCCGGACGTGTATCTAATGAAATTTCCGTTAAAATATGCGATCACTCGCGATGCTTTGCGCGTTGGGATACAATGGAAAATTCTTTCAGATATTGCTCCCTAAATTTTGCAATGATAATGAGTAATGAAGTTTTTCGTTTAAGAGTGTCCACTTTTAACAGCTCAATAATCATACTGTTTCTAAAATTTCTCAAATGCATTATGGTTGATTAAATGAAGGTAGGATAAAGCATCAGATATATATATATATATATATATATATATATATAATGGATGTTTGGGCGTGTTAAATGCGTTATCACTTTCGTATTTTTGCGTGGAACTGCAAATTCAGCACTGGGAGATACATTTAGATAAAAGGTAGACCCAACGGACACGTTAATCTTGCCGTATGCTCGCCACAAACTTATCGACGCAATCTTCTCGCGACCGACAGACATTTACAATGATGTAACCGGACATGCAAAGCAATTATGTAATTTTTTCTTACGATTATCTCTAGCAATATTTTTTCCCCTAATTATTAATATATTATATCTATTATCATTCAAAATATTATGCAATACAGGCAATAATTAAGAATTATACTGCTTATAGAGATATTAAATTTATGACAGAATACCATATGATGAAATTTTAATTTAATGTTTACAGATACGCAATTATTTATTTCGTACAATTATTAAATGTGGTCGTCTGAGTTTAAAATTAGTATTTTTAATATTAAATTTGAATTTTAAGTAATTTTATATTAAAATTTTTTATACAAATTAGCAGTAGTATTTTATGTTTTTAGCTCAATTTTTTTAGAATTTATGAATAACATTTTCGCATCGATTTTTAATCAAACTGTTCGAGTTAGGTATGCGAACTTTTCGACGTGCAAATCTGCGATTGAGCTACTGACGTGTTGACGTTTTACTGACGATACCTATCGTTGGAAGAATATTTTAGTCGGCGATATTGAACGAGCAAAACGTCAGCTTCGACTTGCATATCGCTATGTATGTGTCATGAAAGGAATTTTATCTGATATCAGGTAATAGAGTTCACGCGTGGAGAGTATCGAAGGAAACTGTGATCAAAACGAGTTGTTCAAAGAATGAGAAAACATATCGTTGCAAATTTACGAAAAAGTTATAATCTTTATCATAATCTCAATCATAATCATTCAGATCTTTTATTTGTTTCAAACATGTTATATACGATATTTTGTCTCAAACATTTCTTTAATTGTATCAATCAAATATTTTAAAAATGTTTTAAGTCTAGAGTTAAAAAAATTGAATAAAAAATTGCTTAAATTGTTTAAATTGTTATATGAAAATTTTTAAACGTGATCCTTACAAAGTTAAAGCTCGTTAATAATTTGATAACTTACTGTTATTGTGTGTACCTGAATCTGTTTGACAAAAAAGTCACTATCACATATAATTCTTGGAACAGATAGAACATCTTTGCAGATTTCGCTGTGGAGAGAATCTAATATTAGAATCAAATTTTGCATTTGCGCCTCAATCGCTGATTTGAATTTTACAGTAGACTGCACATAGATATCGTGATGAACACATCCGAAGAATGAGTCCTATTGCATTAATGTACTCTTATTGGTATGCCGCCGTTGCATTCCAGCAGTTGCACCTGACGTGCAAGCTACCTTTGATTCAGAATTTATTGGTACGTGAAGAAACGATTATTCTCTCGAATGCAACGAAAGCATTCTCTTAGCTGGGAAATTCTCGCAAATATATAAAAATAATAACTTCCTTGCTCATCGCGGCTTATCTCATTTAATATAGGAAAAAGAGCAATAAGAATCGCGGTATTAATCACGGTGAAATAATCACGAAAGCTCTGACTTCAGACAATTTTTAATTTATTCCCGGCATTTAAGCTTCATCTCCACAAATTATTTTTTTTTATATAGCCGTAAGGATTAAAAAAATCTTTGTATACTTTGTTTTTTTTCACCACGAACTGCAGCAACAGTTTCGTGCAACGCTGCAAAAAATGCAGCTTTGTACGCCACTGTCCTGTTTTAGAACAGAAAAACTGACCTGGAATTTTTACAAAAAATTTTGTCGGATAGGTGTTGATCGTTGTAGCTCTAGGGCAAACCGCAATCACACCCTAGTGTCAGTTTTCTGAAACTTTAAAATCGAACAAAAATTCAATTTTGCGTTTGTCAAAAGAGAATGGTAGAAAAACAGAGCTTTCATCTTTTTATAATAGCAGTATATTAAATTTTCCGTTCTTAAGCGTAGGTTTTTTCTCGCACTATTGTTATCGATGTATCGAATGGCGAACTAAAATTTGCATAATACACGGTCGAACGCGGGAGAGAACGCGCGATTGTAATTTATCAGAGCCATCCACTTGGCCCGCATGTCAGCCGCGCGTCTGATAGCATCGAACGGTCTGACGAGATCGATACATTAAATCGGATACGTATCGTCACTAATGCAATGACGACAATAATGAATCTAATAAATCAATATGACAGCGATAATGCTCGTTGAAATCTTTGTAATCGTTGACGGACGTTGTTCCAGCGATAATAAAATGTCAAAAGTTAGCAACATCTGTGCATCGTAATCGCTTGTTCGCTAAAAGTTTCGGTCAGAAATAAAGCTACGGTAAATTAAGGGGATTTATCTCATCTGGGCCTCCATCTTTATCGTTCTCAGACATTAATTCCGAAAATTGCTGTAGTAATTTAGTCGATGTTCCTTGGATGACTCGCCATCGTTAAATGCGCGAAGAACTTTTCCAACTTCGTCATCTCAATGTTCTTCCTACTCTTTTATTACTTCAAAATTGGAATTTAAGATGCGAAAGCATTTCCTGAAAGCGATCGCGGGTAACATTTTGCGAATATTTTGTTGCCGGATATATTAAATAAGAAAAGATCTAATTTGTTTATCAAATATTTTTCTTCAGATATTTTTTTATTAACCTTTTTTAACATAATATATATGTATACAGTGCTTATAATTACATCGCGATAAGCTGAGTATATCAGACCCAGTATTTCAAAGCATGACACTCCGACGAGCTCGTTCAAGTTATAATACAATGATATCATCTGCGTCTTGGTTTTTTTTTAAGGAGAAATTGCTAAAATCAAGACGCTATTTAATATCCTAGTCTTCCCATGTAATATCATAAGAAATCTTGTTATTGCAAAGTACTGTAATCTCAACGAAACCGAGTTACACTGATAATATCAACCAACAACGTCTTTATTTCGTCGACTTCTATTAGAGAAGACCGCATCCATACGATATTGTATCAAAACTTATTTAAAGTCGGGAGAGTAGCAGTTTCTCATCCCTTACCACCATATCGAATTGGCCGAACAATTTGCGAGCTGAACGTTATAAGGTCGCATGGTATGGTAGGAAAATAAAAATCCGAAAGGGTGAAAATGCCCGCATATACCAAGGAAATTATCTACGATGGGGGGGATATATGCGCCTAATAGTTTCTGAAACTGCTTGCAATTTACGATGTGTACCCCGACCAAGCCGGAAAAAGCTATCGGGATAGTCGTCACTGCAGTAATCCGCAGTATCCACGGATAAAATATCCGGCGCGAAATCGTGCTCGCGAACTGCCGATTCTTCGTCTGCGAGGATTATCGCTTTCCAATTGGCGACGTTTCTGCAACGAAAAGCATCGTTGATCGTCGAAACTTTCGTAAATACGATCGCGGTGAGTGTGTTATTGACTGAACGAGATATCGTTTGAGTTACGAACAGCAGATGTTACTAACTTTGCAATAACACTCGTCAAAATCATCTAAAAGAAAAAACTTCTAGATATAAATAAAAAGAGAAATATTTTATTTAATATAAGAGTAATGGACACATTCAAAAGAGAGAGAGAGAGAGAGAGAGAGAGAGAGAGAGAGAGAAAGAAAAGGAAATAACTATCTCCAATTATCGATTATATCCAATACGAAGATATTTTATTTAGGAAGAAAGAAGTATCAGATTTAGTGCAATTTTATTGAGAGAAGGTTAAAATTATTCATTGAGATAATATGTTACTTTGGCAGATTTATTTTCTGCAAATAACAGAATTAAAGTAAATTGAAGAAAGAATTGATAGGAATATTTATACACTTCGTGGATGTTTTGCGTTTCTAATTTTTGAAATCAGACATTTGTTTTACAAATTATTTTCATTTCACACTCGACACTTAGCTAAGTGGTATCAAGAGGAAAAGCCGAGTGTGTAAAGAGAGCACAAAAAAAAAGAACAAAAGGCATTCAAACAAATTTATGGACCAATCTGCTATTTCGAAGATTAGGTCTTCAGATTCATGGAAATGAGTTTCTTTCAATTTCTTTTAATTCGTCTATTTCTCACAGTGCATAAACGTAAACGCTGCACGTCCATGCAGTTGATTAGACATATCTCGTAAATTTAGCTTATCTGCAGAAGCCGCATGAAAATAGCATCGCGTTTCTCAGCATGCCAAAATAGAATATCCATGAAGACTAGATTGAGTAGATTCTACTAGAGGTCTATTTCAATTAGGAAACAATCGCAAAAAGGATCACTTATTCTACAGTAAACGATAAATTCCAAGGTTGAGTTTGTATATTTCTACCAAGTGACGATTTAAATGCAGATAAATATATTGTTACAATTTGGTCTTTCTCTTTCTAGATTATATACATTCATTTAAATTATCTTTATTGCATTTAGCATTTCTCTAGCCGCGTTTCTTATTTCAAAATCAGCATAAAATTTAAAAGAACTTGTAAATTTTTGAACTTATATGCAAAAGATGCGGGTTGCACGTGCAAAACAGCGTAAAGTTTAAATTATTGCAGACTTGAGATATTATCTGATGCCAGTCGTAAATATCGACAGCGATATTACAAGACCAGCCAAGAATAATACCGACTCCCATCTAAGCTGCAAGCATAAATCACTTCCACGTTTACGAGATGTAATCGTAATAATTTATATATCGTAATGGTGAAGGATGCAATCTCAAAAATTTTCGAAATCGTACGTCCTTGTGTAACTTTGAAAACAATTTCTACTTTTACATTTCTAGTTTTCTGTTGGGGTTAGCGCGTGGAATAAATTGCAGTTCCAAAATATATGATCTCGTTTTGTAATAATTCCGAGGGTTATGTCAGAAATTGTGAAGTCGTATTTTTTTATAGTCGCACATTTTTACAAAACAAACTCAAAATCGCCAACACTGTTAACGTAAAAATAAATCATCGAATACTATTATACAATATTTTACAATATCACAAAATCGTATTCAAAATTATACTGAATTGTATTTTTGATGTTTTATGAAGATATACAATTGACCAATACATTGATGCAAAATTATATATATGCATATGTATTTTCTTGAGAATTTTTTTACAAGATTTACAATAAATAAAATTATGATATACAATTTCTTATGCAAATTAGAATTAATATTAATTTTGTAACGAAAAATTATGTAATAAGATCGCACGTTTCTTCAATAATAACGGATGGATATATATTTAGATGGCTGACGACGAAGCATTTCTTAAGGAAAATGAACATATTTGCGATAGAATGTGGATTGTAATAATAGAAACTACACAAAAACAGAACCAATATTCTAGTAAAAGAAAAGACGGTACGAGTTATTCGTAGAGATTCACATTAGTGTGTGTTATAGTTCCTTAGTAAGTACTTATAGACACGCTTTTTATAAAGCACTCGCAAGAAATAAATGAGATACTCTAGTTTTTCTTGGGGATATTGGTGATGTGGTAGATATCAAGGCTAAACGTCCGTTACAGGGAACTAAAGAAAAAACGAGAAAAAAAGTTAGAAGGCGGCAGGCATGTGCTATTGTAGCGAAAATAATTGATTAGCAATAAAGAAAGTCTGGCAAAAGCAATACGGCATTAATTGAATCCCTTGCTCTCAAAAGAACGAATTAACATTTTAATGGATGTTAGCGATGCTAAAAGCGAATGTCTGTTTTTTTATGTAATTTCGGTAACAAAAGAATTGTCATAAAGGAAAAAATAACATAAAAGTGCATTTTATAAGAAAAATTAATTATTTAGAAATTATTATGAAGGAACATCTTGATATTTGCTTTAATGTAATTAAAATATTTTAAGTTATTATATGTATATAGCTTATATATATATATATATATATATATATATATATATATATATAGATAATCTTCTATGTATAAAAAAGCTAAATAAACGGAAAGTGAATTAAATTGATGTAAAAAACTTATTAACACATTTAAGCTAACATTTAAAAGAAATATTTTAATTATAAAAATTACGAGAATAAATGAAGGACTCTAAGAGAATTAGTGAAAATTAGAATGAATAAAAATATCAGGACAAAATTTTTTAAAAATTCTATTTGAACCGTGGCATTTCTCTCATTCAATTATTATTACATATTACTCTATTTTTTTACTGCCTGAAACAATTGTTACTGTATATTGTGTATATTATTCTAATTTTTTTTGTTGTCCATTGGGCGCGGCCCAAGAAATGTTTCCTCCATTTCGCTCGTTAAGTGACTCGACTAATTAGCAAGCCACCGTTATTCATGTTGTAATGTTTTTTTCCGTTTTACAAGGAAAACATTTTCCTCTCTCTCTGATTTTTGACGAGTTTTGAACAAGTTGCAAAATAGATAGTTTTTTTTAAAAAAGGTAATTTTTTTATACTTTAATATACGTTGTGCATTAAAAAAATCTATATTTAGAAATATTTATAATTAAAGATCAAATTTAATGCAAAAATTAAAATACATTTTTATAAAGTATTAAAAATGTTTTATAATAATGTATTTAAAAATTTTTTTTTTAAAAACTAAATATTATAAAAATAGTTTACAATTTTTTAAAGATATGTCTGTGTGTGTATGTAATGGTTTCTTTAAAATAATATATTATACATTTTTTCTCAAGATTTATTTTTTTATCTCTGACATCTTTCTTCTCTCGGACGATATCTATTAAAATAAAATCTTGAGCCAGTTATTTCATGAGCCAATAACTCTATAATGAACAAAAAACATCTATCTTATATTTTTCATTACTTTAGCTAATTGAATTTTATCACAATCGGAGAAAGAGAGACCATTACGAACATTTCTTCGATAGTTCCTTCGGAATACGAGGGAAAAAGAAGTGCCAGCAGATATTAAGTTTAAAATTTAATCTCATTCATTAAAACGATATACTTTGCGTCACGATCTGTCGCTCTACCGACCTCATACTTCGTCATTTTTCCATTTAACGTTTCACTGCTATGCGAAGCTGGTTGTAACAGCTCTCGTTAATTCTTTAACATCTGCGACGGTTTCTGCACTGCACTATTCCCCTGTACCCTTTAAAAGCGTGCTTTTTAAAATAATCAAGGTAATTTCGCGCGAATATTACAGTATTCGCGAACCAACCAAAACAAAGACTAATATTAGCAAAATGCATTATGGTGTTAAATGTGATAATATATTTTTCAGCTTGATTATAATACGAATATGATCTTGGTAAGAAAAAGAAACTTCAAAATTAGATGAGCACGTTTAGCGCTACACGCTGTTAGAATTATTTGATAAATGAGTTACATCAAAACAGCACATTAATTCTTATGCTTGCTAATAATGAAATGATCTATTGCCATCATTATTACGATAAGTTCCATTAAGTGTCTTCGACAATTCATGATCACAACGTTTAACGCTATTATTACGTAATAAGGGAAGAGGATATTAAAATTCTATTAAATTGAATATAATCGATAAAATTGTATTTAAACTTTGAAATATAGAAAATTGTATTAGAAATATTTAGGCTTAAATCAAAATATTTTTGCGTCAGATAGTCAGATTATAAGCAGAATTCTTATTTCTTAAAAATAATGATATCATTTCCATACTTTTCTCTGAGAAGTTAAAATTTAAATTGGAATCTTTTTCTTACGCCATTTAAATTTGCAAATATTCTGCAAACTTTTCATGCAGATATATAAGTAGTAAAAAGATACATCAAGATTTGCATTTTTTGTATGTACAGAGTTAAACATAAAAAAAACTTAAGAAACGAAGCAGAGGTTTAAAGAATTTTTAAATTAATATTAATCAAAAAACAATTTTAAGAATAGAAGTAAACGTGTTACGAGACATTAAACATTTATTTGAGGGAGGCATTTAAATACATGCTGTAGAGACATTTCCGTTTTTGATTATATATGTAGGTATATTTACTATCCTCTTTCTCGGAGATTGTCAGTAGAGCTGATTTGTGAGTTTGGCGATCGATCGTCTTGGCGTGTTGAAGTTACTAACAACCTTTAACGGCTCTTAAGTACATATAATGCACTGGCACACGCTCTACACTTGAAACAGCGGTAAGTGCCCTTTTATTCGCGTGTAACGGAGCTTTAAAATGGGTCGATAAATCAAATCTCCGACTAATGTCTGCATTGTAACAGACGAAGGCGCGCGCGTAGCGGACCTCATAATGGAGATGGATGCAGTTCATGCAGCTCCGCGTCCGAAATGAAATTTTCAAACTACCACCTGATATTTGTACCATTTGGCTTATGCACCTCTTCCGGCCGAACTCTTTCTGTCTCTCTCTTTCTCACTTTCTCTTGCTACTGAAAGCGCATCCTAAGTACGTGCCATTGTTTTCGGCATTGCAGTTACGAACGATATATATCCGCTTTTGCCCCAACATTCTCTTCAATCTAAAAGCTCCATTACGAAATCGCACCAGCGAATAAAATGCGAGTACATTGCGGAAAGAAGCAGATAATACATGTTGCTATGAGTATTATATAATATTAGTGTATAATTTCATGTCTTTTTATAACCATATATTACCATAAAAACAACAATTTTTTATGCATATTAAAATCACGATTATAAAACATCGCTTTTTTCCATTGCATTAAATTTTAATATTAAATTTTCCTATCTCTTTTAGAATCAGGATCGTGTGGGTCATTTTGCATAATTCATACTATAAAAAATTATTAAAAATATTGAAATATGCGCAAAATATGTTTCTCATTATTTTCATAATAAACATTATAAAATTTATATATAAAAAGTCATTTAAAAATTATTTTCAATTACATTTGAAACGAAAAAGTACATTTAACATGCACATCTTGTTTTTTTTTTATTTTTGAAAGCTTTATTATTTATATATTTGTATCAATTTCTAGCTTTCAAACGGTTCCTCGGGGCTTGTTCATCGAATTGCGTTTACATGATATTCTGTAACGCGCTGAATTGTTGTGTTGTTAAAAATTACATCGCTTGTTCACGTGCGTAGTGTCAGACTGTGAATGCGCATATGTTTGCAATCGACTCGGTAATATTTGTAAATCCACTTTACCATTTTGCGCCGTTAAATTGGAGCTGTCCAATGAAAGCACCGATATCGTCGCGTCATAATAAAACTCCGTGCAAGTGGCGCAACGAGAGATCGTGCAAACACACTGCATATATCTACAACGCCGGGTCTGTTATATCACGGAGGTGCGTTTGAAATCAACGGCCGAACGCGTATGAAAATAAATTTTGGATAATTTTATTCGGCAACGAGAGAAAATATTTGCTATATTAATGTCGCCGAAGTGTCGCGACATATAACGTTGCTTTTATACAATTATTCATCATTATGTCATATCAATTGAATTTCATGGAAATGTGTGTACAATTATACATATACATATGTATATAGTACAGTTATTCGATATAATGATGAAAAAAAAAGAATTTCTAGACTAATAATATTATTAACGAGGGAATAGTACATGTACCGTGAAATATTCTTTATTAAATGTACATATATAGTATATTAGAATTTCGGGGAATTACTGAATAAATATAAATAGCAATATTTTTGAGAATTGGCTATGGACAATTGGCTATTGGACATAAGATCTCTTTATGGAAAAAGGACAAAGTCTCGATATAACAATTTTTATCAAGAAAATTGACTTTTTATCTCTCATATCTCTTTCTCTCTCCCTAACAGATTGAAAACTTTTTAAACAAAATGAAGGGCAGTAGTTTCGAGAAACTCTGTACAGTTGCAATTAATCATGATTATATATTGTGTAACTATACAAACGCCGTATTTCGAAGATAGCCATCGTATACGTAATTCTATGCGCATGCAGGTATAGGTAAGCCTCTGAAAGCTTCTTTGGCAAGACTTGTGATCCTGTACATATCTGCTTACGAGTGAAACGTCGGAGTAATATATTGCGCGACTCGCATACGTTTCGATATTGTAGCAGGCTGCTGTCGGCAGAAATTGAAACACGGTTTAGATAACGAATGAAAGTAGACGCTGATTAAATTCCGATATAACAAATTCTAAAATAGCGGATACCTCTCTTTTCATTTACGCTCTCGTATCATCTCTGCACGGAATACATCAAAATGTATTTTATGTGTAACAGTTGTAAATAATAGATATGAATTTTTATTCGCACAGCACCCCTTATTTTGAAAGCCCCTAAGGGTTCTATAAACTCTCAATATAGAAAATGGAAACTCGTCTGTACTGAATATTTATTGTAAGATTTTAGATTGTAGTTATTTAATGAAATATTTTGCGATATTTTTTTCGTAATATAGTCTTGGAAATTGAATGGTGACTTGCCAATATATTAACATCATTTATGACTTCAAGAAAAAAGCATTAAGTAATTATTATTTCTTTTTCGTTAAAATAAGAATTTTGTGTTTCTTTTTCCAAGGATTTATCAATATTGCTTATATTAATATTTTGCATAAATGTCTGCACCAAGTGTGCTCGTTATATCAAATTTCGTAAACAGCCACAAGAGGTAACTGTCCACAGCGGCGTTCAACACACGGCAGTAGAAGTTTTCAGCCAAAATATCTCTGACCAAAACACACATATTACGCTATATATCTCCAACACCCGCTTATGACAATACCGGCGCTTTATACGCGATCGGTTTCGAGTTGTACGATGAAATTTCGCCGTTTCAAAGACAAACTGCCCGCATATTCCATGCATACTGGAAAGGAAGAAAGGAAGAAAGAAAGAGAATGAGAGAGAACAACGGACACACGACACATCCGCCGAGTATATGCATGTGTGTTCTACTAATCGATATCCAATCTGCATGAAGAAGAACTGATTTTTGATGGCAAAGAGAAGGCAGAGGATGATCTTCGCGGTTGTCAAGAGATCGCATAGAGATCGTATGACGACCGCGAGTGGAATATCGAGCCAGTTTTGCCATCGGAATTTAAAATATTTTCATGAATAAAAGTCGAGAGGACACAGAGGGAGAGAGAGAGAGAGAGAGAGCTCGTCGAAATCGGCCGTGAACGGGTTGCCGAGATGGGAGGATACGAATCGACGGGAACATACGCTCGCCAGCAGTCGCGGCGCGTAAATCCAGCGCGGCCATAATGTCCGGCCCGCACGCACAGATGTGTATCAGTCTAACTTTCAAATGTGCACACAGATGCAATTTTATGAGTTTTTTTATCTGCATTCTTTTTTATTTCGACACAATAACGGAATAACACGGTTGAATAAAAAAGTTTTAAAGTTATTTCAGTTTTATCGCATCTATGTGGAAATGGCAATAAATCGTTATTACTTTAACTTATTATTTTATGTAAAAAGGAAGAAAAAAAATAGTGTATAGGTGTATGTGAGAAAAAGCGAGAGAGATAGAAAAAATTATATATATATATATATATATAAAATTTTACTAATATGTAAAGAGGTAAAGTTTGTTTGTTTCATTTGTGTTCAGGGGTAATCTCAGAAACTACTGAACTAAGTTAAAAAAATTTCACATCTTTCACTGATGGATAGCTTAAATTTTCCTAAGTAACGTAAGCTGTAAAGTTTTGCGCGTCCAATAATAATTTTTTGAAATAGAAATTAATTTGAACGCTGCTAATTTATATTTTATATTTGCATGTTACAGATGATGTATATACATATAAAAATCGGGAGTGCCGTTAAAAGTATCGCGCGTACGAGTGCGGAAGTGCCGTTAAAAGTATCGTGCGTACGAGTGCGGAAGTGTCGTTGAAAGTATCGTGCGTACGAGTGCGGAAGTGTCGTTGAAAGTATCGCGCGTATTAATTCGATCCTGACAATCTGAGAGGAGGAGGAGGCCTGGGAGAGGCATCGGGCATCGGTGGAGCAACCCTAAGGTGAATATATATATATATATCGTTATTTTTATATTAATTATTTTAAATCACATTAATTCAGTTCATTTATTTGAATAATTTAAAGAGAAGAGAAACTAGAGATTATTATATAAATTTTTGAGCTTATATAAATCCCATAAAAATTCTACTTAAAAAATTGTTTTTTTTAATTTATAATATTATTTTATATTTATATATAGTTTATTATTGTCATGCACTAAATATAAAGTTCGACGCGTTCAATAATTTTTTAAAATAGAAATTAATTTGGAACGCTGCTATAATTTAGATTTTATATTCGTATGTTACAGACAACGTGAACATCAACTACTACGCTGCTGTGTATCGGTGTCGGTGAGTGAGAAAAATTTTATTTAATTTGGAGATAAAAGATTAGAAATTGTAGTTGTAGATTGTAGAGAGATTTGTTTTAGACTATCCTTGAAATGGATAATCTAGAATAAATTAGATCAAATTTACTTTTGATAGATGGTTTTAATATATACATATTAAAGCATATTATACATACAAGTGTAAATTAAAGTATAAATTAAAGAAAGATATAAAGAATTTCAATTCAGATTTTACTTATTTATTTTATTTAAAGAACGCGCTTGTAAATATATAAATAAAACATTCGCGTAAAATTAATTTGTTCGATTTATCGCTTTTTTATCATTTTATTATAGTTAGAAATTATTAAAAAAATTTTTTATTAGAATTCCGTAGAATTCACAATTGAAAATGCAGTATCAGCGATATAGCGTGTTTATTCATTTGAAAAATATTCTATTTGTGCAAAAAGTGAAGATGAGAATAATTTTTAAAATTAATTGTGTTGCATATAGGAGAAAGGGAAAAATTTATACTGACATCCATGAATCGTATATGCATTTACTAGCCTTTGATCGATTCCGAAATTGTCAGATTGCTCGATGAGTGAAACTTTGCGGAAGAGCTGATTTTAATTAGCGTTATTAAGCGCCACAATTGGCCATTCTCATATTTTTGTATTTCGGATATTTTAATAGATCGCCTATTTTCATTAGGATGCCGCATCCTTTCACATCCATGTTGTTTCAATAAAGTGAACGCCCATCGAAGCGACGATGAATTACCTGCTCGTTGGACCGTTTCATTTGGCTTTGAATATCGACTTTATGGGTGGTCGCGAATGTTTCACAGGCTTGCGCGGAAACACCAACCCTCGTGGAATTAACGGTATTAACGTTTCGAAACGCGCATTTAGTTCCGATTTCGTATTCCGAATTTAGGTATAATTTAGTATGAACAGCGAGTCGCGCGTTGGACATTTTCCTAAGCGTGTTCGTTTGATAATTATGGTTCCAATCTCCAATAACGTGACAAGCGATATTTAGATGTTATTGGAGTATATTTTACATACATTTTATTTGTAATAGTGAGCAAACAATTTCTTTATCCGTAGGATGGAACATTTAATCATTGAAAAATTGAGAATAATATTTTTAAATATGATTATTTTAGCCTGCAATAGTTTTAACGATTTGATAAAATATACGTGATATTAAAGAACAATTATTTTTAAATACTTGCTTATTTTTACAAAATGTCAGAAAAATCTACCGTATGACTTTTCAACCACACTCTCGGTTCAGTCAATCTATTTTTCCAACTTTAAACTTTGCTATTCTGAAACTGTATGCGCAATGATCTCCACGAACTGTGATTTTTCCACTTCGCCTTTTTCGAGATAAATAACTTTATTTGAATTTTGAGGCCGATATTCTGTACGAATACTCGCTTCATTTAATGATAAATGTGATCGCGTTCAAATTTAATTGTAATGCTTAATATTACATAGCATTTTGTCTTAAATTAAATCTTAGCGTTTGCCGATAAAAAAATCGTGATATGTAATTTATTTCATGTATATTTAACGCAAGGATCAAATACCTCTCTCTCTCTCTCTCTTGACGTCAATATCGGTAATCTTTATTCTTCCTCGTTTGATTCTTTACGTTCCGAATTTTTTTATGTTAGTGAGCAGAATATATTGTGAGTGAAAACGAAGATAACATGAGTTATGTAACATTCGTTGGTCAAATCGCAAAAAAAGAACACATTGGCGATTCGAGATAGCTACGACAGTGCTTTGCACATGAATTAAGAACTATTCTCCAACTCTGTATATTGGACACATCGTCGTGTTCTGAATTATTAATCGTGAATCTTCTTTCACCTGCGTTCGCATATTTTTGTGGATATTTGATCGCGTGCCAGGAATATAAGGAATCCTTCAAAATTAAAGAGAGAGAGAGAGAGAGAGAGCCTTAAAAATCATAGAAAGAATTCTTCTGGCATGAAAAAAAACGAGAAAAAATGTATAAAATTGTTAGATGACTATAATTAAATTTTTTTGTAATAATTTTATTACTACATACAACGTAGCGCTTGCTGAAATATTTCGAATTGAACGTGCTACCGTTAATTATGAGAGAATGTATAATTAATGACTCTGAAATGCGTGAAGCAAACGTATATTTTTCCTTGACATGAAGGGAAGAAACATACGCAGAGAGAGATATAATCATAATTAAAATTCATTAAATTGTTTTCACGAGAAATGTTACAAAACATTACCTGTTTAAAGGTAAAATTTGCAAAATGCCTGATCGTTAGTCAGAAAAAAATTTGCGTAATTAACGACTTCGTATTGCCTAAAGCGTTACAGATACGGATCATACGTATAAATTACTATAAATCGTGTGCATGAAATTTTCGAAACGTTAAAATTTTTTCTACCTCAATGTTCAATTTAACATCTACTTTGAGTATTTTTAGCAATCAGATATCATCTTATTTTAAACATTTTAATCAATTTTTTATCAAAAGCTTTTTTTTAAATCTTTATACGTACAAAATTTCGTTCATTATCTAGATACCAAGGAGCTTAAAGTACAATACAATTCCTATATATGTAAATGAAACCTATCAAAATTTTTCAGAATCCATGCACGTGCAAAAATAGGAGTAAAATTTCGAGTCGGCCACACAATGGGGAAATTTCGAGGGTGAGCGTACGCGATCGAGCGCTCGGAACGCGAGGAGATAATTAAGCTGTTGTCGACGTGGCTTGTGCATCGTCGTAATAAGCGTTTCGGCATTAAGACCGCGAGTAATCACACCGGTTACATTGTCGAGAATTTGTAGAGCGTAATTTTGTGAAAGCACTCGTATTAAAACGGCAATGCGATGAGTTTTCAAAGGGCCTACAATTACTTAGAAATTCGACGCGTAATCTCTTTTTCCAATCCTCTTTTCTCGCGAAGAAGAATTTTAGGAGGATTTTTCGCGACTTCCTCGAGAATTTAATTACGTCTTTCAGTAGCTATTTATATCAAAATATTGAATAGTGATAATGGAATAGTGATAATAATTTAATTGAGACGTAGAGATTGTAAAACTAATTATTAAATGTGACGTTCAAACAAAATTTCTGAAAAATTTAAATTGAAAATATATATCGCAATAATATTGCAAATGCTATGTTAAAGAATTTATTTATCTTGAGTAGATTATATCGTAGAATAAAGGGCGTAAAAAATTGCTTCCTTACTTTTCTTTTTTCTATCAAAAAGAGATTGTAAAAGTAGGATGAGGCTTAGGGAGTCGCCAAAAAAACCATCCTACTGGGACTTTTTTCTTTTTTATCAAATAAAATCTACGTCAAGTAACAGACACACAATTGGATGCACGAATTTATAGAATATTAGTATTCGACGATTAAACGAATCGGGCGCGATTAAATCATTACGAAATGGTTGTACTGTGTCCCGGTCGAACGAACATATTCGTTTTCGATGAAAAAAAGAGATGTGGGTACTGTCGACAAGCGTCACGATATTACGCGACAGCTATGTCGGATTTCGTCAGCCATGCTTTATTCCCCAATTAGTTCGGGGAAATAGGGATCGCGGATTAATTCGGTTTTGTTATGCTCTGTCAAAACAGTATATCTCGTAAAAAAATATATATCGCATATCGCTGTAAAGCCTGCGTTGGGTAACAAATGGGTTGCAACAGGTCGATATAAAATCGTCAAGTAAAATTGCAACTTTTATTGGCGGAAACCGGGGCTTAATTGATATACTCTCTTTGTTACACTCTTGTTTCGTTCGATTTCCTCGTTTCATTCGATTTCCTTTCTTGCGATTCGTGATTTATCTACCTTGGGTGCAGCCGCGTCATCTGATATCGAACTGTCTTTTTATATGAATATATATTGTAGCTATGTTACCGCGGCAAATTGCAAAAAGTTTACCAACATCCAATACCTGCTTTTTGCTATGATCCGGTACGGTATCTCTATTGAAAATCGATGTTTTCTATTAATAGATCAACATTGTAACATTTTATACATTTTTTTCTAAAAGAATGTATCGTTAAATTAACTCTTTGCGTTCAGGAATTTTTTATGGTATTGTATGAAGCACTTTTTCATTCGCATGATAGTATACAGATTATTGGAGAAACAATATTCTTAATTTCAATGATAGAATTAAATCCTTTAATTAATCTGGAATTAATCTCTTTTATATTGAAAGTGAGATATCCGTAATGTTTTCATATAAAATGTGCAAATATATGTAAAGATATGAAATGCATTACCGATTCATTATAATATTAATCCGAAAGTGTTAGCAATTTTTTACTTTTCTATATCTGTTTATTAATTTTTTAGACAATTTTATCGCAAAAAAATTTAAAATATTTTTTATACTATATTTTGTTAATATTTTTTATTATAATGTAACTTTAAGTTTACTGTTACCATAAAAAATTGGGCATGTCATATGTACGATCTACAGGACTACACGAATATATTCTTCATATTAAATTATAATGTTATTCAGTAATGCAAAGTTAACTATTGCTAGTCGTATTACGAGGAACCAACTTACTGGCAGACAATGCAAACCTAGCATTTTTGCCTTACTGGCAAAAATGCTAGGTCATTTGCCAAATATTCGCCAAGGCGAGCTTGAACGCACCTTCACGAGTTTCACATTTCATATTCAGTAATGGAAAGAATTATGTATGCGTGTATGTATACGTGTGCGTGTAGGTATTTGCATGTGACATGTGTATGTATGTGCGTATCTGTGTGTAAGAATACTGGCGCCCAAGAAAAAATCGATTGCGATATCGCGTTAGTTAATATGCGCGATCATAAATGAAGGGAGATACATGATGAATAATTCATGTTGGTTTTTATTTTATATCTGATAGAAAAAAATGTAATATTTGCTCCAATAATTTAATTATATGTCAAAATCTCTTATGAGATTTATAAATAATTTAACTGCAATAAAGAATTGCGATAATGTCGTCCTGTGTTCTAAACTTATACTGAAATTATACTGTCGCTATAGCATTATCGATTCTAAACATTTAAAGAAATAGTAGGTTTAAAAAAGTAACATTTTCTTCTGCAATTTTTCATAAAATTTCGGTATTTTATGAGTGTTCTATTTTTCTTCTTTATTTTATATCAGAAATATATATACAATAGATTAATTTTTGATAATTTTTACAAAGCTTCTTTTTATATATTAATTTTTTTAACTTGAATAATTAAGTATTGATCTTTGAATATTTTATATATATATGTATATGTATTAAAATGGACAATTTGCATATTGATATGTGTATACATATGTGTATTATAGGTACACACACACACACGTTTAATCTCTTATACATGTACGTATAACACATTTAAAATACATGAAAATGTATCATTTAAAGGCGGATTTACATTTTCTGCATTTATAGTAATAATTTTGTGTATCAAATTGATAGGTGAAATGATATGCACGTTATCTTTATTATGTTATTTCCATATAAGTTTTTATATTAAAAAAAAGTAACGTACATTTTTTATAGTAATATTTTTTACCAATTAAATTTCGAATTGGTAATATTATATGACAATAGAGAATTGAATTCAAACCGTTATTTCTTCTTCCTGCAGTTAATTGCACTTTTTCAATATGCATATCTATAAATTGATACATGGTAGTATTGAAATACAGCATCCGATCAAATTGGCACGAACGAAGCAATTAATGAACGTCAGAGACGGTGTAACAACGTGTTAATATAAAGAGAAAATTAATTAACTCATATACATATATATTTATATAACTAATTATCTATTAATTTTTTGGATGATCTTTATTATACTTTTATAATTATATTTTAAATAGATTTTTTACGCCTATTTGGCGTTTGTTTAAAATTAAAATTAATCAATCAATTTAACGCGAATATACCAAAAATATTGATAGTCTCCAAATAATAATTCTTGAAAATACTGATACTATATTGCTGAAGAAATAAAGTTGATCTGTCAGTATACGAATCGGCGTGCTATCATTTCGATAGTTTGAAGAAACTTTATGCGTTGTATGTTTGCGTGTGCATCGTGAAACTCAAAGGAAAACTTAAATGTATTTTGTTTTCAACTTGATGCCCTCTCGCTTCCCTTTTTCGGGCTCTTTCGCCCAGGCTGCTAACCGGATTCTAACGATCTCGGGTCGAAGAGCCGCGAAACTCGCGCTGAATACTTTGCGAGAAAGGATAACGCTAACGGCCAGAGACGGCGTGCTCGTCCTCACGTAAAATCCTAATTAACGAAATCCATTGTAATCGAGCTCTCTCGCGCATTTGAACAAGCGTTTCGAGCCGGGGCGATAGCGACCGGTACGAAGCTCAAAATCGCAAAAGTTTGCACAGAACATTCCGAATGTTACGGCTCTAAGTGTCGTGTAATGGAATTAAATGGGTCCGGTGGATCCTATTACATCCACCGCTAACATAAATTCTACAATTTATGCGTCAGCCGACAATGAAAGTCTATTTCAATGTTTTGAAATAGGAGCAACTGATGCCAACTGTGCACTAAGAGATAAAGAAAAAAATATATAGTACTTTATATTTATATTATGCTTTATATTATATTTTATGTCTGTCACGACTGCAATCTAATATGACAAAATTTGAAGTAATTGAGAGACAACAAAGTTATGTACTTACGTGACTTTTCATGATCGAGTGCTAAAGGAGATAAGCTATGATATATATTTCTGAGGGACGACGTTTTATTATATACGGATAATATATTTGCCAAGCCCATATTTAATACCATTGCACGATATAAAACAGAGGATAATATCAAATTGAACCGAAGCGAAACGAAAAGAAAAGAAAACAATTTATGCGGATTGGATGAGATCGATTTAACTTGAGATACTTCTTCGTTTTCTGCCGACGTTTATCAGTGAATAATTGGCAAATTCCACGATTTTTGCAAAAAAAAAAGAAGGTAATTTCTGTCTGACTTCTTTTGCTCGAATACGAAAACCCGAAGGATTAATCTAGGTCGCAGCCGTTGCATCCCAAAGTATCTACTGTCTTGATAGGATTCAATATGATGCCGTTATTCCCGCGGCACGCCGGTGAGAAGCTGATTTTTGCTAGAAATTTCGAGTCACGTTTTCTCTGTAACACGCTCGTCTCTTTGCCTAGTAAAAGCTGCGTTACTACCGCTTTTACAACGAACTTTGATGTTCATGTTTTCATGCTGTTTGCATATTGGCATTTATTTCGATGATGTTCCTCATCTTATAGTTGCTTGCCACTGCATATGTGATATTAATAGACTGTTTCATGCACGGTTCTATGACGCTTTCATAGTTCGTTATGATGTGTTTCATTAAATCATAAAGTTATAAAATTTTTCATGTTTGATAAGTTGCATTTTAACAAAATGATAAAAACGCGAGTTAATTAATAATATTGTATAAAATATGTCGCTAAATAAAAAAAATAAAAATATGTCGCTTAAATAAAAATAAGTAAATAAAAGAAAAAAATTGAATTTATCTTTTGCACAAATAAATAATATGTATATATCTTAGATAATGTGTGTCGTGCAATGAATTTCCATTAATAAAATTGGAAATTTTGATAATTAAGAAATCTTAACACAATTTAAATTTATAAAATAATTGAGTTATATTTATGACTTTTCCGCATTTTCATTAATAACAATCATCGATATAAATAAATAAATGTATGTAGAAGAAATTGTACAAAATACGCTGTTGTCTATCGGTCGGAATTTGACATGTAAATACGATGCTGCCGTTTCAAATTCTATGATTGCATTACAAGAGATTAAATCGATGCTTGTGTGATATTGCGCGAATATCTAACAAATATGTGTGCAATAAACGCAATAAACTAACTGCATCATTATATAGGCAGCGTAAGGCCCGACATCAAATAAGAGCGCTCAGCTGGGCTATCGATATCGGTGAATTTCGTTCGGTGCCATCATTGCCCGGTAATTTACGCCAGGCGGATAAATATGTGATGACCGTCGCTATCGCAAACACCAAAGTCGACGTTCCGCGTTACACGTTTTATTGTCAGGTTTTCGTGTGTGAACGTAGGCGGTTATCTAGTTCCCGTTTACGCACGTTATTTGCAACTCGCCGTCCTTTCTGGTTTCAATAAAACACCGTCGGTTTAATTCGTATACACCGCGCCGTTTCACTATATTTCACTGAAAATGAGATATTGATATCGCGTCGACAAGTAATCCACCGATAAAAGATTCATTTCCCGGGAAAAATGCCGACGTGACACGTATGATACGATACGCGTGCGAAATCGGATAAACTGCATTCTCGTCATGCGGAAATATTTCAACACCTTCGAGCGAGAACAACTGATAGCATTCAGTGACACGGAAGTGAAAGATGTATGCGCTCGCGAAAAAGAGAAAAAAAGATTTTTCTTTAGATTTATATATATATATAAATTATTTCTTTCTCTTTTCTCTCTTTCTATCTCTTTTTCTCTCTCCGTTTCGAAGTTGTTCTTATTTTTGTTTCAAAGTATTGATTCATCGCGACGACCCTTGAAACATCGAGTATCAATCACAATACAGTTCTTTTGCATGCAAAGCCTTTGTTTTGCACTGCACTGTCATGGAAGATAAAGGGATACAGGATCAATTGATGCCTAATGGTTTCTGGAATCTTGAAATTTATTGCTATTGAATGTTCATAAATTCCATAATATTCAATTTCTTCTTTGCATACTAGTTTATTTCTGAGGAAACCTGAGGAGACGTCAGTAATAAATAATAAGAAGTCAGCTGCTTTAAGCAAATTGCTCACAAAATAATCATGCATTGGATTATATACATATATACCAATTATATAACAATTTGTTTGATGAGTCCTAAAATACTCTTTGGCATATATTAATATCCAAGAAAAGGCTCTCACCAGCTTATTAACCGGAAGCAGATTGCCGACATTTGTATTGGATTATTGATTTGCAACCACGCGGCTCGTTCTACGTTGATGTTTCCTCGGTATCGTTTCCTATATCGACATCCCGACCGTCTTCTATAATGTACAATATTGGCGATATTCATACTGACAACCGGAGCCGAGGATTATCATTGCGTTACGAATAAACCTGTCTTGTCAGCAATGAAGATTCAGCCTTTAATACCAATGACACACAAGCGTCGGCATATTGATACTGTATTTTGAATCAGAGTTACGCTCCCCGCAGAGAAACTGTAATTGCAAATTTATACTGTCTAGCTCGCGAGCGCGAGCCTGTTTAACTGTCATTTCCACACATGAACGTAAAATGTTCCATTGTCATAATATAAAGAGAGCTTTCAAAAATCCTTGCATTTCCATATCTGTTTTTCGCTCTATTTTTCATTTTCGCCGATAATTTTTGACGGAAATGAAAGAATAAATATCTCTCTTTATGTTTATGACAGTTAAACATTTATTCATCGATAAAACATGTTTCAAGTTCAAAAATTCAGGATAACAAAAAGAAAAATCAAAATTAAATTAAAATCGAGTTTTGATAGCAATCTATATATTATTTAACAAGATATGATTAAAACGATTTATTTTTTATTTCTTCTGTTTTTGTAATAACAATGCGATTTTTTAAACGATAAAATTCAAATTTTAATACTGACATTGTTATTAATATGATGAACACAGAGTAAAGTTCTGGGTGTGGTTCGTTGAATACGGCGCATCGAGAGGGCCAAAGAGCTCCGACTTTGATTCCTAAATCTTTTTAAGTTGTACATAAATGTCACGGCGCATCTGTGGAATGCTGAACTTTCTTAAGCTTCAAATCTTACATCTAAACTTTTTCCATAAAGTTGGCTTTGTACCAGGTTTCGCGTTATAAGTTTTGCGGCCATTGACATTCTGACAAAATCGAGGTCCATACATTACTTGGTGAATAACAAAGTTGTTCGGTAAATTTCCTTTTATTAAGTCATTTTATTAATTAAAACATGGAACAACTTAACAAATATATATTAAATTTAAGATGTAATAACTAAAAAATATTTCAATATATATATATTTAGACAATATATATAATATATATAAATATATATATTTAGACAAATGTTTTAAATAAAGATTTTTATTCAATATATTACATGTGCAATATAAATTTTTGTTTTATATAGTAGCAATAATGGTTTAAAATATTTCTTTATTTTTTAGATTGTCAGAATCTGTAAATATAAATTTAATATAAATGTAAATTTGTTTAACAAAGATGCGGGACTAAAAGAAGGAAACAATATTGATTCACCGATTTGAAGAGGCATTTATAAATTATTATGCAAGATAAAGAAGATAATTTTATTGTTAAAGAAACTTATTATTCCTCGATTTTGTCTGTAAGACTAAAAAAAATTGTGTCAGCTTTATAATATCATCTAGCACATTTCTAATTTGCAAAATGGCAAGTTCATTCATTTTATATAATGGATGAGTTTATCGATGGACGTAGTTCGCTGTCCAATAAAAAATGACATTTGTCCTTGGTATATATAGACAGTATGTATGTTGTAGAAGTAAAATGCACCCATAATGGCGTGATACATTAGCAAATTAGACACCGTTTAGCGTGTGCAACGAACAGACTTGCGTTTACAAATGATTTCACCGCCTCTCGTTCGCGACATAAAAAACTTTGAGAGCATAAATAATCAAAGACGCGATACTCGTTGCGAAAGAATTCAATTTGCGAACAACGGATATCTACGCGTCGCGTAAGAGACATAAATCTGTATGTAATTCTCGTAATGGTGCAAGCTTGCATTCGTGCGTGCGTGTTATTGCAGGAAAATGATATAGAATAGAATATAGAATGTCTCTCTCAAATCGTTTCGTGTTCGGGCGCGTAATTTCCCAATCGTAGCCTCGAAGTCAATCAATCTGATAATTTGATAGAATCCGCATGCAATTAATCTTGTGACATTTCATTGTCAACGAGCTTGTCTTTAATCATACAATACATCATTCTGCGCTTTTAGCCCGGGAGTGATTTACGTTCGATTAAATTTTCCTACTCCCTACTCCCAATCAAGGACAACAGAACCATAAAATGAGGGCAAGCACATGCTCACACACAGGGTCGTTTTAAAATTTTCGTATTTTTAGAGGATTGATGTTCTTTCTGTGCATTAGTATATGTGTCTTAAAAATCATACTTTTTATATTCAGATTTAGAAAATGTTTACGATGTTATTTTTGTACACAAATGTTATTTTAAATTATATTTTAACATTTTTATTTTATTTCGTAAAATACTCATAAATTAATGATACCAATAACACGTATCAATAAATTGAAATGTAAAAGCGGATATTAATTCCATACTCAGTATCCATCCTCAGCATGCAAATTGATGATTAATCCATGGACACAATAATTCAGCCTTGGCAACGGATAAAACACATTTTCACGATAATGATTACAATCTCATTAAATCGCGATACTATATAAAGCTTCGATGATGTGCTTGTTGCAATTAATTTTATAGTAATTAAATGAAATTTTTGCAATATACATATATTGCACAGTTAATGTCATATCTCTATAAAATTTATTAAGATTTGATCTAAATTGATCTAATTGTCATAAAATGTTGATAGAAAAAAATGATAATTATTTTGAATTATTTACTTATACATATATACTTATAAGTATATAATCATGAGATAGCATTTATTATCGAAAAGCACAAAACAGCTATTTTTTCAAGTTTTAAAATTATCTTGTGATAATGAAAAGATGTATAAAAAATATCAAAGACACATATATGGTATGTTTTCGTTATTTAAGGCTTTGATTTAATACACAACTCATGTGGGACCGGTCTGTTTCGCGAAACGGGTCGGATTAAATAAAGCATTACGCGACAAAGAACATCTGGCCTCTTTCTGTCGTATAATTTTGTTTTTATAATGTTATTATGCACGCGAAACGATATCGCATTCCTAGAAGCATGCACGAGAGAGCGTCGTCGATGTCTCCCTGGATTCCATATCTCGTCGCGTCGTCCGCTTACGTAAATACTTGAGACATGACGTCGCTAAGCCGTTTCGATGACTATGGGGATGTTTCACCCTCGGGCGCGGCAAAGCCTTATAGGCGGGCGATTCCGGCGAGTTGATAGGCGATAAAAGCGAAAATTGCCGACGGCGGCGATCATCGATAAAATCCTTGTTATGCCTACTCCCGCGAATAGTCGTGCCATTTACACGTTAGGAGTGCCGTATTACGATTGCATGGGAACGCACATTATATGCGTCCTGAGACCGTATGATTTTCCGACAATTGTGGTGAATGATACCCTCAAACAGCGGGTTGCAAAACGGTTTAAAGATATGTTTCAGATAAGGTGTGGGCGCGTGTATGTGTATACGTATATGTATATTTCAAATTGCCACATTAATACAAAATTTATTCTCGACGAATATGCAGTAAATAATAAATTTTTTTAATCGATTAAATATATTTAAAAAAAGCTGACGCTGTTATATATTTCTATTATATATTAAAAACTTGAAAGATTACAAAGTTTACTAAGAAATTCAATTTTATCGTGTATTTAATTTGTGTTCCATGAAGTTTGTATTATAGAGAAAGATCATTTTCAGAGAAGACCAATTTGCCAGAAAATTATTGGCATTAATAATTTTAATGTAATGTCGCGAAAACATATTTAACACATTTTGCATAGCGTATTTTAGTATGGTGCTAAAATGTATATGTACAATCGAGTTGTTAAAATTGAAGTTGTTTTTCTATGTGACAAGCAAGGCAGAACAGGAGAGAAAGAGAGAGGGGAAAGAGAGATTTTTGTCTGCACTTCCTTGCAAAGTACCAGACTTTAACCTACTTTCACGCGTTTTTTGCGCACATTAATACCCACTTGCAAAATGCGTGTCTCATATTTTTACGCGTTGAAAACATACGCGCGAACTAACCCATATTCGCAGTATCGCATACAATTAAAACCGCCGTTTGCAATGTGTCACCCCATGACAGCGGTTATCGTAGAGTATTCCGGAGAGGCGAAGGGGAATATAACACCGGTGCATGTTATATACAGCAGCATCGGGGCAACAAAAAAGGTCATAAATTTTATTGCGTATTTCTCAACGTTATTTCGCACGTTCCATTGAATTTCTCTCTCCTTGCGGTGAATTATTTTATCGCAGCTATTCTGTTTCACCTCGTCAGTAGGAGTAAACCTCTTCCTCGTAATTTCCTCTACGATCGGCATTTAATCGCGGTAATTGAGTTCAGTTTCTTATCGAAATTAATCGAAAGCCTTTTGGGAATTTAACATTTCCTGATCCTCGGGAATCGGTGCTGAAGAGCGTTTAAAGTTTACTCCCGAGAGCTATCATTGATCGCGCGAAGCGATGGCTTTTGGAATCCGATACGCTTTGAGATGCTACCAAGCAAGTTCGTCGGAAGTTCCAAGCTCTTTTGCATAAAAGGAGTCGTCTTTAGCGCAAATCTCAACTGGCGAGCAGCCCTTCTTCCTCGTCCTTCGTCTGACAGTCTTTTACGATCGCGTTCCGGTGTAGCGAAGAAAAAAAGAAGAAAAAAGATAAGAACGTAATAACGTTCTTGCGCTATAAGAATATATATTCGCCAAAATATATATATTGCCACTTGTTGACTCGTTCGCGCGTGTTGCATGAGTGGTACATTAATAATAACGACACGCGATATATAAGGACGTTTCCGCGTTCGCGAGTCTCTCCTTTACTTATAAAGAAGCGTCGTTCCCGAAGGGAGGGAAAATTGTTTCTTCTATTTTTAGTCGGGCACAAAACTTTAAGAAGAAGTTCTCGCTCATATCCACGTTTGAGCCGATTTTCATCCCCCTAAGGAGACTTCCAGCGCGCAGCAATGAAGAAAAATGTGCAACAAAAAGTGAACGGCGCGGTCATTAATCACCGTGAAATATTCCCACAGAGAGCAGGTTGCTCTCCCACCTCCCCCACTTTCTGCTTTGCTCGAAATTGTATCTTGTACGACGTAAGTAGTACGAGGAATTGCAGTTTGTCTCGGATGAGTTGCCTGCATGTAGGTTGTTACGATAGGCGGGTCGGCGAGGGCATCTGCATATACCGCGAGAACAGCATTCCCCATCGCCCGGGGCTAAGCTACATCGACCAACACACAGTAGTCTAATCACGATGCTCCAATTACAGATCAACAAAGTATTAATTGGACGTTGCTGCGTATATATCGTCTGAGTCTGTTTGTGTGTTCGCCGTACTGTGTTTGCGTTTCGCCGGACCGACTTTGCCGTGCCATCTCGCAACGCGGAATGCGATAGTCTTGCACAATGTCGATGAGGAATGCTGTTAATTCGCGCTCGAGGTACATGTACATCGCTTAAACAAGCTCGTTTGTCCCTTCTTCCGATAAGTCAATTAGGCGAGATCGCGTATGCAAGTATCACATTAGTTTGTTTTTTTTTTTTCACTAAGATTTCTAAAAATAAAAATTGAAATTTTGATGTTAGAGAAAACGATAAAAATGTATCTCTGTTTTTCTTGAATTTCATTATATATAGGTACATTTTTTCATTAAAATTGGAATATAGGTATATGATTGTATTTTCCAATGTGATAGAGCTTTTTGACGCCTTTTGTCCATTTTTTTTCTCTTTACATTTATTCACTTCTGTGAATATTGGTGGATTATTCATATTTTCATATAGGATTTTTGAACACTTATCGTCCGTCAATATTGGTTCTTTGCATGATGGAAAGGTTAAACATTTACTTCATTTCGCGCGACCATAGTTGCTATGCAGAATTAAATCTCGCGAAATTCTCTGTGTTTCAAAATTTAATCGAAGAGCGAAAATTACGAGCTTAAAAAATAAAAGTATTTGTTATTTTTTTAGAATATAGTTTTTTGAATTGACAGAAATATAAATTTAAAAGAAAACACAGTTATTTTTTATATTGTATTCGATTCTCCGATCTATCATCATCAAGAGCCATCGACTCTGTTGCCAAAGAAGATCGTTACACGAACACTTGCGTCTCAGTAATTTCTGAAGTGTTAAACTTGCCTTGCCATATTGACGCTGAAGTGCGCGTAGTTTCCTACGAAACACTCTTCATTGTCGCTATAAACTTTAACGCCGTAACGGAGTTCGACGGTTCTACGTCTTTCGAAGTTTCTCGAGGCTTTTCGGCACGTTGCATGCCGATGACGATGTTGCGTATCAAACGCGTGACAGAAATTCCTACAGCGAAAATTATTAAACAACTTAATTTCGACTGATTACTTTGAAAATTCCGACTTTTAAATAAGGGTGTTTCGAGAGCTTCTTATAATATAAACATCATCACTTTCTGCCTTTCAATCTTTTACTTTTCACTTTTTAAACTATTATTGATCGCATTTTTTAATTATTATTTATCTCTGCGAGTGATTCTTAAAGAACATATTGTTAGAAAAAATAAGAACATTATAGAAATACTGCGTAAAAAATTATATTTTCTTAATTATTTTAATTACTTACTTTCATTTGTTTATTTATTTCTTTAATTATTTTATTATTATGCCTTTATAAAATGCTCTAATATTAACAATATTTTGAAGAGACAAATAGCAACTATATGTATATACTTACTGATACATATATCGTAGTACGAATGAATGTGCAAAGAGGCAGAAAGACAATATTTTCCACTTCGAGATGGACAATTTAATCATAGATTGAAGATTTTATAATATAAACGAGAAAACCGCAATTGATCCCTTTGGATTATCAGTATAATAAAATTTCTCGTTTCCTCTCGCGCTTCGGAGGCAGTTTCGACTCATTCCACTTACTCAGCAAACGTATTTCTTTTTATGCTCACGGTCCGATTAAACTTGAATTCAGTAAGCCCCATTTAAATTCGCATCGACAGCGCTTTTCCGAAGTCGCGCAACACACACGACACACGTGTTGTTTTGTCGGATGTTTCGGCTCGCCTTTATCACCGACCTGTGGCGTGCGGCGCCGCAGCCACGAGCAGCGACGTTTCGGACCGTTGCAATTTCCGCGGCCACGACCTGGGGAGTAGTAACGAACAAGAAAAACGAGCCGGAATAAGTGGAAAGAGGACGGATTACACCGACGCGCCACGAAAAATGCGCGCGGCTCTTCGCATTCGGGCGCAATAAAACAAGGGTGCTTTACCTAAAGTAAAAGTACTATATCTTGTACGGTAAAGAGCAAACTTCAATATATTTGCACTTCGTTCATTCACTTTGTAAAATGCCCGCGTGCATTGGGTGCATTTTAGGGAATCTAATTAATCTTAGTCGTTTGATAAAATATGTAGTAGTTGCTTAATTAATCTTTTGTACTCGTTTGATTAAAATTAATTATGCAACTTTATTTATATTTATATATTTTATTGTGACAATATTGCTGTATAATTTTAAAATATTTATGTTGTACGATAAAAACTAAAAGGATAATCTAGAAATATGAATCTCTATATATTTCACAATTTTTGTACATATTCAATATTTGAACAAAGAACATTGAATAAATAATTTAACGTTTTACAGCTATCGATCCGAAAAAATGTTTTTTCAATATAGAATACCAACTATTTGTTCTAGTAAGATTGATTTACTTATTGTTAGTGCAGTATTCTACATATATTATATATGATATATATCAACTACGGGTTTCGAGTTGTCCCAAGCAAGTCATTCTATTCGTTCGAAAAGAAGTCATTCGTGGCTCTGTAAACATATATAGATTCTCTCCACATATTTGCAGTTTACATTTAGTATATAACAAACTCTAATACATACAGTAAACACTATTTATTTGGAACTCGGTTCAGAAAAATCGATATAAAGTCACAAAGAGAAAATAAACTCATGTGTCCCTTATGTGTATAACTATAAGCATCCTTCGTCGCAAGTGTCGAGAATTTTAGTTTTCACTCTCCAGGGTGTGTTTCCCTCTACTAAAACTAAATCTAAATTTATCGTTGAATTCCTTCAGCCTAGTCCTCTATATGCACACCAAGTTATCGCGATTGCCGTATCACGCGCGAGGCGAACGAACGAGACTCGGACTTTATCTGCTCAATCCCGGCGCCGTCGTGCAACCGCCAGCCCTTCGTGAAGGGGTTAACCAAATCCATTAGATATTCTAGCCAATTACGCGGCGTAGAGTAGCGGTTCTATCCGGGAAGGAAGGAAGGAAGGAAGGCGAGTGTGAGGCGCGCGATGCGGCCGAGAGGCGACGACCGACCAAGGCAACGTGGTGAAAAGCGAGGAAGCCGGTGTACCGCGTTGCAAAGCTAGAGACACTCAAATCAGAGCCTGATCAATATATACGGCACGCCTTAACCTATTATTAAAATTACATTTAAATTTGAAATTTTAATTTACATTCAAAAGAATATTTAAATTAAAACAAAAAATCATCTTTAAATCTCAATTTTTATTCAAGTTTAATATAAAGCTATACGATCAGAGTTAAAAACTACAACATCGGAATGAAAATTGATACTAAAAAAAAATCTTTTTTTGAAAAATTAAGTTCTTGCAAAATTATTTATAATTATGGCTACTTGAATATATTTGTGATTAAAAAATAAGATTTAATGTTGATTTTAATTGACTCTAAATAACGATTTAAGTGTCACTATACGCATTTGTGAGTTGCCATTGAGAACGGAAAATACGTTCCTAATCCTTTACTTCTAGTAGTAATGAGACAGTTTTAACGAACGGCCGATGAGGCTCTAGTTTAGCGACTGCTTTTGATGTTCAACTCTCCAGTCATTAGTAGAGACCTATAATTTCATTAACTCGATTCGTTGCTGAAAACGCGTTTGAGTTTACAGATCTCCGCTACTCTGTATAATATACTTGGAGAGAGTGTTAACTTAACTTTCTACATTCTGCTCACGCGAACTTTTATAATATGTATGCACTAAAGCGCTCAGCTTTTTAACTTAAGTGAAATGTTAAAATATGACGAAAGGTAGTCGCATATACAATGCAGCAGGAATAATTTATGAATGATAAGAACATGACAGCGTAAGTTTTATTATTATTAAATATGAACAATTGCGAGAGAGAATTTAAAAAATTTAATCTAGAAGCACGAAATTTCTAGAATAATCGTATTAAAAAGTTTTTGCGAATGTTACTTTGCTCAGACTGCCAATGTGTTATATATTATGCATCGCAATTCACGTGCAATTTATAGTAACATGTAATTGAGACATGTAGCAAAGCTTAATCGACACTGTCTGTATAACATGGTGAGTTATAGAAGTTGTGTCTCTGTGTTGAAAGGTACGCGAATACGCGCGAAATTGCAGACGATCTTACATGACCGAATGTACATAAGCCGGATTAAGGATTCATAACTTGCCTCTTTAGAGCCTCGATGCGTCCGAAGAGAAACGTTGCCTAATCTGTCTCTGAGATGTTTGCATGAACTTGCGAGCGTCAAAGACCTTTTGTGTCTGATGTATTTTAATAATTAATCGTGGCAGAGATGAAAATTCTTCTGCAAATTACAAAATACAATTTTTCAACGAAATAATGTAAAGGTGTTTATAGTTAAATACATATTTGTATACTTAATTTATTTTAATTTGGGATATATATCACTTATTTTTCTTTGTACAACTAGGTCCTTCAAATACATGCATAGGTCAAAATAAAAAGAGGCAGAATTTTTGAAATTGAATTGAACAACACTTTAGTGAACTTTGTTTAACTTTAACAAACTAGCTTCAAAGAAGTATAAGACCAGAAAGATGTATTGGACCGTGATTTTAAGCGAACTGAGAGTCCAAGTTGAAAACAATACATCGGTGATATGCGAATGGAAAATTATTTGTGCCGGAATGGCAATAAATTAAATGATTAAAAGAGCATACGCGAAATAAACAAAATGAATATTGAATAAACGAATAAATTAAGAAGAAACTGGAAATAGAGTTATTTTATAAAAAAAAACCACGCGCGCGCAAAACAGACATAATATAAACAATGTTACCTATTAATGTAGCTGTTGCATTTTTTTTATTCTCGTGGCGATGTCAGGAGTAATTTTCTCGCCGTGAGAAAAATACTGACTTTTCCCAAAGTAAAATATTTATGCTCTTTTACGTTTGAATTGGAATGACGCGACAGCGTTAACCGAAAACTATGCGAGGACTCTTGGGAAACTTTTCGTCCACTCGCGTCGTGAGAATTCTCGACAAAATTGTGTTGCATTCTATGTGTCTTTGCGGTCGCGTGAATTTCATCATGTCTTGATGTTTTTATTTCTAAACTCAGTAGGAAACAAATATGAAAAGCGAGCGAAATACAAGTAAGCAAGTAAGAAATATGAGAAAATGACATAAGTTAATATTTTCGTTAAAATAAAACCATATTGTTGCTAAACAAAGTCATTATTAAAAAACATCAAGTAACAATTATCAAAGAAATATATCCAAACTGTAGAAAAGTGATATACATTTTTCATTTTTATATGCATTATCTACAATGGATTTTACTAATCAATTTTCTTACATTCGAAAAGAGTATTTTTTTGACATCGTAACTAAAATTGTAAACTGACATATTTATTCTCTGTATAAATCTAGATATAAAAGAGATACGTATTCATATACTAACATGAATAAGATATCTATCAATCATTCCACAAGGAAGAAAGGTTGTACGATATGTCATGTAAAACGAAGATCGATTAATACTGATTTCGTAGTGATATCTACTTTGAATAGTAATTGATACGTTAGCTATTGATGGATCACATGGTCGATTGATACTGCGTTACATTCCTAGGAAGGAAAAATAAAGCGTTCGTATTTCGCAAAGCAGTGATACTGCAGCAGCCATTGCTATATATTTTACTTTTTCGTTAGACTTTTGATATTTAGCGCTGTATCCATTCCGATCCTACCTTTTTTCGCTTTGACGCGAAACTACTCGGGGAAAAACAGAGGGAGGGAAAGTTCGGAAATATATCTCCGATACAAAGTGCATTCGTGTGCCGAGCTGGACCGAAAACCACACACATACACACGCACACAGAGACACATATATTTCACACACAATTTCTCTCCGGAATCGTAAAGTTTCGTTTCTGGAAATAAGAAGGGAAGATGCCACCTATCTCTTTTCTTTTTTCATTGCCGACCTCATTTAGCATCCCTGTCCATCCTCGTTTCCTCGGTATCAGGCATGCTGAGCACGTTTCCATCTCGTAATGTAAGGATAGTCCACGTTGCTAAGTTTCACTAATACTAGTCTGGTGATGTCAGCCGCGTAAGTCTCTCTCTCACTTACGTGTCTGTGAGAATTGAATTTAATAATTTTCTTATTATTTTATCGAAAACCCTCTTTCTCAGCGACGACAGCGATGAGATTCGTGTCTCCTTTGTCGCGCAGTTGTCTACTTAAACCCGCAAGCTCAAAGGGAAGTCGAAAATGTGCGACTCTATAAACATTGTATATTTTTTTAGGACCTACAAATTCGAAGTAATGTCGGATTTTATCGTCGTAATTTTTTGATTGATCTGGGTTTATGCAATATAAAGATTTTTATTTTATATCATTGCATGTTATAACGTTACAAAAAAAATAATAAAAAATAAAAAGAGAACTACAATGAAAAGTGTATTGTGCATCCAAAAATTCTTGCTGCAGGCAAATGGATTTTTTTTTCCTTTCTATTTATAAACTTTATTTGTGCACCGCCATCATTCTCTGTTCGCGCCACAAGTCCGAATGACGTCGCTTCTCCGAAATGAAACATCTGAGTCTCAAAGGGTTTAACGAGAGCTCTTCTCGCGCGATTGCATCACTTTGTTATTTGGTTATACCGCGATCGAAGAGCGGTTACCAGGAAATTCCGCGTGGTTTATGTTCAGCTGGACAATTCCGGCGTTTACGTCCTCGCTGACGGAAAGAGATTTCAGCTCACGGTACTTTGAATGTAGGCCGTAAAGCGCAAAAGCGAATGTACTGCGACGTTTCACGATCGTCGATAACGCGTCGGATCGTCACTATCCGACTATGTGACTGCATGTATATACAGTCATATATGAAATACGTCGCATATTTTCGCTAAGCTCGAGAGAACCGGAGATTAAAGTTTCTTTCCGTGCGAATTTAAGAATCTGCGTCAAGCGCAAAAATTGACGCAAAGTCTGTGGCATTTCATATTCTATCATTTATTGGGCGTCTTACAAGGAGAGTGCACGGCCTTTCTCTTACCGATTTTAACGAAAATTTTTTTATGTGTAGTACTTAATTAGAAACAAATTCTGTTAAAGCGAGAGAATGCGCTTCTCAAGCGTTTGTCTAAAAAAAAATTATTATTGTAAATAATTAATAATTATTATTAAAAATTATTATTGTAAATTTATTTATGTGTTCAATTAATAGTAATATATTTCTCGTATAATATTAAATATTTCTTTATATTATATTTTTGACAGAAAGCATTCGAATTTTCTTTAAATATATGGAACAACATGTTAAAAATTAAATGCCAATAATTAAAAAAACTTTATATTTATTTATTAATGTTAAAAAATATTTCTAGAAACAAAAAAAAAATAAATTACACAAAGACATGCTGGCAAATCTTTAACATTTTTTTTTAGACGAACGCTTGAGAAGCGCATTCTCTCGCTTTAACAGAATTTGTTTCTAATTAAGTACTACACATAAAAAAATTTTCGTTAAAATCGGTGAGGGAAGATCGTGCACTCTCCTTGTTGGATTTATTTTCTCTAGGCACTTTTTATTTATAAGTTTTTTGACTCATTTGAAATATTAATTAATTTACATGTGATCTCGATCAATAAACAAATTTTTAAATAATTAAAATTGATAAATGAGAAGTAATATTCGCTAAATTCTTGACATATTCGCTCTGCGCAGAAAAATTGCAGTTTTTATATACGTAAAAATATGTATTTTTTTTATCCAGTGTAAACACGATTTTTGGTGTAACATTATTATATAATGATTAACGTCTTTATAAAAAGAATGTTTTATTGATTTATAATTTATACGTAGGAACGATGATTGAACATTGATTTTTGAAGCGTTGAAAGTTGAGAATTTTATAATACGTATTTTCTTGTAATTATGCTTGTAATTTTATATCGTTGACGCTTCAAATTGCAAGCTCGACTACTCGTTAATTTTAATAACTTTGTTAAACGAAATTTTTGTTCGATAATTGTGACCTTGTTCGTTGCACGTGCAACTAATTAATATAGTATAATATGTGCTTCACTTTGTTATGGATTATCATATCTATATACGCGTGTTCCTCGTTTTATAATATAAAATATATCTACGAGACATTTATATCATTTATATATACACACAAAATATCAATTTCTTAAGGTAAAATATTCGTTTAATTTGCGATATAACGCGAATGGACAAACGAACAAGCAGCCAAGCTATCACGAGTAAACTAATAAAAATGGATAAATTGCATCTCACATACACAAAAAATCCTATATTTCCTCTAATTAACGCGTCGCTCTGGGACACGCGTGTTACGATTTATCTTGTGGTTTGACGACGCCATATCCTTTATATCGTAATAAAGACTAATTATTTGGTCGAAACGCCACACTAGCGCTGATGAGTGATTTAATTAACGGCGGTAAGAGCGAATAAGCGTGATCCCGTTTGGCTCGTACAACGGACCATAAAGCCGACCTTTCGCGCTCGCGCGTAATTTTCACGAGGATATTTTCACGTTTTCTGCTGATTGTCGTCGGCGAATGAGACTTTTTACATGGCGCTGCTCGCGCAGATTATGCGAATACGCGAAATGCCAACGATTATAACGCCGATTTAATTTGCCGAGGTCCGTGCGCGACACACCGTAACTGTAAAATGAAAAGTTAAAAGGAGCGCTCGATTATATACATTATCGTTCACGTTCTCCTCGCGCTTTTTCTGGCTTCGAAAATAACGTAATCCCGATGTTGCATTATTTTGAGAGCCGGCAAAATTAAAACGGCTCATTTATTTTCGCATAACAACGCGCAAAATAAATGAATAGTTTTAACGTAAACAAATTTTCTAGCGAAATTTCGTTGAGAATATAAAGTAGCGGTTTATTTGCGCCTCCCGTTTTTCCGCCAAGAATATAAATTGACAACGAATTTGTTACAATGCGAAATGTCATATGTTAATGACGGTATTATTTCTAAGAGATAAAAATATTCTGTATGCCGAAATTAACTTTTACGAATTTAATAAAATGTCAACGATGTGATTACAATATAATTACAAGAAAATTTTTAGAATCAGAAAACTTCCATTAATTTTTAGCGTTTTAAAACTCAATCATTGTCGCGAAGAGCAATAAATGCAATAAATTAATTATTACAGCGTAAAGTCAATTAGCTTTCTAAATAAAAATTTAATTACAAAAAATAATTTGGAATGATGAAAATGTCGCTTACAAAAGAGACATCTTTTTAAGATTATACATTGCTTCAATTTTTAAAGTTTTCTATTATATATATATCTGTATGTGTGGATTCTATTATATATTTTCTTTGTAACTTTCTTTCTCTGACACACACACACACATAATAATTTTAATTTCGTTATCTTAATTCCATCAATTTTTAGGGGTGAAAATGTAATAGAATTGATTACTCAATTTATCGAATAATTTAATTGTTCGTAATTTATGGATTTAATAGTGGAATCGAACAAGAAATAGCTCTATTTACGGTTAATGTGTTTAATATAAGCCTCTTGGTAGTCGAGTGCAAGTCCATGAGACGTGTACGGTTAATCTCTTCAAGCTAATCGAGCACTAATCGAGATCCATGCAATTAATTTCGGCACGCGTCGAATTATCGTAAATGTTTGTATATGGGAGCGTGTATAAAATATATATATATATATATATACAGAAAGATATATGAGCAATCTCAGATAATCGATCTTTTTGTGCACGAATATCTGGATTCAAGTTTTTCTAACAAAAGTATTAAGGATTTAGTTGAATGTCTCTTACAATGTCTATGCGATTAAAAATAAAGTTTCATATAAATTAAATTACAGGTAGATAAAATTAAACTTTGTGTTCTTCAGTTATCTTTGATAGAAGTTAATAAGTTGGCACAATAGAAAGTTATAGCTTATACAGATATTTAATTTATTAAATACGTTTAAAAATCGAGAGAGAGAGAGAGAGAAAAGTGAACATTATTGAATCGAGTTTCGGATTTTGAAAAATCAATTGTACGTGGCATGCCGTATTCGTATATATGCATACATATTGTATTGCATCTTGTTTCTCTCAGAGTTGCGATACGTGACTCTGATCCCTTTTCAACCCCGACTACTTCAACGATATATGCAACCGGGAACCACTACATCGAGGTAGTTGGGCTAGCAGTGGCTACCCTACGAATCTCGCGACTGCAGAATATTAACGCCTGCAAGTAAGTAAGTCGATCTCCCCACGATCCGAAATCGCGATATACCATATTCTTCCCTTTATCGTGCCTCACCGCACCACCGCTATACCATACAATTTGAGAACAAACGTGTCGAGATTCGCAGAATAGTTTGTCTTGCGATACGATGACATTTTCCTATTCTACGAATAAATGAACGATTCGATGTTTCTGGGTCAGTCGTTAGGTGAGCGCTGTCCGATGAAATTCCCAAAACGTTACATTTTATTGCTATATCGTTTTATTATTGTTTAATTCGTTTTTCATTACTTTTCATTCCCTTCGATCGTTCACTTTTGTATAGATTCAGTTGTATTTTCAAAATCGAGAAAACAATGTTTACAAGAATTAAATTTTATATTTTTTACTCTCTCTTTTCTGATAAATTATATAATTCACGATGAATTCTTCGCTGTCATTCTTGAAGTTTTTACCAATTTGCCATTATATAATTTCGCAATGCGTTTATCCTGCCTCATGCAGCAAATGCGTGTGCGCTTAATTGATCGTACAATATTAATAAAGCATATAATACAGTTGTAATAATTAGCATTATTAATTAACATCCGCTCTTCACCAATTTATGACGCATTAACAAACTAACTCGTTACGTGCTAAACGCATGATAGCGCCTATTGTTCGCGTTACTGCCTTGGATTAGCCTCGTGACGTGGAGAGAGACGATAGTCACGGCGTAGGTCGCAAGTTGCTTATACGGCGGGGTTAGATTTCAGTGCATTTGCTTTAGCTAAAATTCTGTTGGTCCTACGCGCGGCGACCTGTTCTCTCGCTTCATTGAAATCCAAGCTAAAACGGGAAACGGAAGCCGGTCCCAAAGCCCGCGGTAAGTCTCGGATTAAATCGGGATTATTCCACTTTGTGTAATCAAACGTCCGACTACATTAAGGAAAATGTTTTTCTTGTATACGCGCCGCTATATTATTTAAGCCCCGCCGCGGCTTCGAGCGAAATTTCTATTATGGATTTGCATGCAGGTCCCTGTCAGATTTACGGTTCGTCGCATGTACAGCGTTGATGCGGATTATCTTTTTATTAAAATCGTGGTTCGTCGAACACATCAAATCGATCTACGTTATATACGGCAGGGAAATAATAAGCATCATAAATTATATTCCTACTACTACCTATAAACATATGTGACATAAAAAGTAAATTGCATTTTAGAGAAAATTTGATTTCATCGTGAATTATGGATTAATACATTATAAAATAAATTATGGATTTTTAATACCATTTTCTGGTTTTAGTGTACAAATAACTTTTTTTTCATAAAAATTTCATCAAACATATAGGACATAGAACGTGAGAGAAATCTCAAATCAAATTGGAGTGATCGGCTTATCGATTCAATTTATTTACTCTAAACGCAAAATATAAGAATACTGCAATAGGACATAATAATCTCGCCAATATCGTGAATCAAGATTAAACAATTAATTATCAAGATTATAAAAAAGAATTCGAACAAACGCGTATTAATCTTTTTCGCGCTGTAATCACAGCACATTTAACATTTTATCCGGGAAAGATAGACAGGTGAACAAAGACTGACCGACGTTTCTTATCCAAAGCGGATCTCGAGAGTACATTCTGGTATCTCATCCCGTCTTCTGTATATCCCTGAGTATTCCCATCTACTATCGATCGATCGTTTCAAGACTAAGGATAAACCACCCATTTCTCGCGGTTTCCGCACGTTGCCGAAAGCCTTCTCTCGCCGCTACTATAGCTGTGTTGCTGCTATGTACGAGCACGACAGTGATATTTATATCGAAAGCAGCTCGCCAAAATTGACGTGTGAAGAAATGCATCGCGTATAAAAACACGATAAAGACTTGTCGAAAACAGAAAACAAACATTAAGTGATGTAGCGAAGATATAGCAATAGTAGAAATTAAAATTAAATTCTATTTAATTTTAAATAGAATTTAATTAATATTAATATGACACTAATTTCTGTCATATTTCTCGAACCAATTATTAAATATTTTGAATTCCATTTTACTTACTCGTTATTTATCTATTCGTCTTCTTTATCAATTCACCGTATAAATTGCTCGTGCTATTACTAGTCTACAAACTTGTTGGTATGAATAATAAATTAGGATTTTCGAGGACTTTGAAGAGAACGCTATTAGAATTCATAGCCTATCGTCTAGTCGATAAATCCCTTCTCTACAATCAGCGTGTCACTTTGCCGTCGAACTCTTGTGGTTTAATGTAAGCTCGACGAGTCCCGACAGGCTTTCACCGCGAAATGAGCCATGGGAAAAGTAGATGAAATACTACAATGTTTTATGTAAGCGATCGACAAATTGAAACATTACAGTGATACAAATTACGAATGCGACGAAATAGCTATAGTTGTAATTCTTATTATTTTACATTGATTTTACGTCGAAGACTTTTATGTCTATTTTTTAATTAGCAACACTATTAATTTTATTTTGATATATAAACTCTTGTCATTTTATTTGAAAAAACATCACACTATAGATACAATATCCGAAAGATGCATTTCTGTCTATTCTTGATTTAATTTAATACTAATTTAATGTTATTAACTCTTTTTTTTTATACATATTGTTCCACATAGTCAACATTTACAATCTATAATTACAAGTACGAATTGTTGCTTGCTTCAAGGAAATGTTTGCTTTATACAATTAATCAACATTATCTGGTGCGCCATCAAAGCTTGAAAAAGGGTTGCTATCCTTGGTAGAAACGAGGAAGTCTTAGTTTGCTAATGCAGCTTGTTTCAGGTCAAGTAACTCTGAAAACCTACAATTTACTCGCCAAGAGTCATGTCGTTTCGACACGAGCACGTCGAGAACCTGCAAGGCACTCGCGATATAACGCCTATCGCGAAATTCCCTCCCTCAACAAAACGGTCCGCTCCGAGAAAACGGGCTACACAGACACTATTCCACACCAACTAGCGCCCAACTAATTAGACGATGACTCATTAAGCAACGACACGATAACTACACTGGCACAAGAATCGCACAAAAGTTAATACTTTGTAAAAAAATTTCTAAAGTAATAGATAAAGTAGTAATTGGATTTTTATTAATGTAAAAATAACGTGATACGCGTAAAAATAAATAATAGTATAACATGAACAATTACGGAATTTTGCTTCTTTTATGACAAACTCAGTTTTGTTTGCTTTTATTGTTAGAGCGTATGATTTTAGGCATTTTATTTCCAGTCAAGGAAGCATATAAAAATCACATTAATATAGCAAGTAAATATTAAATACTTAGTATTGCATTCTGTTATTTGCCAGTAAATTGATGACGGATAAGATCGATAGGTGACGTTTATGAGAAAAGCAAAGTGAAATCTTGTTTACAATGTCAAGATATAAAATCCCTAAAAAATCTTTCTAAAAATGATAAAAAACATATTTATCGATTATACGGGGAATATTTTTCGTTTATTTTAGCCGTATACATGTGACTATATCTAGCCACTTTAACCTCTCGAGAAAAGAAACTTCTTCTGTTAAATATCACCACTGCACCGCTAGGTACATGAACATTTTACGCTCCTTTACATATGACCTAATCGCAATTTAATTTATGAATGCACCACAGTAGCATTTTTCTGTCTCCATTTATTTACGTTCAGATTGCACGTAAAAATGCAAAAATACACTCAATTTTTCCTTCAGGTATATTTTTTACATTGATTAGTTTTAATCATGTGTAACTTAAATAAATCATTTTTGGAGCCATTATTGAACCCTATCTTTCCTGGCCGCATTTAGTCTGGCTACATCTAGCTAGAGATATACCTTCGACCTTTGTAGAGATCAATGAAGGAGAGAAATTCTCCTTCTGTTGTCGACTAATTATTATCGCTGCGCCGGTGCATGAATATAATTTGACGCTCGAGTACGATCGTAAAATATTATGATCGTTTAACGATACGTCACTTTGATATAACTTTGTTGTAACTAGTATAAATGACCAAGGCATCAATTAAAATGAATTGATTGAAATATTTATAATAATTATATAATATTACTTATGATTAAATTTATATTAAAACTGATATTAAAATAAAATTGATTCAATATTTATATTATATTAACATTTATATTTACATTATAACATTTAATATTTACATTATATGTAATTCAATTGATTGATAATTTATGAATATATATCAGTTAAAGCAAAATTTTATGTTACATAAACGGGATACAAAAAATTAGAATAAAATCGACGTATGTTATAAGAATAAGTTATCTTACAGTTAATAACATTACTATGCTTTATTAAATAAAATAAATAAATTATCAATTAAATTTTTTAATTTTTTTAAATATATGCTTTAATTTACACTTGTAATATATGCTTTAATCCATGTTAAAAGAATTGAAAGTTATATGGCTTAATTCGGTTTGGTCCATCCACTTTAAAACAGCGGATCTACATACAAACTAATCTACGATCTTATCGTCTGTAATATATTTAATTCATTGTTTTAAAATAAAATAAAAATTAATCACTGATCGATGCACAATAGTGGAGTTAATGTTACTAAAATTAGGATGTGATCTATAATATGTAAATAAAAAATCCAAATTGTAGTAGCGTCTAAAATAATTAATTAATATACACAATTAAATGTTATATTTCGTATAATAACAAGCAGATATTTAAGAAACTACTTTTATAAATTGTGAAAAAATTACTTCTTATTAGGTAGAAATTTTTGCAGAATATTTTATATAAAATTTTTTTTCTTTAATTCTTTCTTGTTCAAATTATATAAATAGACACACAAAATTACACAATTGATCGTGTAATTTAATGCACAATTAATATACAAATATTAAATTACTTACTCCAAGGCTACTTCACCAATACCTAATATTTCTCCATCTCTCAGATTGTAAGGGTTCTTAAGCTTCGTTGACTCACATGCACGATACTTTGAATGACATTCTTGCACGTGGACTCGCGACACTTTGAACGACACTCGCGCACGTGGACTCGCGACACATTGAATGATACTCTTACACATAGATGCGCGACACTTTACACGCCACTTCTGAAATCCGCGATCGCGAAGCAATATACCGAATCGCACTTCGAGTTAACGAGATAACTTCGAGCTAAGGATCCGAAGTGGAAGAAGACGAAATCGATGAACAGGATCTATGCGACGCGAGTGTGATATTTGCCCTCTTGTCTCAAAGTATATATTTGGATCTGCGAGTGAATCGCTTACATTTATTGTTAGACACGATTCGTTGTGACATCATAGTGGTTTATAGATGTTATGATATTGTGCTAAGTTGTTTTAGTCAGTCGAGGCAAAACATTTAATTTCTTCGAGGTATAGAAAAAGGAAGCTGAGGTATTCTATAGATTACACAAGGAGATTATATGTGACACCATTGGTGTATGGTATATGACAAGAGGGGGATATAAAAAAGCAATTATTCCACTTGCTCTTATCGGGCAATCGACTGAACTCTAATCGATTCGGATCGAACCGTTTGTCGAGTGTACTTTCATTGAGCATTGTCCAATAATTTCACTATGAGATGTACCATTCTATTGATATCGAAAATGTGATCGGCGACAATTACAAATACGAAAAGAGATATCGATAAAACAAGCCTTATAAGGCTTAAAAAACCGTTAATCGCGTTTGGCTTCCTCTTCATAAACTTTAAACTTTCCACTAAGCTCTCTCATCATTATATAATATACACACATATGGATATATAGGTATTATATAATTTGATAATATAATATATAATATGTAATTAATCTGAAAATTGAGAGAAATTATATCTGCATCACATTTTAATATTTTAAATGTGAATAAATATACAAATAAAAATTAAAAATAAATATTTATGGGTTATAATATTTGAGACTACAATTAGATTTGCCGATTATTTGATGCATTTTGATGAAATAAATTTCGCGATATATAACAGTACGTTCGACATTACACTATAAGAAAATGAACGTTAAATGTTAAATAGATTAATTCATTATCACCGCCAAAATATTATATTGTAACACAATACAGAATAAATTTATGTAAATGTTCATGAATATTCTGTTTCTTGAATTTCAAATTAATTATTAATTACACGAGTGATGTATTACTACTTTTCATTATTTTAATGTATTTAATTACTTTCATTGACCTTGCAATTTATGTTTTATTACACAAACTCAATTTATGAGTTCAAAAAAGGAGCACGACAAATTACATTTAGATTGGTGAAACATTTAAAGCATGGAAAATACAATATATACTTGACTCGCGTAAAGTATCATTAAAGAAATAATTATTATCAAGAATAGTAAGACTTGTATCAAAACAATTTTCTAATTTTTTAATATAATTTTGCAAAATATACTTTTATAAAAAAATTTAAAATCTAATAATTTGTATCTCTGTAGCATTTATTTTTATTTGAAATAAGAAATAGTCGTGCGGAAAATACGCGCTTTGATAAAGACCTATCATCGCGATACAGTTTCGTGTTATTTGTAAATGTTAATCATTAATTAATTTTCATCATTATAATAATCGTAGTAAATTATTCCCAATATTTATCGTGATCGCATTTAAAGAAGAAATTCGAAAATATACGGAGTGTCTTGTATCATTACGGCTAACAATAAGTTGAATATCGAATACCTTGTTATTAATTCTCATAATGCCGAAATATTTTATAAAACGTATATATGTGGATTATTATGTTTTTTATTACAAGTTAATTATTTATTACACGATTTAATAATGGGATCTTTTGTTATGTTAATTATTTAAGCCTATAATTCTCTCATGTTCTCAATCCATATTCTATGTTAGATCGTTGAAAAATTTAACGATAAAGCATCCGACGAAAATATTATTTGTCTCTTGTCTCTAAGCAATTGTTAGAGAAAAAGCTATTGTCTACAAGGATCGCAACAAAACGATTATTTTTAATTTTGATCTTTATTATTTCGAGATTTGTATTTAGAATAATAAATCACGGAAATATTATATATGTTTTGATAAAGAGCTATTGTCACGATAGCTAACGTATTGCTATTAAAGTTATAATTAATAATCATATCGAATTATTAATTAATAATTATAATAATCATATCAAATTATTTCCTGAAACTTGTCGCGGTCGCGTTTAGAAATGGTATTCGACAGAGTGTCTCTCACATCACGACTTTTCTGGTGGACTGTTAGCGCGCGAATGATAACAGAATCGAAGCGTGTCAACAATAGCGCGTTAGACGACACGAAGGCCAAACACAATGTTATTGATAATTCGTTATCGAAATGTATTTTATGTATTATGCCATACATATCCGTGAAATGTTATATAATATAGTATTTTCAAATATAGATTGTTTATTAGATGATTAATTTATCTGCCCAGAGCTTAGCTTTATTTTAATTATATAGAGTCACTTTCTCAAGAATATATCTCAAAATATTATTCTTATTCGAATTATTTTAAATGAGTAAATTACGCAAAATACATATATGTGCTTCGAGTTTTGTCGTCACGATATCTAGTTACATATTATTTGTAAAAATTAATTATTTATTAATTATTTATTAATTTATTATTTATTATTTATAATTATGATTAATAAATAATTAATTTATAAATTAATTATTTATTAATCATAGATTAGTAAATATAACAAATAATTTTCCGATATTAATCGTAGTCACGTTTAGAATTCGATGGAGTGTCTAGTACCACTATTTTATTGCTCGAGTATCGCGTGAATGATAACAAGATTCCAGTAGCACATAAACATTATATCACCGAATACAAGTTAATTTGTTGTTACAATATTTTATGTTTTATAATGTAACATATATGCTATCTTTTTTAATTATAAATTCAATTATAAATGAATTAAACGCACGCGTGATTTATATATCGGAGTTTTTTGTTAATCACTTGATTTATCTTATTCTACCTTAGAGTATCTTAATAGTTTAATATTTCTATATCTTTTATGTATTTGTATCTTAAGTAATCGTTATAGAGAAATAATTATTATTTCTCTTGCCAATAAAAGTTATAACGAGACAATAATTTATAATTTTCATTTTACTGGAACTAATATCGTAAAAAATGAGCGTTCCAATACAAACAATATCATTGCGACACAGTTATGTGTCGTTTATCAAAAGTTGATTAATCGTTAACTGTAATGGTTATAGTAAATTTATTTCTCGACATTTGTTGCAATCACGACAATACACGGATTTCATTTCAAAAAAAAGATTCAACAATATACGGAGCATCTCGCATCACTACCTTCCTTCTCGCTTGAATCGTGTTGCGCAAATAAATATTATAGATAAAGAATAGAAGAAAATAATTCATTTAATGATTCAATATCTCTCATTTATTGATGTTATAATTTTAAATGATATAAAACTATGAAGTCACCAGATGATAACTAAAAAAATGGTAATAATTCAATCGACCAATTCTGGCAAATAAGTAATTCAATAAATTTACTTATTTGACAGAATAGGTCGATTGAATTATTACCATTTTTTATATTTTTAAATAGACAAATCTTAATTTAAATACATGAAAATTAACACTATCAAAAAATTTCATCCACTTTATATGCAAATGAGAAGAATAAAATGTGAGAATAAAATGTGAGAATATTATGGCGTAGAATTGTATAATAGATGAAATAATTAAAAGCTAGATATTATAAATATATAAAAATTTAATTATCGGTATACTTTCAAATGTTTTCCATCATAGTTAAAAAATTAGATTTTTTACGCAGTTTAAATAATTTATTTTATCGAATGACGTTATATCGACATTAGTTAGACTAAGGACAAACTCACTGTAATCGGGTCTAATGGTGACTGTAAACCCATGATAATCGATAGACCACTACGGCTTTGGCTTTCGAGCCATTACACGCAAGCGATTTGCAATTAGATTCGGTGCGAGATGGAATACGCAATAACGACCGAGGCGTGTTCACGTTGTGGGTTTTCTAATTTTCATATCATGCGATAGAACTCGATAGAATAATTCCGAGTATTTGTGTCACGCATTATTCGCGCATAACTTGGTATTTTTTATCAAGCAATTTAAATTGAAATAATATATACAAAACAAGATTTATACGATTTTTGCGTACATTGCTGCATATGTAGGCAAAAAATTCATCGTATATGAATAGTTAGACAGAAAACAGACATGTGTCGCATCTAATAATGTGAAACGTTTGAAAATTTTTAACATTGCGATATATTTCGTAAATTGGAATCAACATCAATATTGAATATAAAAAGAACTTTTTAATTAAATCTTATATATAATAAGGTTATATAATTTCTTTTCATATTTAATGTATATCTACTTTAAAGTTTGTTTTGCAAATGAAACTTTCAACATTTTAATACATGCATTTTTATATGTATAAAAATTTATTAAAGTTACATTATTCTGTATTTTTTGTATTCTTTTTTAAGTTTAATTAATTGGCAAATAATTGGGAAAATTTTCGTAAAATTCTTTATTGAGTATTATATATTTTAATAGATTGTTTAAAATACATTATTTATCATATAATTGATTTGCATATTTAATTAATTATGTATCTTCTTTTATGTAAATTAAATGAGTAAATTAATGAGACTTGAGACTTTCAATTATGTATTGTATATTAGTATTATAAATATATGATTTACACATTACATTAACTTTATACAAACATATATGTTTTAAAGAGTATAGCGTACTTTCTACATATTTTTATTTATTTTATTTATCTCATCTGAATAAGTATAAAAAACAAGATATATATATATAAAAAATCCTATCGGTTTAAATTTTGATCACACCATATTTTCCTTAAATAAAGAACATCGCTTTAGATAATAATTTTATATTTCAATAAAAATAAATATCCATATATTCAAGTTACGTTGTAAAATTTTCGTACAGTCCATGTCATTGATGCAATCCTGTTATGAATGGCTTAGTCGTTTTAATTGATAAACTCGATAACTGTTAAGAGCCAATAATCGGATCGCAATATATTGCGAAGGATTAATAACGGCAAAATCGGCTTAGACACATCCAGTTTTCGCTATCAAACGTAAAAATTTTTGAACAAAAACAATGATGAAGAGAAAGAGAAAGAGAGAGACGTTATTTCGACTCTAGCTCATACACATGTATTGTATCGCAGTGAAGTCACAACAATGTCCCTTGTTTATGAGCATTATTAACGGTGGAAGCGGTGTAGTATAGATCAAGGGATAATTACACAGAATCAAATATACTCGAAATACAGCTATGATGATACGTTATCCGCCTAATGGCGTTAATGACATTAATTTGGCTCGCACTCGCACGGAAACGTTTTTGATCCCGTTTACTACGCACCTTTACTCGCACTGTGTCACGGTAGCACGCTAATGACGCGCTAATGGAATTGCCCGTCAACAGATTAGCGGCGTTTACTGTAACAAAAGTATTTTCGTTGTGGTATTTTTCAACAAGCCACCGTCTAGCCGCATCCGCGGCGTCCCGAAAGCGCGCGAAAGTGATCACGGAAAACTTTCGATTAGACCCGCAATCACGTAATTGTTGGCGGTCGTAAAACGGTTTCAACAGAAAAACGTGCAAGTCAACGAAGAGAAATAACCTTTTTTCCCTCCTTCCGCGCTCGACAACTGCAACGTTTAACAACTTTTCTCGCGTTCGTTAGCTAGATATCCTATTTAGAGAGTTTCAAGAGTTCTTGAAACAATGTAATCGTTTATTTCTCTCGCGTTTCGTTTTTATATCAGTATTATATTTGCTTGGAGAAATAGAACACTTTTTTCAATGAAGATAACTTAATCGAGAAGAGTTTTTTATTATTGTAAATTTATAATTTACGAAGTGAGATTCATCAATTTATATATAAAAAGGAAGAATTGATTTCGTATCAAATAAAAAATTTTATAATTTTTAGAACACGCGCACAATTTATATGATTAAATCCTTATGAATATGTGCATATATCGAAATATTTCTTCGTATTAAAATAACATTTACCATTTATAATAACTGTTTGCATTATGCATATTTAATGCGTAACTTTAATTTAAGAAATAAAGAAAGTTTCCGAGTTGCCTGTAAGACACGTTTAACTTATAAAACAACGTTAACTTGTTGCGAGAACGTACAAGTATGTATTTGAATGCATTTCCCGTACACATAATAGCATTATGATAAACGTTACTACTTGTACGCTTAAAAGCATAAATCACGTCGGAGAGAGGGAATGGAGTTGCAGGTAGTTATGTTAAATGCATATTTCTTGAACGAGCCACACATAGAAGGTATGCATAAATTTTCGCGACTTGGCGCAATCTGATTTGTATAACAGTTAAATTTCTGCTGCATAGACGGATTTTTTTACAAAATATGACAAACGATACATTTCAATAAAAGAACGAATTTTTTCGAGCTTATGTTGATTTTATCGAGTTTTTGGCAAGGCTATGTAATAGCCTTGAATATATGTTTAGATTTTTTAGAATAATATTTCCGATTGTATTTTTCAAAGATATTTCTCTTTTTCAACGGTTTTCATTAATTATTCATTTTTAATTACTTTTAAATGCGCATATTAAATCAACACTTTAATTGTGTGTGTGTATGCATTTGTAAGAAAAATTATTTCTTCTATTTATTTCTGCATTATATAGTATCAACTCAAAATTAATTTGCTTTTTTATAAATATATATATATATATATTTAACTCTTTGATGTTTTAAAATATATATAACTTCTAAATAGAATTAATAATTATTTGGTCAAAATTTACAAACATACATTTTTTATCGTTTCTTTATATTAAAAAATACTTTATTATTTTCAAAAAAATTTTCTTAATATTAAATATTGTAACTCAACCTCGAATTAAAATTTTGTGTAGAAATATTCTACATACGTAATAATGCATTAACATTTCAGATTAAATAAATGTGATGTTTGTATCTAGTTGCAATGCGACATGTCTTGTTTCATTGTTATAAGAAAATATTTCTCTTTAGTTGGAAAAATCTACTCTTAAAGTTTAATTTTATCATCTTGTTATAGTTCACAGCTTAGGTAAATATATACCTATAGGTTGGCATCATAAAATAAATGCTGCTTCTCATTTGAATACAGGACCAGTATGCATAAGCGAACTCTGAATAGAATTCCAAAAGCTTTTAACTGTAACTGTTATGTTCCATACGCGCGCTTTGCGAGGATACCATAAATTTTAGTGGAATTCAAGTCTGTGCGAATACGATGGCAAGGCGTATGTAAATTTTCAAATGAATGAAATGGCATGTCACGCATGAGCAGGTGTGTCAGAAATTAAAATTAAGTCGGGGAATTACGATTGTGTCGAGTTGAGACGAGTAGCGATATGAAATATTCTCATTCTCCGCTAGAAAGTTTCCCTCGAGTCTAACAAAGAAATATTTAATGGGGGCGTGGATGTTTCGCGTAACATACGACTGGAAACTTTAGTACTTTGCTCGTAGATTTACTATCCCGTCGCGACGTATATACGGAAGTACCGATGTTCCGCTATTAAATAATCTCGCAAATTCTATTAACGCGATTTTATAGTACGAACAGAAGCGAGGGAACTAATTGTTTGTCGAAGATTCGATGCGAGTGCAAATTTAACTGCAGTTTTCTTTCATTCATAGAAAAAGCTTTGCACCAACGACTGCTATTCGAACATTAAAAGCTTGAGAAGTAACGCGGTTTTCTTGAAAAATAGTTTTTTATCGAAGATGTCGGAATATCTCAAGATTATTTACATTAAAAATTAAATAAAAAGTACACTATAAAATCCAAGAATAATGTAATTATTATTTTACTTAAAGATATATAAATAACGGAGTTACATCAAATTTATGTTCCACATGTAGAAAGATATTTTCGTCGATTTTATATGTTATACATATGTGCTTTAGGTAATTGAAATTTTGAATATAGAATCCTTTGAGAAAGATGGAACGTGTATACATATATATTTCGCGCGCTGCGGAAGAAGGATGGTGACAGCTGCGAACGATTACTTCAAAACGTGACTCAGGAAAATTAGGGAAATACCGGATTTATGCTACCTGCGGAAGGGTAGCGCGTTCCGACCCGCTAAAATCTTCATAAAACTGGAAACGCGTATTATTGTTAAACTACCCTAATACAGCAACAATTATACGAAAAAGAAAAAGGAAAACGCGTAAGGGTCGTTCAAAATGAGGGGGCCTAATAGTATTATTTACGTCGAGTCAGAGAGGCTGAATAGGTTCGTCGCGAATTAAGAGAAGCAATTTATAATCCGGCAACAAAGAGGAAAGAAATAATTGGGCGCTCGGAGAATAATGCGTTAAGCGGGAAACAACGGCTTACGAATGAAGTTGACGCGCGGCTATTTATCTTGATGTATGCCTTTAGACATATATGTAACTATATATATATATATATATATATATATATATATATATATAGAGAGAGAGAGAGAGAGAGAGAGAGAGAGAGAGAAAGAGAGAGAAAGCTTACCACACGTGTATGTGTGTCGGGCGCAGCCCATAATTCTCGGCAACCTTTAGTCGATATGAGAAAAACTGTACCCTATCGATCATCCTTCTCAAGAAATTGATGACTAGATGAGGGAGCTTGCGCGAAGCCCAGGCATCATTTTATGCAGCTTTCCGCATGATATGCAAAATGCGTCGAGAAAATAATAAATACGAAATTTCAGCTATGCTATTACACACGAAACCTTCTTACTCATACTTTATTCATTCACGTATCGCGAAATATTCCGATATTCCGCGATTGAGTATCCGCGAAGCATTTTTTAGTAACAATCTTCTTCAATTTTGCTTGTCTTTTGTATAAAAAATTGCAGACGAAAAGAAAATCCAATAGTAGCATATTTCAATTTCGACGAAATTCTTTTGCTTCAGATTCTCAATTATGTCTTATTGTTAGTCAGATAAGATTGTTCTAAATCAATCGACGATAATATAATATTCAAATTCGATGCATTGAAATTATATATGCACACAGGTTTCTTTCAAATCGGACTTTAATATTGGAAAACGTTATGAGCTTGCATTGAATTATTGTATTGAGTTGTTGTGTGCTGAGATTTTATATTCATCCCTTTGGCGATGAAAAGCGGCGTAGTTACTGTTACGAAGCCGACAATTTAAACTTGAGATTCGATTTCCTTCGTTTTGCCAATATAATATCACGGATTGCAAATAGTGTGGCTCGCGTTTGTACAATTTGCGAATGAAGCGGTGAAATTTGCAATAGTATCACGTTTACTTTGCTTTTCCAACTGTTTCTATTCACAATGCGACGTCACTTTTTCTGATCTAAACAGATTATTTCACAAAAAGATATCTAAATAAAAACAGAATTTTGCGCAATCGGTGAAAATCGTATTGTATGTGGCTAAAATCCGATATAATACTTGCATTCATCTGTGTGAATATATAATTTCAAATACGCATGTATAAGAAAGATCTAAAGATTATATTTATCTTCATTTATATTATTCTAATTACTATTATATTAAATTTTAATTTTTTAAATATATTAATAACTACAGAACAAATATTTAATTAAAATTGCTTTTACTTTTATTTTTATGATTGTTGCGTCATTACTCGATATTTTCGCAGATATTTTCCTCGTATCTTGTTTATTTATTCTTTATAACACTCACAAAACAACTCACTCGCGATAACTTTTAATTAGCGGAATATGTCGCGACAATTGCGCAACATTTTAAATGGTACTTTCGACACATTAACCGCATATGTGCATTTTATTTTATATTATATGATGATAAAAAAACAACGCAAAAATCGTGATTGCGTAAAGTTACAACATTTGAAAATTGTATTGCCAAATGTACACTATGATAATGCTAATGCTATATTTTTATTATTAAATAATACAAGCTCGAATTTTACATTAAAATATTCATGTTTTGTGTTACAACACGTATGCAAGCAAATATACAAGTTAAAAATAATTATAAATTACGCTAACTCTGCAATATTTGACAATATATTCAATTTACTAATTATTTGCACGACAGATTTTGATAGAATAAATTTTGCGAAATACACGTTCTGGAAAATTACAATGACGTACAAACGTTAAATTTATGGTACGCGTTAAATATTAAAATACATAATAATGCAAATATTTAAACAATAACTGTATTTCCTAATGAATTGTATTATAATGTCATTCGACTAGAATCGATTTGTTTCGCACTCGCGACGCTTTGTTAATGATTGAAAATTGCAGGAGTGACATTGTTATGGTTCATTTTATATCATATTATATCATATCTGATATAAATATTACGTCAGTCAAGTAAAGATGTGGTAGATCTTTCGAAAATATACACTCAAAACTTAATGATACATACATACATGAATGCATAAAATATATATTCCGCATAATATATTAATAACAGCGTTTCAATCGTTAATCGCTAATTCCAATAATTGTAAAGAATGATATAAAATGATACATATAGAGAATATATGTGTGTAAAAAATAACATATACACAGAGATTATTTTATATACATATATTCTGCGAATATATGTATATTTTATTTTTAATTTTAGTTTATATATTTATTCATGCTTGCGTTATAATGTGATGAGACAATAAAATAATTGTAGAGAATGAATAGAATATGCGGAGCGTCTTGAGTCACTGCCTTCCCACTCGAGTCTCGCCACGCGACTGACAAGTCAGACAAGGTTACACGTCGCGTGTCAATAATAGCACCACGAGGAATGAAGTACAAATACAGTGTGATTGTTTGTTGTCGCCACGAAATATTTAACGCGCTACTTAACATGATGTTACACGAAAGCAAGTGCATTAAAACTTGTTTCTGAATTGCATTATTTACGTACGATCGCTTTATTGTGTCATTCGCGTGATAAAACTCGAATAGCAACCATTTCGTATGTCGTCATATTTTCTTTTCAAATACAATCGTGATAAGTATTAAGAAATGTCAAAAACGCTCATTCTCTTTTACACGATTATTATCGTTAACAATTATAAATCTACATAATTAATTTTCGCGATTATCGTGCTTTAACTAGCTATTAACTCGCTTCTCATAGTAATTATGCGTAATTTCTGGATGAGAAATTATGATGTCATTTTCTGTTCAAACATACCGCGCAGTTATATTCCGCTTATTAGTGTGCTCGTAATTAAATGTATTTTCGTGAATGAGTGTTTTATGAGGGTTATAAAAAAATAATGGACAAATAAAAAGAGAGACGGAGATCCAGAGAGGCATTGGGCAATGCCGAAGCAATCATAAAATGAACAATTTATAATTTTGTTAATTTGTTATTTATTATTTGTGATAAATTGCTTATTTAACGATAGTATTCTATTTTAAATTATTATATAATAATGTATATAAAACATGTTAGATTTGTATAAAAAAACTCTGCAAATTAAGTAATTTTTTAATTGAATATTTGTTTAAATGGAAGAAATTGGAAATTTAATTGCACGCAATAATTATTTTCTATAATATTAATTATGATTGAACAGCATTGCTTTATATAATTTGAATAAATTTTTGTATTTTACAGATAATTGTTGCATTGTGTACCACAACTTCGCCATTGCGCATCGTGTTGGTGAGTTTCAAATTGTTTCTCATTTTAATCTTATGATATATTGGGGAAAATATTATAGATGATAAAATATATAAAATTTTAAATTTGTAACAAGAACAATATATATACAAAATATCTTTATTATTTATATTTATAAATTATTTGAAGAAAAATCAGAGTTTATTATATATTAATTTCTATACTTATTATAAAAAGAAAATATTATATAAAAAGAAATGGCAAATTCAAATAATTAAGGGAAAATTAGGGATCTCTTGTCTTGAAATTACATAGATACAAGATAATATAAGCGTGGGAAAGCTGACAGCTGTATTTTCTCAATCTTTTGGCAAGAAATGAAACAATGAGTGTTCAAACTGGTACTATAGGGCGTATTAAGAAGTTCGTGAACGACGTGTGTAAACGCAAGAAACTATCAGATAACAGTATTCTATTCGGTGTGTATAGGCAAAAAGCTCGGTGGAGGATTCGTAAAACAACCGTAATCCTGGATTTACCCAATGCTTAAGCTAGGGATGTGGGAAAAGACCGCTTCTTTGCTGCGGTGAATGTCGGTGGGTGTCGTTCTGGTATCCCAAAATTGCAATAAGATGGCTAACGCGGGCCTGTACCGAAAGCACGCCACGTACTTTCATTGCAGAACATGTCGAGAGTAACTAAGTTCGTGAAATTGCGACAGCTTCCAAGTTGGAGTGGAAGATCACGCGCGCATTAGCAAGTGCATTAAAAGTCGTTTTGTAGCACGATTCTCTGTTTCGGTTCATTCAATTAAAAGTAATCGTATCGGCGCCCAATCTTGTTTCGAGAAATATTAGTGGAAGGTCGAATACTTTATGTGGGCGCGATGCTTTTTGTTTATAAATAATTTAATAATATCTAACTTTTTTCACACACATGATTTGATTTATTTACATACTGATATTTTAAAATTATTGTGACATATATGAGTCCGTACTAGTTGTCGTAAAGAAATTGATGCGAAAGAAGATACTAGACTCAGATTTGCTTGTCGACGGAAATTTTGCTTATTTTGAAAGTTCTGGAATAAATGGCATATAGGTCCTTGGCGACGTCCACGGATAAATAGCTTTGTACTGTATCTCGTCAGTTTCCAGTAGGAAGGAAGAAGGATTTGCCAGATCTGAGATGTAATTTCAACTTTCTAGTGAACTAAGGACAAGATAATGACGGGAGATATAAATCTTGGATTTACCATGAGTAGGGCATTCCGATACTTTATATCTCTAATTTTTGTTATGATGTATCCGTAAATCCTTTACTCAAATTGTAATTCATCAAGTAATTAATTACGTAATATCATTGTGTAGTAATTGCACAACTCTTTGCAAAATGAATGAACAATGGACAAATATAAAAGTAGCGCTTAAAATAAAAATATAAAATGCAATAAAAAATATTATAATATACACCACTGCAAAATTTTAAACTAACAAAAATTAAAATGCATCGCGTTAACAGAAAATTAATTAAAAATATTTTATATTTTATATATGCAATTTATATCTATATTTCTATATTTTCTATATTTTAATTTTTAATATATAAAGAGGTAAAGTTTGTTCTATTGGTTCGTTATCTCTCAGAACCAATGTGAAAAAATCTGTAGCTTAGATTTTCCTCAGTAACATATTGTTAGACTATAAAGTTCGGCGCGTCCAATAATAATTTTTTGAAATAGTAAATAGTCAATTTAAACGTTGCTTTAATTTAGATTTTATATTTATATGTTACAGACAAGTTTAAACATCAACTACTATGCTGCTGTGCATCGGTGTCGGTGAGTGAGAAAAATTTTATTTAATTTTAAGGTAACGAATTTATATAGATCGTAGTTGTAGATTATAGATTGTAGATTGTAGATCATTGTAGATGATTCGTTGCCTTAAAAAGGATGGACTAGAATAAATTAAATCAAACTTACTTACATTGGATTTTTAATAGATATCTTTATTATATATAATTAAAGCATATTACATATACACAGATGTAATTTAAAGTATAAATTAAAGAAATATATAAAGAATTTAAATTCAGATTTCACTTATTTATTTTATTTAACGAACGGACTTGTGATTTTATTAATTGTACATAGTAACGCAACTGTGTTATATATAAAAATAACTTATTTTTGTTAACAAACATTAATTTTTTTTTATTTTTTAGTCTATCCATCTATGTAGTGATATATAAATACTTTAATTGATGTAAATCCAAGTTATCGATCAATTAAATAATGTAGATAATATGAATGTTTTTTAATGAATTTTATTTTATTATAAATTTTATTATAAGTAAAATAATATTATATATATATATATATATATATATATATATGTATATATATAATTTATGTTATTATATATTATTATTATTATTAGAAAAATATCTAAAATTATTTTGATTGATGACTCAATGTTGTTGATTAAAGCAACATTAAATTCAACAATGTATGACAAACGATCGTGATTTCTTATGATCGTATCCGTGCGTAAAATTACGTTCATATATCAATGATAATTAGCCGGAAGTGGAAGGAATTTCTCTCCTTCATTGAGATCTCTGATAGAGGTCATGACAAAGTTATATCTCTGATTACCCAGATGTAGCCAGAATGATTGTGGCCAATAAAGGTAGGTCCACTGGCCAAAAAAAAATAGTTGATTTATTCGTGTAAATAACGCTTTTGTAAAATACGGGTAAATAATGTAATATATTCGATCTCAGATTTAATATTTGATATTAACATTAAAATGCACGAATAAATATACGCATATAATTCTTCGCTTGTGTATGCGTATGCATTACCTAGTATATCATATTTATAAAATTTTGTTATTTGTATTCTGCAGAATATAAATGCAGTATATAACAAAAATGGGAAAGATAAAAAATCATGACACACGCGCGCACACGCTTATATAAACAAAATATATATAACAGAATCTGACGAGAAATATTTTTATATAAACAAAAGGAACAGTAAAAACGCAGAACGTAAAAATGCTACATATCCTTAGGTTGCTAGATAAAGCCGTCAAAACGATCAAGGTTTCCACGCTTACGAGGTTGTAAACCACGAGTACCTTGTGTGATATTGTGCAGGGCTCACACAGAAAGAAATATTCGTGTCGATAAACCAGCAAAATCGTTCTACACGAGTTTCCAATATTCAGAATTGGTCAAAAGATAATCTTATTACGCGCAATTAAATAAATTTTGCAGTATCGTGTTGAGTCAGAAGTAGATGGAGATTTTTTGGATTATACTGATTTTGCTGCTTCTTTCATATACCTATGTGATTTCAAATTTCCTATTTCAAATACTTAAAATATATTCGATATACTGTATTTTTTTCTTATTTGTTATCTTTATTTATTATAAAAAATTTTTATGCCTTTAGAATTTTTAAGATTTCAAAATATTTTGTTAGATAATGGCCCAAACATATAAATACGATTTTGTTTCCAAAGTTAACATTTTCCGTTACACCTCATTGCGGTCTATGTTATCCGATAAACTTTAACGCGATTAATAAAAATCACGATGCTACGGAGACGAGTAAAACTTCACCAAGCTTGAGTTGAGGTCGACTTTGCTTGGCAACCGTGATCGATAAACTTACATTGCACGATTGGATTTATTTAGCATCTATCACTTAATGCATATTTATAATTATATGAAAAGATTTTTTTTGATAAGGAAAAATTGACTATAAAAAGCACAATTACAATAATTTTTTATTTTTTATTTTTAAATTACATAATGAAACTAATAAATGTGATGTAAATAAGCACTATATCGTTTTATCAAAGAATTTATAATATAACAGAGATTGCAAAATATCTAAAAATAATATATTATAATTTTTTTAAATGTTTTGCGTTAATGTATTTTATTTTTTATTATTTCAATATTTTTGATAGCATTCATTGCATGCACGTCAAAGTTTAAAGATTCATTCTAGCAATTATTAAGTTATCACCGTTGAAAATGACGGAAAATGATGATATCTATCTTTTCGCTATCATGTCACAAAATGTGCCTGTAATTTCCTTGTATTTTAAAATATTTTCGCTCGGTGGAGAAATTCTGTTGTGTTTCATATATAAACGGAGGCTTGTTATAACGCCACATAAGTGCTAAAAGATAAAACCAAAGCATCACATATAGCAACGTGTGTATTAAACATTAGCTTTGAGTACGAAACGGGAGTGATTTTAATTAGTTTCCGGTTTCTCTTTCAAGATAAGGCCACGTTAATAGAATAATATTCATAATAGCCGTCGGCATTATAAGCGATATCGAACCAAGGAAATATCCCATCGTCGGGGAAAAGCGTTCTTGCTGGCGCATATAAAGCGCAGAAAATGAGAGAAGAGAGGCGGGATAGAGAAGGCCGAATAGGGCCGGAGCAGAGGAAGCGAGGAAGATCATCATGAGGCGTAAATTGAAATCGAGGTGAATCGGGTTTTCCGTCGATCTAGCTCGTTACACTCATCATAATCGTTAACGTCACGGAGATTAAGGCACCGAAAGATCCGATTCGATGAGGGTACCGAAAATTCCTCTGTTTAATTCCGACTTTTCACCCCTTTTTTAAATTAGACTATCGTAAAGGCAGCACGCAAAGTAGGCGCACGATATAAGGTCCCGATTAGAAACTCATTTCCTGAGCTATTTTTACACTCTCCGTATCACACAAAACCTCTTTACTATTAAACGCCGGTATATAGCACGATATCGTACGTTTTACAAGTTGGTCATCAATGGATGACTTTTTAACCACAGTTTCTGTGACCAATTTGCAATTTCTTTTTAAATGAAAATGTCAAGAGAAATCTTCATTTTTATTATTCTCTTTTATTAGGTTTTAAATTTTATTAGAGAAAATGTATATACATCTGAAAAATTTGTAAAGAATATTTTTTTATATATTCTCTTTCTTGAAACTTAGTTTGGAAAAAGTATATTATTTTTATTTAATTAATTGAAAACTATATACCAATGTTTTCGAAGAAAAAAATTATATGAAATCAGCTAAAGATTTTATAACGAAATGGAATGTCTGGTAACTTTGAATCATCCTGTATAGCGTGCACTGAACGACACCGACAAGCTTTTAGGACTTCTTTAACCACTAAACATAACAATTTTTTCGTTAGGTATTTTTCTCCGCAGGTACTTCCTTACTTCCTTATCAAGATATTACGCATTAACCTGAATACGAAAATGATCGTAAACATGCTAGCTTTTCCATATCGATAAGTTTATGTACAAAATTACAGAGTTTTTATTATGCATTAAAAATTTAAATAAAAATTATGAATAAAATCTGCAATTTAATAGTAATTATTTATTAGCATTTCTTATATAATATTGACAATATTACAAAGAAATCGCTGAACAAAGAAATGCATTGCATTTTTTTTGTAGTCTAATAAAAGAAATATCATAAGAAAGTTTCGGCATATATTAGAGAAATTATAAAAGATTTTGTTCCGAGATATTACTCGCGGAAATAAATTTCATTTTCCCGATTTTCAATTAGTTGGCCGTGGAAACGGCGAGACAGTTTCTTTGAATAGATGATTGGTAATGAGAATTTGCAGTTTGGTATTTGCGATCGATTACGTCACCAAGATAATTTAGGAGAATCCGTTTGGAGAGGTCGTCCATCAAGCGGCTGTCGGATCTCTGACTGTGAGGAATTCAATTTTATTCGCACGAGTCTTTTCGCGTCTGTAATTTGTACGCGGCACGCTAAGCAGATGCTAAGTGATAAATACTTGATTCGAAATTAATTATTTCTCATTAAATTTTCATATTGAATAATTAAAATATCATGTAATATTAATATATATGTTATTGTGAAGTGAAATAGTATTGTCACGAGTGCAGTATTTCCTATATTTTTGAGCCTAGTTATCACCGAGAAGTTAAGCCATTACCTCTTTTCCACGTTTAATGCTTTCCTCTGTAGAGAAATCTCTCTCGGTTAAAACATAGTAAAATTGTAAGTTGTCCAATAAAGAGTGCTAAGATGACGGTAGGAACTTTATTCGAAGTTAAAAGTCGACAAGCTTTTACGAGGGCTAAATTGAAGGACGTCGGTCTTAAAAAAAGCCCGCGATCGATCTATCTGTGACATGTGATTTTCGCGAAATTTAACTCGTCATTTAGTTAACGAGCGCTTGACCTTAATCGAATAGTAAAACCGAGTTATCGTTTTGGCAATTCACCACGTGGGACATCACTCAGCTTGATTAGAAAGCGAACAGAAGATGCTGCGAAGAAGGGATTACTTCGGAAATGAGCAACAATGTCAGAGTCGGGTCGAATAATTTGATTTGCGTGAATCTAATGCAACCTGTCGCTCTCTCCCACGTCAGTGCGATGTAAAATCTTGCTAGGGCTTCACAAATTGTCGCAATGTAAAACTTGGAGCTGTGGCTTTTCGAATTATTCCTTTCTATTATGTACATTAATCAAAGGGCTTTCTCATCGCTGTCAAAAAATACTTACGATTGTTGCGACATGCGACTGCATCACCGCATGTTCGTAAATGCTTTTTGTTAATTTTCAATCTATCTGTTATTGTTTTCCAATCAACGCAAGTGCCACTCAGTTACATGTTGTAAAATCTGTCCTACATATTGCGATGATATTCGAAACGTACGTACTGATAAATGCTTCATTGCAGTTATACATATATTTTTAAGTGCGATCGATTTTACGAAAACACGCAATAGTCTGAAATTTGAAGGTTGCCCTTTCAACTTTTTGACATTTTTGCTTTCTCGGGCTATATTCTGCGTTAATTTATAAATATAACACGGCTATAAAAATAAAATATTGCGTTGAATGCATATTATATTTCGAAACTCAATATGTATCGCGTTATAAAGCTCCCAGCTGGCAGAACGCGTATTGCGATATTTATCAAGAACTTTGTCTGCCGGGAAAGGATCATATATATGCAATGGATTTCATGCATTGAATTTAATTCAATCAAATAAATGTCGATTCTTAATGCCGCATGCGTACCTTGGAATCTATCATGCGTCTTTGCTGCAGTGTATCGAGGTTTGCCTGCACTATTTCCATATAAAGTAAATGGCGGGAACACGAGGAGACGGGCATGAAAACGAGAAGAGAACGAGGAAATGTGAAGTTAAACTTTCGCGAACTATCGAGGGAAGTTTCATCGCGAAAATTCGCAAAATCCAACTCGCGCTCGTTCGCGTTATTCGCAGCTTGATATCCGACTAACGCATCCGCGACGAACGCGCTCTTTTTTTTTTCTTTTTTTTTCGTTCAAATCGTCGCTCTCGGTGAACGACAAAATTGAAGAGAAGATCAAACCGGCTCTACTGTGGTTGACCGACAAAATGTATGACGCAAAAAAAGTAACAATGCGGTCAAAATCGGCTTAACGTCAGTTCACGGTGGCGATATTATTCTCCGATTTCTTCCGTGAAAACAATTTCACACCTGCGGTATGACGGCATTGCGGTGATCGATCACCGCCTCAAAATATTATATAATCGAGATTTGCCATAGCGCGCTTAACGCCGTTTTGTTTGCCGAATGAGATTTTTGCCGGCGAATCGTCGCCTCGCGCGAAACTCAACGAGCGCATTTCGGAAATAAAGCGATATATTCGCGAAATAGTAACACGTAACGGACGTATCTTGAAATCTCTCGCCAATGTGTTTATTTAAATCCGAATAAAAATACGCCATTTATTCCAATTAAAATTATTATCGTGTTTTATGGTGTTCGCAAAGAGACCAAGGTTTTTTTATCACTCTCAGATTTACGATGACACAAACGACCGTAACACGCTCAACCTGTAAAATATCTTTTCTTGATGCATTTTAATGGCTTAATAACGGAATACTTTCAGTAAGATATCATATAATAACGTTGACAATGTTTCATAGTGTTCTGTATATTTTATTTAATGCCCTTATTTTTAACATTTTTTATATCATGATCAAAGATTAATCAAGTTTAATTTTTGTCGTAAAATATGTTGGTAACTAAACTTCAGATTATTAATTCTTTATTCGTACCATAAATATAAAATTATAAAATATCTATATAAAATTTTTCTTATTTATTAAATGTTATATATCTATATATTTAGTAATAAATAAGAATTTGTTATCTATCACATTGTTAAGACTTAATTGAACGATTAGTTTTATGATTATGTTGTAAAAGTTATTAATGTTTCGCTGAAAAAATATTCCGCTAGTTGTCAATATCTTCAATCGAAATGTCTCGAATATCTTGCACATAAACCATTATTATCAGAGTTCGTCTTGCCACATCCTTCTCAGTTGCTTGTATTCATGAGTTTCCATATTACAAATGGCAGTCTACGTTATCATCTTCATAACGAGTCTCGTGTGCCTTAGATTACATCATCGGGAATTGCAGCATACTAGCCTACTATACAACATAGAAGTCTTTGAACTAAAATGTTATATAATAGCATATCAAAATAGCTCTAAATCAGCAAAATTATTTTTCTTTAAAAACGTGTAGAAGGAACTGAGATAAACTTTTGATTGACTTTTGAACTTTCGTAGAAATTGATTACAACTTAACTTATAGAGAGTTTATATTTTTTTTAAATTAATATATTTGAAAGTATAAACACATCAATGATTAAAAGATATAAAGAAATATTTTAAAATATTTTACATTATCTATTTAGCCATTAACTGATTTGTGCAATATAATAAATGGTCGAGAACGATATTTAGCTATCGATTTTAATTAAATGCATTAATGTGCATATTTTATGTTCTCAAATATAAAAAATTATGCGCGCGATTTTATTGCTGATATATGTCGATCACAGCAGTCTTTTTCTTTACGACTCACAGAGGTCTTTTTATTTATGATCAAAGCACAGAATAACGATTTCCTATAAGAATAGCAATATTTATAATATGCGAAAGACATTTACAGATTTCTATATGTTTGTAAATTCTCGATATATATTCCTTTATACCTTTTTGAAAGGAAACTTAAAGTTGAATCAAAACAATTGTTTTATATAAAACAGTAATCATAGCTTTTCATGCTTTTTAACTTTAACCATATCTTGGAAAATAATCTGTAAAAAAAGATCAATATTGTTTTAGCAAATTTAAAAAGGAATTACTGAAAGAAGCAATTACTACAAATTTTTATGAAATCTTTGTACATAATAATGAAAAGAAATGATAATCCAATGATAGTGAAAATAAAATTATTCCCGTCTTGAATTAAATTTATATAAAAATATTTCCTTTTTCTCAGTAGTCATTACATTATTTGCAATACATATGTACTACATACAAATTATGTTTAAATTATTACAAACTATATATTAAAAAAAAAAGAAAAAATGAATTATTTTCTTAACGTTATTAAAGAAGGAAAAGTAACAAAATCTCTCACAATGTGAATTCTACTGTGATCATTATTTTATCGTAGCTATAACTTGCTAGTCATTCTTATCGATAATCTGCAATTTTCTTTCCTCACGCGAAAGGAGGGTATTATACGTAAGCACTACACTGTTTCAATGTCATTTCTTTCGATAGAAAATCGAATCTGATCGAATTCAAGAACGAACTGATAAGACTCGACCAAATAAATTATCCTTCGTCAAAAGTAAATATGAGATTGTGGATAATGAATCGAGATTGAAAGATGAGACATAATAGTTATTGTTGAGAATGACAAGTAGATAGCGGGCAAGAGATATGTAACTTTGGTTACAATAATGACCCAAGCGATTAAAGCTCAACAAGAACATTAGCGACTAAAAAGACGTGTTGTAAGACATAGTTCCGCGTTTCATAGAAAATTACATTTCACGTAAAAGCTGTGTCAGCAAACTCTTTTCAGACTCTTAAGTATAATATAATATTGTTCAATATAGTTGAATTGATTATTCATGCTTTACACAAATAAAGACAAAAGTACATAAAGTAAAGAAATGAAAATAAGTTTGAAATTCCTAAAACTTCTTTCTTTGTGGATCATTTTCCAGACCTTTTTTTTCTGTGGTATTATTTTTGACGTTTTTAATTGATAAAATTGTATTGGAATTCAATACATTCCATATTGTAATTGCGACATTCAATATTGTCCTGCTTATAGCTAGCCCAAATCCCGGGAGAACCGTCGCCTGTTAGTGACACTAATTAAATATCGTTAGCATATGGTAACTCGTTCGATAAAGGGTTATAATAGGCTCAGATAGAAGGTATAGCGCGCACCGAGAGGTCGACATGAATGTTCGACGTACCTAACTTGCAGGCCTCCTTTTATTCAATTATGTCTACACTCGCATCGTATAGGCATAAACCGTTTTCGCGGATGTTTGACATTATGCCTTCATTATCGCTGCGCGAAGGAAATTCGCTTGTAAAACTTTATGTTTACGCGACAAGTTACGAGACTGCCGACGAAATTTTCTCATCCGAGTCGTACACATTTAATGGACAACTAAACATTTTATCCATTTTTAATCGGGCTTTAATAATTCACACGTGTACAATTACTGACGTCATTGCTCGTTTATCGCGCAGTTTGTGTTTACGCAAGTAGTGAAAAATCTCTCTGTCAACAATCGAACGAGCATATTCAATTATAATTAACGATATTATTGACAATTGGTAATATTCTTCGGATGGTTTCGAAATAATATAATTATACAGCTCAATTATTCCGTTTATCTATCGCCGCGTGGCCGAATTCGCCGTCGCGCCTTTGTGCGCATGACATTACGTTAGGCGTCAATAACTAATACGTCAGAGTAACGAGGCCACACGTAATAAGTAATTTTCCCGAGCGGCCTGAATAATTCCTGTCCATTATCCAATCATGCGAAAATAGTGCTTCCTTTCTTCGGATGTCTTGGAAGTATGATGAAAGGCGCTCATCATCGAGTTTTCTTTTCTTCGTCTGCCTAGTAGTTAAAGCGACTTGGAAAGGTATTAGTTTACCGTCAACAGATCTCTCTTCCCTTCGTGGAACTAATTAAAGACAAGCGAAAACATTAAGACTACAAATTACCGAAACAATTAGCTTTTATTAAAAATTTATTTATACACGTGTATCAAGTGATCTCATTTTCAATATTGAATTACACGGTACCAAGTATATATTTAAATTTTCAAATTTAAAATAATGTATAAAGCATTGCGAAAAATAGTGTTACACTAATTCTTTTTTATCAAAAATAATAAAAATCTCACGTAACAAAACAGTTCTTTTAAGCCTTAAGTTATGCCTTGACGAGATACGTCTTTTTAAGGATACTTACTACATATGTACTATTAATATCTTTAATTTTATATCGTTTTTTTATTAACATAATTTTTTAACAAAAGGACGATAATCGATGAGATTTTTTTATCTCGACAGCTGATCAAAACAAGTTGCTTCGTGGAAGAAATTAATATTGTCGTCATTTCAAAGCGACATTAGTATAATTAATAAAATACATCTATTTTTATATATATATTTTATTAAATGAAAAACTTATCGGGATCAACTATTGATTTACTGTTGAAAAATTAAATACTAATAAAAGAAAAATACATTTCTTTTCTGGAAAGTAATGTGTCACGTGGTGAATCAATAACTGAATTGAATCCGCATCAAACTTGCAGTCTTGCGGTTACACGTTGCTTTCCGAGTGATTCTCTATGAAACATTTAGAATGTCATGCAGTGCCTGATATGTTTTTCGAGGACCATGTTATTTTCTTTTCTTTTTCTCGCGACATGTATCTACACTTCGATTTTCTTTTATCCTTGACGGGGATTCGTCCGCTAGACGGATTTATTCCGATCAAGGACGCCCATTGCTCACGCAATATACAGGACACCGTAATTCACTCGCACGCTGTGCCTGAAATTTCTTTTCCCTGAACGAAGAAGACGTTCGTTGAACGGGGAAGGTCAGGTCGTTACGTAGAGATATGGCGACGAAGATAAATCTGGTCTATCGATTGCTGTGGTAGGATATATCGAAATTCCTTCAAGTTTTCCATTGAAGCCTATGTTACAAAAGCTTTGATGATGTTTTCTACAATGTGTTTTAATAAACGGGGTTTTGCAATATCTTAAGAATCATATATAAAATTAAATATATAATAATTTATTAAATTATTTTATTAAATATATAATATATAAAAGAATATGAATATTTTGAAAGTATAAAAAAATTATTCCTCAGTTTCTTCTATGTATTATTTTTTTTATAAAATTATTAGTCCGTGAAAAATATCAATGCTGTTAATATAACAATAATTTAAAAATTGTTTCTTTTATTATATTAAATTTTCCAAGTTTATTCTGAAAATAAAATATTCAAATGATAATAAATATGAAGTTAATAAAAAAATTCATAAAATTATAAAATAATAAAATATGTTAAAAACGCGCTAGAGATGTGCTTTTCATCGGACAATATTTTTTTCAAAATATCATATTCAAACTTTGCGCAGCAACATCTAATATGATTTGCTAAATTCAATCTCGAATGAAGTAATCATGAATAGCTAGTTTTCGATATAAAGTTATGTTGTGTTATGCATTCACATTTCCTGCGATTCAGGAGAAAATTCATTGCCGCTTTCGAGCCAGAAAAATCTCTGAAGCGGCATGAAAAGGCTTGCGCATGTGTATAGTCACACATGAGATACTGGCGCGACAAATCAGAGTTACGAACGGAAAAGCTGCTCCGCTGCTTCGTTGCTCGAGAGCGGATGCTTCCGTTACGAACTTTCGAAGACGAACTGCAGGTCGAAGGCGCTGCACAAAAGCAGTGAGGAAAAATCGGAAGAAGGTGGGAGAGAAAGCTAGAGAAATAGATAAAAGGAAACGGAGAGAGAAAGAGAGATGAGAATCGAGATGGGTGACGAGTGAGTGAATAAAACACCGTGTGGAACGTCAACAACGGGGGTGTCTAGGTACTCGGGAGACAGGGAGATTGGATTAAAACTCAAAATCGAGTTGTCCTCTCTTCTTCCACGCTCGTTCAAATTTACTTTGCGAACTTTCCATATTCCCGACTCGCCGCGATACGTTTCATTCGCTCGTGGCAAGAGGAATGACGTCTTTACTTTCTTTCGATGGAAGTTGAAAATGTCGTCCAGAAAAAACGAAGAAAGACAGACTCCGGAATGTTCTTATGTAATCCGGTGGAATCCTATTCCCTTCGCGTCTTCGGTCTCGATCAAATGACCACCCACAGTGATCAGAATCCCTTTGATGGAATTTTCAAGTCGAATGGGATTCTGCTTTACTTACGTATTCGATCACGGCTCGCCGAGAACTTACAATGAGCAAAGTTTGCCCCAGGTCGGTGTCCGGTGACAAGAAACAGTAAGACAATATTCTCTATTAGATACGGAAAGGTATTTCATGCTTTTATTAAGCATGACCTTTTACATTGGCGGAATGAAATTCGATTGCGACTGTGCGCGAAGCGACATTTACCTTGCCTTTTCCGCTGTGATTTAATAATAAAAGAGATTTTGCTAAAAGAGCTGGAAATTGAAGGAAGAAGCTTAGTAAATAAAATGTGCAAATTAAGTAGACTCGCCAGAAATTTACTCATATACGTAGAATTATTTATTCTGATTTTATTCTTTTTTTTTTCTTACACCAAAGATTAATAATACTCTCTATTTACGAAGAAGGATAAGATATTGAGCAAAGAATTTGTCCTCTCTTTTCAAGACCGCGCGAATAATTAATAAATTAATAAACGATAATTGCGAATGATTAAATACAAAAATGTACTTCAATTTAATAGCTATAATTCTCCACGTGTCTGATATATATCGTATAGATTATCAGGCCGTTCGGCCTTCGTCCTAATTCGCTTGATTAATATTTCAGTCGTCATATGAACGCTCGCAAATCGCGTACTATGATTAATGTGGATTTAGAATGAAACATTCATAGGAACGTAATCTTCCGAGTAGTTGAAAGATCGAATTTCGATCGATATAATGACGACTGTGAGTGTAACGTGCTCTAGCAATTTTCTAAAATTGATTATTCCCGACCAATTTTACACCTGGACTCCGCTCGATGGACAAAACTCGATTCCGTCGACTGTCATTGTCGCTATTGATCCTGTTGACGCTTGATATTGATTAATTGCAATTTCTCTATGACGGCGTCGTTTCGTCATTTCCTCCGTTTGCGAACTACACATTGATCGGAAATGCATATCATCGAAATGAGAACCCAGCATTCATGTTCCGAATTATTGTGATGTATAGCCAACATTATGTCCCGGGTACACAAAATACGGTAAATTATGCGCAAGGAACAGGCATGGATGAGTTGTCATGTATTCGTCCCTATCTATATATGTACTATATACATATATATTACGACGACATATGAATAACATTTCGAGTTATATGGAATAATAGGAAAGTTAAATTTCTTATAGTTACATATAGATATATGAAACGAACGAAATAATGTTTAACGCTGTCATGAGGAATCTGATTGTTATTATTGTGTACTCGAATTTTATCTTTCGTTAATAATCTTTCGAAACTAATTTTAAGATTATTCTATAATTCGTGATAGTAAATATTTTAATAACACAAGGTCTTAATTTAACTTCGTTAAATTGAGGTGAAGCAAACCAGCAAGATTTATGCTATTTAACTCTATAAAACTTTATTTGTAGAAGATGTTTTATTTTTATTTCACTTTTGAAATAGAATTTAGTTCTCCGGAGCCGCTAAAGGAAGTTTAAAAGTTTGTTATTTTTATGTCTTGTGTGATATGTATTTTAATAGTAAATAAAAAAATTAAATTGCAAGATTTCCGTAAATAATTTGTTAAAAATCTTTAGTCGATTTTTTAACGCAGAAATAAAATCCAATATTTCAACGTACTGTGTTGATTTAATTAAAAAATAATTTCGCACACACAAGTTCTCCAATTAATTTATCGCGTACTCTACAGTTTCGAAATCAGTCTAATGTACCAAATCAAAGAAACTGGAACACGTAATTCAAAGAATGTATCTCATAGAAATCTAAAACGTACAAGGAAATTTTTCCCATAGTACCGAACTCGACTGCTCATTACATATTGACATTTATTCCGCTATTTACGAGTCTTGAGAAAATTAAATATCAAACGTATTTTACATAATTGCAGTGAAAATTTCGCCAGTTAACGAGGGGCGTGAGTAATACGATACTAATAATTTGTCGTTCGACAGTGTTTTCATTGCACGTAATTATCGGACTTAGAAAGTTTCGCCCGTTGGAAACTTTGTTAGAAGATCTTTACTGTAAGAAGCTTTGCGTAAGCCTTTATAAATCCCCCTGCATTAAATATAATCGGTATATCGACGAAACGGATTAAGGGCTAGTCGCCACGACGAAAGCCGATAAATTTCTTTCGACAATGGGAATAGTTTTGTAATTAATTCGTTTACTTACCTCCAGTCCCCCTCGGCGACAAAACTTCAGCCTGATTCTTCTCTCCTTGGTTTCTCCACGAAGAAAAACACACGACGCAAATTAAGCGGTGGGAAGAGAGTGACGAGCAATAAAAAGAACAAGACACAATGAGAATTTTTTTTTTCATTTCTTTTTTTATAAAACCAAATCGTATAGCGCGTACTGATAGATTTTTTCTTAATGTCAGTATACATCAGTAGTTTACTCTTGTTTTTTCTTGACCTTTGTAGCATATACCCCACTCGCGATGAAAACGTTCGGTCTATCTCGCATCTTATTCGTTCGAGATCGCCGCGTCGAGATTGATCGATCGCCTCGTTTTTTTTTTGGCGCACTGTTGAAAATATGCGATTTGAGCAGAAGGTACGGCGAACGTAGATCAGTAAAGCTATTCGGTCATTCTCGCATCTCGTCGCTGAAGTACTTTGATTACTCTCGCCGTTCTCTATCCTTCCCTTTCTCTTCCAACCCTCTCTTTTTCTCCCTTTATGCTATCTCTCACATGCACACACACGCACGCATACACATACATTTTATCTCTCTTACCGTACATTCTTTATTTTCTCTCTGTTTCCCTCTTTCCGTCCGTTATTTTAAGCGTCAACGAGGAAGAGTATATGTGAATACTCGCTCTCGGAGAGAAGTATTGTTGTGTTAAAAAAAAATAATTTGTTTCATTTAATGCATCGGTCATTCTTATAGTTCGCATTTTTCTTTTCTCTTTCGGTTTAAACGCCTTATAACAGTATTACGCAGTATTACAACGATTCCGCCTCTTCTCGTTGGTCAATTTGTGTTCCACCTTTTTTTTACGATTTTTCTCTTTAGTACATAACGAACTTATACGAGTAGTAGTATAGAGAATATTACGCCTTAACACGGTTAAGTCGATTTATATTATACAAAAATTATTATCGTTATTGCGGACCAAATGTGTGTGTTATACAAGTATATTTATAACGTACAATGCACATCATTGTTTCTCACTTGCAACGTCCTTCCTTTCCTTTTTTTTTCGCCATTCATGTCTCTCTTATTTTTCCTCGCTCTTATTCTTACGTCCGCGTTTTGCGAATTTATCGATTTTCTTTCACAATTTCCTCCCGCGATTTCCTGTCCGAACGCTTCGATAACATTTATATCCGCGTTTATGACGCGCGAGAAAAACTTTAAGTTATTTTTAGATATCTCGTAAACATAGTTTTGTTTTTTATCGCGAGAAGAGTGAACGGATATCGGAAAATCCGCGCAAATCAGTCTTCGGCGATGCAAATGTCTCTTTTCGCATTCTCGAACCATTTTCAAACTCTACCGTCGAGCTCGACATTCTCGTTGCTATATCTTCTCGCAAAATTGTCGCGAATTCGTTATGTGATTTTTCCTCCCTTAACTCATAAATAATAATGATAACCGCTGATAACCGCTGGCACTCTTTACGACTTAGTGTCACGCATTTACCATTAAATTTTAACTACGTTTGCTTTTATGAGCAGACCGCCATGAAAATTTATGTGACATACAGAAAGCAGAAAGACATTTTTTTCACATTTCATTTATCGCCATTTTTCACACGATGCACGAAAGGAGTACTTTGTGTTTCTCATTCTTGATATTCGCGATAATTTCCGATCGCGTAATCTCGACTGCGCGTGAGTCGAATCTCACCTCTTTGAAATCGTGAAATCAAGTGGAAAAAGCCTCGGGAGGCCGGACTTGTCGGATACGCGCGAGACTTTTTCACTGTAAACGAGAGGGAGAGAGAGAGAGAGAGAGAAAGCGCGCGCGCGCGCGCGAGAACACTTAGGAAAGTTTCGCGAAAACTCGGTTTATCGTCAAAGTGGATAAAAGCTTTAACGCGTTACTATCGCAAGGATTTCGCACAATTTCTTGACGGCGTAAATTGGCCTCCCGATCGCTCCCGGGCACAACTAAATTCGTTGTGTAAGACAGAACTTTCCTTCATTCCCGATAAATACGTCCGTACCAGCGGTAATAAACATGCTTAAGGGAAAATGTAAAAGGAACGAAAATTCCATTTCTCATAACAACGTGATTTAAATTGCGTCGCGTTTCTCGATTTATCATCCTTCTTTGTACCGAAGAAAAGACCATTCCTCTATAGAATCGCTTCTTTTATATTATTGTGTATCCTTTTCCGTCGTCTCGTTCGCATTAAACAGTTGTAAACATATTTTTCTTTTAAAATGCAGAAAATACGTTAGGAATGCGCGAGAGTTTATCATTTTTTCAATATTGTCTCTTAAATATAGAATCCGGGATCAGTGTATTAAGCAATAACAAGCAGTGATTTCATTTATAAGTAATAGCAAAATAAATTGCAAACAATGTAATTTCACTGAGAAGAATCAGTTAGCGGTATTTTTCAACGAAATTGTATTGCCATAATCATAAAAAACAAGACGGAAGACCAAAGCTTGAGTGTTTTCACTGCGAAAATCAATAACTGATTTATCACTGATCTTTGATGAAATTTTACCACTGCTTTAATCGGTGACATTTTCACTGATTCAGTTTAAGAGAGCATATGTACTCTTTTTTTATAAATTGAAACATTTTTCATAAAAATAGAGCTCTGTTCGTTGGCTCGCCAAATTGCTGATAAACGGAGGGTACGTTGAATTAATCGATATCGGAACTTCTTCAATAAACTGTTTAACGATATATCGAGAGATTTCACGATCGCGATACACAAATTGCCGAGCCCGTTCGTTAGGCGAAAATGCAGCGAGAATAGAGGAAACTGCGCCGTCCGTTTCTTTTTCTTCTTGTGTTTACTAATGTACGCTCGTGTATCCGTAACTAGTTCGACCGAATATATAGACACAGACGAATACATCGTCGAGGAAGGAATGGAAGACTTTTATAGATTAAGATGTAAAATGAATTCCGCATATCGAAAGGGAGAGAGAGAGAGAGAGAGACAGAGAGAGAGGCGTCCTTATTCGGAAATGGAATGTCAGCATTTTACATATTTCGTACGCGAAATGTACGTGCAATTGGTATGTATGAGCACATATATGCGTAGGTGTGTGTTTGTATGTACGTGTGTGCATTCTCTATTTTTTTATTCAAGAGACTTATTACGGTGCAACATGTACGATCGTAAAAATGATCCAATTACATATGATGAGAAACGAAGGAAAATGTCAATGATACTTCTTGAACATATTCTTTACCCTCAATCTCTCTTTTTCTCCTTTTTTTTATGATAATTTATATAATATAAAATATGTATGTGCATGTAATATAAATTATTTATGATCATAGTTGCAATTATATTAATTGGATGCGCGTTGCATGTGCATAAAACTCACTGCTTTGTCATTGTTATATTTCTTTTCGACACTCGTAATTTCTCTCCGACGAGACTGAAGAAATCCAGGGATGTTCGCGTGATAAAAATTGGCTCTCGTATGTATATTCGGTACACATACGTGTAATCCGGAGAGCGGTCGTGCGTATTCTTCGACACGGTCACGCGCACGTTTATTTGCCTCGTGTATGTACGTGTGCCTCGCGAGGGATGTAAATGAGCTACGGACGAAGACAGACTAGTATTTCTCGTTTTTTTTCACCGCACGGATCCGAGTGTACGCGCGTCGAATAACGCCAGAATCATCTCGCTGACAACTCGAAATTGCACACAGACTATAATCCCTCTACGTAGACTTTTCAATTTAATTTCACTCCAAGGGAAAAAACAAGGGCGAGAAAGATAGAAAAAAGAAAGAAATAGAGAGAAGAGACGGGAGAGAAAGAGAGAGAATAAAATAAACATGTCTCTGATATCGATAATTTTGCAGAAATAACAAGATTTCCAGAGATTTTCTATTAACGTCATTTCTATTCTGTATATTAAAAAAGCAACGACTCTTCTGTGTATTCATATACATATATCTTAATCTTTTTTAAGTATAAATGAAAGTATCACACACGCTATGAAAACTCAATTACGTGTTTTGATTGTTATTGCGATAATAAATTAATTACCGTAATGAAACAAAGAATGAGTATTGCGTGTAGATTTTGACATGCGTACATGTGCAGGGCACAAAGCGGAGAACTTTTTACAGCTTTTATTTTGTAAATTCCATTACATGGAATTCCATTATCCAGTTGTGCTAACGACTCTAAAATTTGATTTGACCTTTTTGTGTGATTTCGGCGATGTTGTAAACTAGATTTCGCTGCGTAATATAAAACGACGAAAAACAATTTTATGTTTACTGCTGCCAGAGAAGCCAGCATACGTGTTGAATATGTTACGAGATGTTGCGGGATGTATCCACAATATCGATATTGCTAACAATACTATAGAGCATGTATACATACACAAATAAAAATTGCCCTTTTGGCCGAGTAGATAATTAATGTAAAAATTGGTATCGTCAAAAAGCGCGCGTTAAACTTGCGAATTGAGAATCAATTTGGTTCTGACAATGAATATAGATCATCATTAAAATCTCGGTAAGCGAGATTTAAATTTGGCTTAACGAGCACTCTGACGTCTTTATCCTTTTATAGCTGTTCAGGAGAGAGATAATTTTTGTAAAACTTATTGACATTCGTTATATCTTATTATTAAATGCAGTTTTCGTTTCTTGCAATCGCATGCAGTTTTGAATCACAGCTTGATTTCTGCACCTTAATAACGATACATTGTCATCTTAAGAAACGTACCGTGAATGATGTAAATTTTTAGTCAAGCGAAAGCGTCGAGAAAAACTTGCGTTCAGTCGTCGTTATTAATTAATGGAGATGTTTATGCGGCATTTACAATGCGAGCGACGTAATTTTCGGGGGTACACGCTCCAAGGGATTCTGGATGACGAAGATGATGAAGAAGAGTGTCCTGAAAACTGGTTCTCGTTTCTTCGCGACGAGAAATATAGATAACGTAATCTTATTTGAATGACAATGTTTCGCAACAAATTCGCGAGGAAAGAAGGGAGAGCGTGATATATTTTTGCCGTTCTATGCAAGTTGAGGAGATGCATCTTCGCGAGAAAAAAAGGTCAAAGAGTTTGATGTAAAAATGCTTGGATAGACATTGGATAAACGTCACTTCGTATCGTACTATGGTTTTTTTTCTCGTGATTGTTCAAGCATTATTCTTTTGTTATCAGGATACTTAGTAGGTACTTAGTGCTTTTTATCTGCATTAGAGTCACGGTGAATCCGCGTAGACAGATGCACAGGAATGCTGAATCTTGGATCGAGAATTCAGAGATCCCGCGCGGAATACGAGTATCGGCGATATCGATTCATAGATAAAATAATTAGATTTCTCGCAGTTCAACGTATAATAATATTTTTGTCTTTTATATAAAAAAATTAAATTAAATTTGCATTAGTCACTATTGCTTACACATTAATAACGAGCATTAATCATATATGAGTAAAAGACAATGCTCAGTGTTTTTTACATTATAATTGAGTAAAGAGTGTAATAAGTTTATAATATACAAGGCTTGCTTTTAATATATCATATTGAAAGTAGTTTTTAATTTAGTTTGGAAATTATGCATTTTATTTTCCGATAAAAAATATCTCTTTTAAAATACATGTTTATTATATGGTAGCAATTTTTACAAAATTAGTACTAAATCAATCTGTGTGTATATATATGTGTATGTATGTGTGTTTGTGTGGGGCTGGCCACATTTTCCTTATATGTAGTACCCGAAGAGTTTATTTTAAAATAAATTTCGTTTGAAGTTTTTTATCTGAGCGTAATTATCAAACACAGAAGCTGCAAAAGCTTGATACTGAAATAGAACTATTGAAAAGTTTTAATGAAAAATTCTCGTATTAGAGAAAATAAAGTCTAGGAAATATTCGGACTGCAGAAATCAGAATTGTGTATCAATTTTGAAAGAAAATATAAGAGAAATTTCGAAATGTACGAATGCAAGTGAAGTACGCTAAAGTATTCGTTTGCAAAACCAACCATGATATGCATCATAGCGCAATGTTCTCATGACTTACATTATCTTCTTACGGCACATTAGCGTTCGTCACGTCGAAGACACGCTATCGCGGAAAGCCTCTAGTAGCAATACTGCCGGTACGGTAACTGTTGCCGCGCGGTGGAATCGTTGTAACGTCGAGATTGACTAAAAGATGAAACACATATTGCTGAAAAGTGCATGCTGCGCAGTATCGACGATAAGATATAATGCTCGTGAGTCGATAGTCGTTAGACGCTCACACCACGATCGTCACCCTATTATTTACGCGAAGGTGACAACAGCTTAAGCTACTGGTGACGCAAAAATGCGTATTCCGGCACAGCACTTTTGGACCTCGAAGGCGCGTTCAGCCTTCCGAGCTTAATCGTACATATTTGCATTTCGTTGGACGACAACAGCGTGCTACGTCGCGCGAAGCAAAAATTCGCGAGTGTATATAAAAAAGAGACCATAAATCGTTAATGGGATTTATTACTTTGTGACGCTCGAATATATCTCGTCAGACCGTCCGCGCTTGACCCTTGTTTTCTTTATTTTACGGAAATATTTTGTTGCAGCGCAGGTTTAACCGTGCATGCAGCTTGTTACAATTTGCGTCGTTTGCTTCTCCGCTCGATGATAAATCCCGTGCTATTTTCCGCACGTGTTTTGCGACATGTAACCAGCGTGATCCGCGTCAGGGCACAATCGTACCTCTTCTTTTGAAGAGCTAAAAGCTCATCATCTGCATAATCGTGTTACATCAATCAGGCTATACCGCGTTTGTCTCTCTCTCTCGCGACACCAAATTCACAGGCTGTGACTCTTGTTTTGTATGCCGGATAACATGCGTTGCAATTTGCGCGGACAGCGAACAAGAAAATATGCATTGTGTGACGCGCGAGCTTAACGAACTGTCTCTAAAAAGACCGAACTTTTTATTCAAAGTGCAATTAAATCTTAAATCTACACTCGCGCGGAACTTTCTTGCGCGACTTAGCATGCTGTCACCGCAAAGTTTTGATTTTGCTGCTTGAGATACTTCGGGACACTAAAGCGCAGAAACACATTTGCAATAGTTATACTCATCATTATTTTCTCGCAACCTTAGACGGATCTAAAACAAAAATAGTCTTTTTTAGAAAATTATTTTATTACAGGATTTTGCAATAATTTCTCTCTTTATTTAGTATTTTTTAAGTAAACGAAATGTTTTGAACATTGTAGAATATGTAAAAATATATGTGGATGTAATGTTGTATATGAAATTTGGATGAAACTGGAAAAGAGTAAATATTATATGGGTTATTCGTAAATGCGATGCCCTGAAAAGTAGCTTAAGCGATTTATGATTGACATGAATGCACGGTGTGTAATTTAGAACAGCTGGAAACACTAAACGCGCTCTCGAAGTTTTAGTGGTTCCTCAAATTCAGAACTTCGTTTTCTGTGCCGACTTAGCCTTTCGTAACGCGTGATCGCTATTGTCTCTATAGAATTCCCCATTTAATGGACTGTTGTAAATATTCGATCTTTTCAATTGGGAAACTGATACCTTACAATATCTAAGCCCTACGTCAAAAGTCGCTCACGGGCTAGAGCCGAGTTTCCTCAGATTATTCTCGGCTCTATTCGTGTTAATCGCGAAGAATTAGCTTGCGCCTGGCGTTAATTTCTATGTACAGTAAAACGTTTCTCTCATAAATAGCACTATTAATTGTATTCGTTTAATTTTTTCTTTTTTTTTTAATCTGTGTTGCAACATTACTCTCATTCTCTATATATAACAGACAATCAACGCTATTAGACAATAGGATTTTTCCATCGATAATAGTGAGTACTAACAATGATGATAGTAATCGTAATATGATGATAATAGTTTCAATGATATAATATCGACATAATAGTAATTTAGTCTTCAATATATATATCTATATGTATATACACATATGTATATGTATATACATATGTATATATATATGCGCTCGTAATTTATAATATATATATATATAGATTCTTCCGATTAATAATACAAGTTTTATAATATTTTTCTATATAGTCAATCGTTCGTACGTATGCGTGTGTGTATATATACATATTATATATAATGTACGCTTTACAATAATTTATAGTAATCGATATAGCGTAAATCTCTAAAACATTCTCTTATTATTTTCATCTTATTTTTAACTCTCTCTTACACACTCATTCTCACCCACATTTTCTCTCTTTCCTATCTCACTTTCTCACTCTCGCCCGCGCCAGTCTTACGTGGCGTCGTTTTCAATCCCGTCGCACACTTTGAAAGCGTTTTAGTGATATCACAGTGATTTCATTGCTCCAATATTATCGATAGAATAAAAGTCCGCCGGTGGCGCGAGAATTCGTCGTAATGCATCCGCATGGTGATCGCGATCGTTCGTTTCGGATCCGAGTCGTCCGGTGCATAAATCTGGCGAGGCGATGATGGGAACATAAATCTCGGTCGACACAAACGATCTCTTCGTAAGAAGCACGAGCAACATTTAAAAAGGTACGGTGAAATACGACCCGAAATTATTCGCAATGCGCAAGCAGCTAAGAATGGCAGATTTATGTTAACTCTATATGCCGAATTGACGCAATATCCGGTTTATCTCCAGTTAATTAAACACAACACAGTTGAATGAGTTAAATAATTGTTTTGTATTTATTTCAATGATATGATATTAATTGTAATTTATTAATTAATAATAATTGCAGATTTAACTGTGAAATATAGATAGGAACATTATTTCTGCTATAGTTTTCATCATTAATAATAATGAGTTTTATATGATGGAAACAAAGCGTAAATTACGTCAAAACAAACATATAAATGCAATGCTATTTTTCATCGAAAGAATAATTTATAGTAAACCGATATAGGCCTCCTCTCGTACAATCTATGTATTTACTCAGCTAATTATTGTGTAATTTAACATGTTAGAAAATAATGGAATACTAGGCTTAATCTACGAACGATACGAGCGTTTGTCCTTTTTTTCTAAGACATTTTTCGTGATTCTGCGCATCGACTTATCGTACGTATAACTGCGTATAACGAAACGAGTTTCCTCCACACTCGAATAATCCGGAACATCGTCTTTCACCCGTACTTGATTCGCATAACTATAAAAATTCTTTCATGAGATCGATGCGGTTCGCTTCTCTCCGAAAAATTCGGAGATTCGTGCCAAATAGAGAGGAATTGCACAACGACCGCGCACGCGCGATCCTTGATCGTAAAATAAAATTGAAAATTAAAAAAAAAACATCGTTTTATCGCGGCCTTAATAAATTTAACGAGGAATTATGACGGCGTTCTTAATCGCGCGTTTTAATTCGGCGCGGCGAAATACTTAATTCGCAGTGGGTGGAATAATTGGGCAAATGAAGTCTGAGAGCTGAGAGTTGTGTTCCCGAGGGAAACGCGAATCGCCACTCTTCTTTCCACCGTCGCGTTTCTTCCGTTCTTTTTGATACTTTTCTACGACGGAGAGTAAACTTTTTCTCGCAAATTACTCGCACAATCGGAACTGGACGGCTCGAAGTCGACGAACTAGCGCTCGCGGACTGTTAGTTATTCTCCCTCTTGAAAAAAAAATCTCGAGAAAATTCTCTGCCTTTTTTCCCCCAGACTTAAGCACCATAAGCAACGACGATCTCGCGCGATGTGAAGATCACCGCCGTCGGCGAATTGGAAATAACAGATAGAGTCAATCGTTGGATCCCTACTTTGATTAGTAATATACCTAATTAATAATTAATATATTTTAATAATGGTAATAACAGTAATATGTAATATACATATGTGTACAATGTATTTCGGTTTTCAAGTGCGTTCGCATTATATCGTATAGCGCTTCGCGAGGGGCGTGTTGTGCACCATATTGGAGTTAGACTTTATGTACATATATATACATATATATATATATATATATGTATATATATATATACATATATACATATATACGTATATATGTATATACGAGTGCAACACCGTAATGATCATAGTAATTCCTATATATAAATTGTTGCGATCGTTACGGCTCTCACACACGCGGATTACGATTCTCTGTAGCTTTAATCTCGAGAGAAATCGTCACTGTACATTATACTGCGCTTAGAGAACATCATTTAAAGTAGATAATTGGGTACTGACACACAGAGATTTTTCCGAAAGACTTGTTTGCAAAAAATTTTCACCACGCCTAAAGCGACTGGTGTGTTACACGTATATAATTGATGACAATTGGTAAACGGTCATAATTCTTACTTGCTACTTAAATTTATTTCAATTTATTTCTTAATTCTTTTACGGTATTTCTTTGCACGGCCATTTACATTTTCTTTTAAATTTATTATTATTCGCTAATGTCTTATACGCCTTACAATGTATTTTATTTATCGATAATTTGTTCAAATCACATGTGCCCACATTCGTATCTCGCTCCCGACACATTCGCTCCATTTAATCCTCCGTCAAATTAATCACCGTATATTTGTAGGATAATATTTGATAAATATATCTCCCGTTCGTTTGAAATTCGCGAGAAGTAGAATATGTTACGTGATATATTTTTAGTTTTTATTCAATTAATCCTTGGATTACATCACTAACTGATCACATTAGCACAGTTTTGTCTTTAAATATCTTTTGTTAAAAGAGGTTATAAATAATATAATAAATATTTTAGTAATAATAGAAAACGAATTTTAAGCATTAAAATCAAACGATCGAAAAAGCTCGGCACATATTAAACGAAAGATATAAATTGAAGTAAGTTTGCAACTTTACTTGGTGCAAAATAAAGCATTAATTCCGATGTAAAATTGCTTTATTTTCGTATACGAGATATTAATGCAAAAAGCTTTTTGTTTCTCACGATTGTAATAAAAACATGAGAAGGAAACATTTTTACAGACGAGAAGACGATAAATAACATTAAATTACACTGGTAAACACGAAAGGTATTTTTATTTCGATGCTAGCAAGACATTGATTGAAAAATTCGATTTGTTCTTTTTTATAGCAAGTATATCGCGAGTATATTGCCATTAACAGAATTAAGAAAAACCACTCAATATTTTTTTCCGATAAAAGAGTTATCGATCAACGAGTGATCAACACGCTCGCGGTCGTGCGACTTCACAAGATCTCCCGTCCCGCATATTTGCCGTATGGCGGTTCGACGCAAATAACTACGGGTCCAACGACCGTCGGCGTTCGTGCAATCGATTGGCATAGTGTGGAAACACGCGTCCCTTTTACTCTCACCTTCCACCGTGAAAAAGGCGAGGCGAGGCGCGCGCCCTTATTGATCCCGGCTATGCTAATAATCCGTTCAACGAATGCCACAGTCTTATCAACGAATTCCATATTGGTTCCCTCATACCCGACCATCCACGCGCGATCACTCTCTCTTGGCTATTCTCACGAATTACCCCTTTCCCATCCTGGTCTTTTTCCACCACTTCAATTACCATTTCATCGTCAGGATCAGGTAGAAAGAGAGAGAGAGAGAGAGAGAGAGAGAGAGAGAAAGAGAAGAAATCGAAATAATAAAAAAAGGAAAAGAGAGCGATAACGCGGGAAATAGTGGAGTATCGATGGAATAGAGCAGGAGATTCGGCAGAATTTATAGACTAGTATTTCAGGATATATCCTCCGAGCTGTACAAGAAAATTATACAACATTATCGTACGTGGAATAAATTGATTGGTCATAATATAAGGTGCTGTGCAATTAAAAATAGACTTAAAACGGAGTAAAATTAGAGAAATTTCGCGAGCCAGATTACCGCGGGAAAGTTAATGCTAATGATAGCATGAGAACGTTTTAGATAAGGATTCCAAGGAAGACTTTGAAAGTTAGACAGGAAACAGGCAAGGGAGCGGATGGAGAGCGAGATGCGAGAGCATATACGCACGCATGCACGCACCCAAACAGGCATACTCTTAAACAACACGAGACCAGACGCGCGAACTGTGTTTATCGATTTATCGTTGTGGTGTATTGCGCGTCACGTACGTGCACGAGCGCATACATTTTCGTTAATGTACACGCTATATCGGGTGCATAGGATATATGGTGTCAAAGCTTACTGTTATTTTTCTTTCCTTCTTTCTCTCTCTCTCTCTCTCTCTTTCTCTCTAGTTTGCCAAGTAAAACACCAGTGAGAGAGCGGTGGAGAAAAGTGGGCTGTCACCGGCACTTTAGAAATTCCGGAAGAGGGAAATTCCAAAATCTCTCTCTCTCGTGTCGTGACCTCTCTCGCACGGTACGTGGATCTCCGGGCTTGATGGGATGAAATGCGGAATATTGTTTCCCGGTTATTACCGCGGAATGACGAGCACAGGTGCGTGGGACGTTGTTCTCTCTCTCTCTTTCTCTCTCTCTCTCTTCTCCATTTCGCGACATTTCCGTATTTCCTCGCATGATCACTTTTGCGAGCGGCAAACTCACTCGTTACGTTTAGATGTAGGAGAGCATCTGTTTGCTGGTACAGGGATGGGATTTCCGTCTCACGGAATGTTTCTGTCTTTAGGAGCGTGCACTAATTGGCGGGATCTATTATACTTTGTACCCTTCGTGAAAATTAACCGCTTACTCTCGATCATCTTCTATTGTTTGACGTACCACTTTTCCGTCACCAGCCCACAAGTTTGATATAAAATATATATATGTATACTATTCACCGTATAATCGAACAAACATAACCGAAGCTATGATTAAACGCCGGTTAAAATCTTCGGTTATGATAGAAAATAAATTTGAGTTGGAAGGGAGATATATGTATATATGTACGGACATACAGTTTCTTTTTTTTATTTCTATCTAGATTTGCATTCAATTTTGGACCCTTCGACGCAAAGCGATCATTCATCGCACATCGATAGCGTATGTATACGTGTTTGCATACATATGCAAACGCACACTCTCTACGATATGCACATACATATCGAACGATGTATGGTCGAAGATACAATTCGCGACTGATCGTTTCGCGCCGATTTATTCCCTCGCGATATCTCGTCCGAGCGAGAACGAACGAGCGTTTTCGACAAACGAAAAATTAATTATTGCTGTGTACTTAGGCTGCGCGATAAAAGAGACTCTATAGAATATAGAAAATAAAAAGAAGCTTCTGTATCTCTTGTACTCTTTTTTGTCGCACGAAAGGAACGAATTACACAAATGCGCGCGCGCACACATACATACGTACAACATATATACACGGACACACAAATTCCATATACCCTGCACGTACGTGACAGAATTATTAAATCCTACACATGTGTAATCCTCCAGTTAAAATTAACATCGAAGACTCACGATTGGAACGCCGGATGTTTAAAGAGGCCCTTCTTAAGCGGACCTACGACGCGCGAATATCTAATTATATATAATATAGGAAACGTGTCTTATATATATATATATATATCTTCTCGCATCCTCGTTTTATTTGTCAGTAGATTCTGCCGACGATTTTTCAACGCTGGCTGGTGTTCACGCGGCTGATCGTTGTTCGCACAGGATCTCTTATGCTCCTTCGATCGTCGTCTTCCGCCGCCGTCGCCGCCATCGCGTATACTGAATGCTGTTCTAAATTGCATCTCACGCGATTCTGTATCCGCCACTGCGGGTGTGCATTAACGCACAAACGGAATTTGCAATCCCTCCTATAGCGGCGAGCCCGTGTATATCTACGCAAGCGCGTTGCATACGCAACTTTGGATTGTCATGCCTTTCGTGAACGTGACCAAGAGATTAGGCACGGAAATAGTGTCCTCCATCCGGGACAGAGCCGGGGATATATACATTATATAGTGTTGCGCTTATCATCTCTTATCTCTCTCTTTCTCTCTCTCTTTCTTGCTCTATTCTCTATTCTTTTGTGGAAGAAGAATGGTCGGTAAAAAAAATATGCACAGATGGAGGAAGGAGCGATATGCTGCCTCTTGGTCTACGAAGCGACTCGCTTTGCAAGGTATTATATCATAAACCCGAGAGGGTACGCCGCGCATGGCGGACTGTGTTCCCTTGGCCAGCCATCTTGGAAGCGTACTTATCGAAAGTTCGTTGATCTGTCGCCATGCACCGTGTTACAAGATCCATGCGAGCTGTGTAAAGATAGCCTGATCGATCTTGATCTCGTTTTACGGCGTTCGATGTGCGTAATTTCACGAAGTCCAGTTGAACGAGACATTCTCTCTAAACGCATCTCGTCTCGAGATGGAGATTTCTATCGTAGTTTTGTCGCTAAGCAACGTAGAAGAAAAATTTCCTTTGCGTAGCTCGACAGCTTCTTAAAATTTCTTGCTTGGCCAGCCATCTTACTTCGAGTAAATGTTTTTTTCTCCGAGTAAAATTGCACATTCGACGGACGCAAGAAGAATCCGTCTTCTCGGAGGGTGACAAAAGTCCCGAAGGGATATACATAAGCAGTACGCCTTGTCAAAGGCATTTTTCACAATGTTCACTTCGTGTTTCGAAAAAAAGGATCGGTTGTGTGGAAAAGTTGGTTCTCGATCTGAAACATCTCTGTCGTGAGACTCTCTCGCGCATTTCCGACTCTATATTTCGCAGGCATTCTTTCATTGTAGATTCCACTTGCCGCCTTGCGATCAATGTTTCTCTCGGGGATAATTCGAGAGACTAGAAACATCGCGCGATGCGATCGAGAAGAACATCCTCTGGAGGTACGATCTGTATCGGCGTACCCGAGGCGTGGATAATATGTAGGTATCGCTAGCGTCCCTCTTGGTCGACGCTATACTGTATCGCTCATTTGAACAGTATTCGGCGGAAGGCGCGGCGGAAGTCCTTGTTGAAAACGGTATAGATGAAAGGATTCAGCGCCGAGTTCATGTAGCCGAGCCAGAAAGCGATCACGAAGGCTTGCGTGGGTATCTCAAACTTGGGGAAGAGGGGCTTGACGATGTAAAGAACAAAGAAGGGCAGCCAGCAAGCGATGAAGCTGCCCATTATGAAGCCCAGGATCAGGGTGGCGCGTTTCTCCTTCTTTCTCGCCAGTCTCCTCTTCTCTCTCTCCGGGTCGCGCGGCTTCGCCGTCTTGGCGTCGCCGCCGCCTGACTCGTCCTTGCCGGCGTGTCGCGCCGCGTCGCCGTGCTCCTTCTTCAACTTACCTATGTGCTTGCGACCAAAGATCGGCTGGCACAGACGCAACTTCAGCGGCTTCACCACCGCGCATCTCGACACGACGCCGCTGTCCGACGATGAGGGATCGAACTCGGACACCATGTCGACGTCGATGCCGACGCTGGGCGCTCGGCATCGCGCCGGCACACTCTGGCCGCCCGATTGTCCGTCCCCGTTCACCGACAAGGTCGTCTTCAGGCTGCTCTTTTGCGCCGGTACCGGCACGCTCACCTGTCGGCAAAATTCGTACGCGTATCTTAATAAGTGCAACGAGACGATTTTTATCATAACATATATATACATATACTTCTATATTTATCTGAGGAATTACACTCTTCTAAATAGGAGATACACATTTTTCAAACAAGTTAAAAAATAAAATTTTATGCATATTTTTTACTGGTAAAAAGATTACTTATTCATATTTTTTTAATCCTTCCGTATTGGTAACCATTTTTATTATATGAGGATAAAACTAGCAATCCCTATTCAATTTTTTATCAGAACTTTTTAACGGATCAAAATGCGATCTGAATCTACAAATATGAGAGTTAGAAAATTGATTCTTTTTTTATTACTTTTCTTTTTTTTTCGTAAAATCAATTATTTTTCAAGAAAAAAAAATTTTAAATGTATCTCTTTTAGAGGAGACCACCTCTCTTCTTTTTCTTCTTCTAATCGTAAATTATGGAATTTTTAATTTGTTTTATCGTAGGCACATTGATTAGGTTGGGCAAAAATTATTTCTGCTTTGAGCTAAACTCGTTTAAAATTCCTGCCAAATTTTAAATTTGGATAGACATTTGTAAAAATAACCGCGATATACACGTTTTATGCACGTGCACGATGTAACGATCGCTATATCAGCACTAGTGCTATGCAAGCAGGTTTTTTGTGACTTTTTAGATACAGTATATTATTATAAATTTAGTTGTTGGTTTCGAGATAAGGTTTTAAATATGCGCGTAGTAAATTTGCGGGACATGTTAAAAACACTGAAATTTTCTATGAGAGAAGCCTTTAATCATTATACTTTTAAAATTTTTATATAAAATTACAGAATAAATTAATCCGAGTAATAGAAGTATATAGAAGAGGTTATTTAAAAAAAATTAACAATGCATTATACTTATCGAGTTAAGAAGTCAAAGGAAAGAAGCACATACACGTAATGTAACTTATTCATATACTATATGCATTAAAGTTAATAGTTATTAGTTAGTCTACTTAAGTTAATAATTAGTCTACTTATTTTTATGCGCAGATTTCTTCAAATCTCAGAAACTCAACTCTTATTGTTAGATTGAATTATATACCAAGTTAGACGTGTCTATGCTGCTTTTAACTGCGATATATGATTTTCGTACGAACATAGAATTGTCGCGAGACTCTTTGACGTGCAATTGTTATGTAGAATCCAAGGTAACAAAAGCGGGTATGTTCTTGGCGCTTAAGTTTGAACAAGACCTCGTACCGTGTAATTGCACGACAGTCAGAATGGGAAACTCATCCTCGCGCAATTATCTCTCTCTCCTGGTGTAAAACTACTGTATTTTCGTACGTAATAAATGCGACCTTGCTTGCGAAAATACGAATTTTCCTCATTGTCAGTCTCGCAATGTGATTTAATGCTCAAGCAATTTATTCACTGACATAATTCATCGACATAAGAATATGCCTGACGCAATCGAGTATTGAAAGCTTTTGCTATTGAGTGAGGGAAAACGTTTCGCATATTCTGTAAATACTGGATATCCATTTGCAAATTATCTAGTATTAATATTAATCATTAATAGAACACATGACAAACGTGTTAGCACATTAATAGCTTCGATATGTATTATAATTATAGACCTGTTGTCGTCCGAGCGCATATATCGGGAATATTGACTGACGCATCTCGATAGAGAGTATCGCTTCGTCGAAGAGACAGAACCCGCGCATCAATCTTATGATATTTGACATAAAGCAATGATTGTTGTCGGCAGAATGTCCTTTCTCGGTACGGACTTTAATTTATCAAGATATCGATACATATATACATATATATATATACATATATATATATATATATATATATATATATAAATAACAGTTTACGAGAAGCGATGAAAGACAGTAATCTAGCATGATATGGCGAAAGAAGCTTATGTATGATCGATTGATCGCATATCCTGATCCGCGATACTGATAACCGTATTGTATTGTGCTCCCTTTCGTCTCTTTCGATTTCACGGACTGTATTCCAATACGAAATGTTTGATTCCGAAGATTTACTACTTCTACTTTAACGTCCCTTACGAGATATCGACAATATGAGATATACTTCGATAGAGTAATGGTGAATGATATTGGTACAGAGGAAATAATAGCCAAAGAATATAAACCAGAGATAATCTGAAATTTTCGGTTACAGTGCTTTCAGTGTACAATTTTTTATTGTGTGTTAATTCTAAAAAGATTAATGTGTTTAATAGGCATCAAATTTAAGACAATAACAATAATAAATAATTAAAAAAATGATTAGTAATCAATTGCAGTCAATTGCAAATCGTAGTAATTAAAAAGCAAAAACTTCATCATGTAAAAAAGTATAGTGATTTAAGTAATTTAAACGAGTTATCTCAATTTATAAATTATAAAAGTGAGCACACTAGAGATTTGAACTATGAAAGCAAAACGATAAAAGTGTTGCAACAATGTGATTTGAAGAAAAGTAATGTTTTATTTTAAATGTATACGTCTATAATATTTTCTGAACTATATAGTAACTATATAACTTTCCCGATACTTCTACGTCAAGCTTCAAATTTCGATCTTGGCAGAAAGTGCTCTTCAACACAGTTAGAAATCTTACCTTCAGCGTGTCCTTCTCTTCCATCGGTATACTGATGCCTCCACCGGGATCAGCCTCCGACGTGCTGACGTCACTTGCGAAGTCGCACGTGACAATCGGTATCTGGACCGGTTGGTTCTCGATTGTCGCGACATTCTCCATGACTGATCCCGGTGTTTTCTTGGCGTCGGTCGCCGGCGTGCTCTGAGTAAAGCTCGTCTGTCTGACGTCGGGCGATTCCGGCGGAACTGCCGCTCGTGGACGTGGCTGCTTCCGGATGCCGCGACGCGCGCGAGCCTTGGCAGCGAAGTATATACGTATGTAGACGAAGACCATGATACAAGATGGGATGTAGAAGCTGCCCAGGGCAGAATAAAGGACATACCCGATGTCCTCTGACAGCTGAAACAGAGATAAGCGCGTTCCTATAAGCTTTTTAATGTCACACTTTACACATCGATATTAATACTACTTAAGTTACTGAATAATAATTTGATATTAATTTTAATGTTTATATTATAATTGTTTTTTCCGTATATATCAGAAAATAATTTTCTCTCGAATATGGTATTCTTCAGTACTTCGTAAAAAAAAAGTGCATTTGTAGCTTTGCGCGAACGGATTGGGCAATAACTCCTTTTAAATCTCTTACTCTACAAAGTTACGTTTAAGATTAACGCATTCCATTTACCACTTTACGATGTATCGTCACCGATCGGCATTTAACGAATTGCTGGTTATGTAGGTCAATTGATTTTCTGTTGTCATCTGCACGATATGCTCGATATCTATAAGTGGATAGTGCAGAGAGAGAAAGAGAAAGAGAGAGAGAGAGAGAGAGAGAGAGAGAGAGAGAGAGAGTAGTTCTTCTGGAATAAACTCTGGAAGGCACTCTAACTTTGGCACTCTATTTCTGGGAAGATCTGATTTCTCTCGATGTCGAGAGGATGCACAACATTTTTATAGTGGCTTTCAGAAGGTGCGATACCGGGGCTAACTGGGTTTACGCCGTCCTGTGTACGTGCAACAGACCGTGTTGCAGTCTCACTTTAAGAGCCGCATACACGCTCTCGTCGGGCGTAAATATGAGTGCCTGAATTAAATTTTACTTAATTCGCGCGATGCAACGTGCGGTCGCGCATATAACCCCTCCGGCCTTAAACTGTATTCAAATTTACGCCGTCGCGTAATTCGCGTGCGAATCGTTTTATCCTCGCGCGAACGCACACATTTTCAGCTCGTGTCGTAGACTTTACTTCCGTTAATGTAACTACTTTATTAGTTCGTTCCCTTCTATCTCTTAAGAAATAAACTTGCCAGCGAGCTACTTGGCGTAATATCTCATTACGTCGAATTACCAGACGATTTAATGCAAAGTAATACGGTGATGTATAAAAAAATAACGACATAAAAGATAATCTAAAAACACTAACGTGTAAAAGCGTACTTCTGTGCGTATATAAATTATTTTCCAAGATTACGCGCGCGTTAAAGCTGTGAACTTTTCATAAAGCGCTACTTTTTGAAAGCATATATAAAAAGTACAAATAAAGCACGGATTTTTCTTCTCTCGAATGAAGAAACAAATTCAAGACTTTTAATTGTAACTGGGTTGATTTTAATTTAGAATTTAGCTATATATATATATATATATATATATATATATATATATATGTATGTTCACCCTTTTTACTCTGTTCTTAAATACATTCAATGTCGTACGATATCGATTATAGACACGGTTTTGTAGTTAGTGGAATCATTGTTCTAGTTAATCGATATTTTTTCCAACTATTCTTACGCTTTTATTCTATTTATATTCTTCATGATTAGCACATACAATTTTAAAACTCTATTTAAAACTATAAAAATTTTAAAACTTTATAAAAACTATTGATTAATTTTTTATATAAATATATATTTGTTCATGCTACACTATCCATTATCATTAGCTGTACGACGTTGAATTTTATTTGGTACTGTCAAAGCATTACAATTGCACTTTGTAAAATCCGTCTACGTTAAAGTCTTAAATTAAAAAAGTTCGAGAATGACTGTTAGTCTAACACTCGATAGATTCGTTTCCCTGTCGACTATTAATTACTCGAAACCTTTAGACAAAGACGGAAATTAAAGGACACGCGGTGTGAATTTAATTTTTCGGTAGTAATTTCTAGGTTTTTAGTTCCATATATTTTCGCTGTTTTGCTTTTTATTATTATTCTTTTTCTTTTACCTATTCTCTGAATGTATCTTCGCGGAAGAATACTGCGCTCTTATCGCGACAGGAAAATAAATTTCTTAAGGTGTACCAGGTGTACGGTCATAAACGCAAATGCACGAGATAACGAGGAACATTTTCAGTCAGAGGATTCAAATTTATAAAACCGCAAAAGTCAATGTGCAACACCCAACCAAGCTTATTTGTCGGTGCAACGCTATCACGAAAATATAGATTTGTCTTTGTCTACTCGCGTTGAGAAGTTTGTGAAATACTTTTAATCATCGGGCTACTTCGCGAAGGAAAATGTGTTTTATCTTTCGCCAGGAAAAAAATTTTTTTCTGCGTAAAAACTTTATCCCGCATAGATGTCCGCGATCGCTAACAAGAGAATTAGTTCAAGTCGATCATTAATTTTAATGAAACTTCTTCTCTGCTTTTATATTCAAAACAATTAATCACTGTATTTTCCAAAGTTACGATCCCTTTCACTCAACAAAATCTTAAAATGCAAATGCGTCTAAGAGAAGAGAAAGATATATATATATATATATTGTTTTATTACAATTGTCTTAAGAATGGCAGATAGTAGTTAAGGATAAAGCCTGAAACGAATGATTTTTTTCCTTTAAAAGAATTCTTTCCATTTGGATGCGGAATTGAAGAACAAGCCTGGAGAGCCGACCAAGCGGATAATCCGATGTCATTTTCGTTCGAATAAAGATTATTCGCGCTTCTACCCCCTTCGCCGTTTGTGAGATTCGCGCATTTACATTTTGACAATCTATCGGAGTAAAAAAATTCCGTTATGAACTCTCTCGCAAGAACTCCGAACCTGGAGTCCCTCGTCGTCGCATCGCTAATATGGGCGCGAATACACACGAGGTAACGAGTAATTCCGCGAGTGGCGAATGAAAATTCATGAAAATATGAATAGTAAGGACGCGAGCGAGTGAGGATCGTGTGTAGTCAGACTGACGCGACGCAGGTCTCGGAAAAGAAAAGAAAAAAAAAACGAAAATCCGTGAAACGTTTCCCAGAGGAGATACCTGTCACGCGTGACAGCGCGCTATTTTCCAGAAACGAGAAAGAAAGAAAGAAAGAAATGCGCCGACACCGCGATCGGATCACAGCCTCCGTGTCGAATATCGGGGAAGAAATGATCCAAAAGGAATTTCTCTCAGTAACGTGCCCAGAGAGAGAACACAGACGATTGCTTTGGACATACGCCAGATGGATCCCTTCGCGCTTTTCCACTGTATAAACAATGAAAAGTGTACGCAAAAATTCGCGCATTCTCGTCAGTCATCTAGGATTCCGACGATGTAAATTCACGTATGTCATCTGCGCAATCTATATGTATGCACATACGTTCGACGAGATAAAATATTACCTCGGAGGGAGAGTTTGCCTCTTTCGAATCTCGCTTTTTAACAATTGACGATTGAAACGATAATCCGAGTCGAAGATGTTGAAAAGGAGAATTCGAGATAGCGAGGATGATTCGACACATTCGGTGTTCAATATATAATGCGTAGTCTTCGCCATTCTGACGTCTTTGCCGCGTACATATGTATACGCATTGTGTGTGCGAATGCGTGTATGCGCGTGATAAATTGATTGCTGTCAATTCTATGCGCTCTTATGGCAGAAGGAAAATGATAGGGTGGGTGGATGAGGGTGGAAAAATAACAGGCGCTAAAAACTGGCGAAGAAAAAAAATGAGGGTGTTATAGAAGCGGACAAGTGCCTTCGCCTCTGAATGGAAAAACAAAAGGATTGAAGGATCATTCGAGTAAATATTATTTTTATTATTGCCTTTAGCATTATTATTATTACCTTTTTTTCTTGTAAAGGAGCTCTCACCCGCTTTCTTTTTTTTCGCTCGGATTTATATACGTATATATTATGCTTTTTCAATTTTATTTCACATTTTACTTGTCTACGTACGAAGCTCTTTTGACAAATTATGAATGAAGAGGTAAAATTAAATACCGCAAAAACTACATAGATTTTGTTCGGGATATAGTCCATATTATTTTCCCGCACGTCTCTATACATTATAAATTATAAATTCTAATTTTGCTGAATATATATTACAACATATAGGTATGTATTATGCAAAAGCTAAAATAACAGGTAATCGATTATGGATAAATTTTCATTGTCGATTTCGATATTGCGTGTTGTGCTACTAAACAGGAAACGTTATTAATATATTTGCTACGTAATTTAATAATGACAATCGGGATGAAATCGATCATGTTACTTAGAACATTTTTGCAAAATAAATAATGGGATATATCGCGCGCTATAAAAGCCGAGAGCGACTGCTCTATTTATTTATCTTAAAAATAAACAGGCGCGCGTTCACGCTCGATATTTGAAATATTCGGCCAGAAAGAGCTGACTTATTGGGGGCTCCATATATGTGCAAATCGAACGTTTCGGAATGTTAAAGGTTAAAAGTGTACAACTTTTGCGAAGCGGAGTTGCAAACGTCCGTCCTACTTCCTTTATGTTTGCCGGACGTTGTATAATTAGGATTGGATAGAAAATTAGGGCAAGTTGGGCACTGGAAGCTCCTCGTTTTCGTACTGATTGACGATAGTGTCAAGGACAAAGTGATATGCAAAGCGATTAATGTCATCCAAAGGAAGGGGAGAAGGAGATGAAATTACTTGTACACTATAGCCGCCCGTATTTGTTCAAGTTTGTTTTGCGAGGGATGATAGCACCAGGGCGAACTTGCAGAACTCTCCCGTATGTGCTGCGAAATGTAATAATCTAATGACAAATGAACATCGGCGATATGGGACCATCATATCCGGAGTAATCGGTCGAACAAACTATAAGGACCTCCGGTGAAGACCAATATAAATATATTGCCTCATCAGTGAGATACTAATTCCGTTATAGGATCTCGTAAAAAAAAGTAATAAATCCATAGTGTTCTGTCGCTAATAATTCGGAACAATAAATGCATAAAAAAGGGGAATTAAGAATTAATAAAATTATATTATTACGGAATCGCTTAATCAATCGGATACAAATAGATACTGAAGGAAATTCGAGAAATTCACGTGCTCGATAATTACATAGAGTCAATAATTGTACAGATATTATCTTTCTACGCAATATAATATTACAAAATGCATAAACTCCAAAGTATTAGTTACCATTGCCGTCGTTATCGTTATACTTTTAAGTGCAAGTTCATACCGCGAAATTATAGCAATCCAGGCACGTTCACGTTCCATAAAATCTGGCACGAGTGGTATGCAATGCTGGCAAGTACCAAATTTTCTGTCTTTGTGCATACGCGCACGCGCACGTATTACGCTGAATGTAATAAGTATCATTTGCGAACCATAATGATATTTAATGGACATCCACAAACCAAGAATATCTCATTTTCTTCCGCCAAAATAAAGATAAATACATTTTGTCCGACCAAATTAAATAAAATTCATCCTTTTCTCACCCTGTATTCTCTCTCATTGCCAGTTTCTCATACCTTTTTTTCTATCGATATTTTTTTCGTTTAGTATATGTGTGTGTAACGCAATCTTTCTCTCCGATTCTCTTAATTGCTTTTTTAAGTCGGCATCATGCTGGGAGGGAGAAGATGGAAAGGATTGCGTATGTACGCTTTTGGCTCATAAATCTCCGTCAGCTGTTGTATCGAACGAGCGAGTATATGTGTAACTGGAAGATTACGTTTTCGGAAGGTATATTAACGTGGGATCGTTAACGTCACTCGTCTAAGCTAATGCGAAGCTCCCTCTCTGGTTCCTCTATTCGTAAACGTGAGCGTTATAAATTATAAAACTGACATTAACATACATAAGAAAAACTAATTTTCATTATATTGACATTTAATTAACTGAACGACTGAGTCATCTTATTGTAATAATAAATTGAATATTATATTTTTTTCAACAGCTTTTTATCAGATATAAAAATATATAACATTAATAAAATAATCGTAAACTTCTCTCTTTATTTCAAACAGTCATTTCCTATAATTATATTAGCATTATCTTTTTATGTTTGAAAAAAATTGTTGAGAAAAAATATTCAATTTATCCTTACGACTGTATAAAATTTTTATACAATTTTTTTAGAATATGAAATGTATCACGAAAGAGGGTATAGCTTATCACGAGTGCCCTATAATATAATTCTTGGCTTAGGAGGGATTCAATATCGACCTATGATTTGCCGCTTTTGTCACGAAGTTTAAAGATTAGGGTTTTATCCTGATAAATCCTTAATCTTTAGGGTGCTTCCCTTTCACATTCGCAGCTTTGCTTTGAGATACTTCGATTGATACTCTCTTTGTCACGCGATCATCGGTATTATAATACATCTGCTCGAGACTGATACGACGACAATCCATTATTAATCAATGAGGATACGAATGAAGAAATTAATTTCGGTTTCTAGTACATGGTTAAGATGACAGTAATATATATTGCACGTATCAAAGTTTAGCAACATTGCGTGTCACAATGGACACTGTTATGATGGATCTTCTGTGATATACGATGTTAAATTTGATACTCTGCATATTCTGTTACATATAGCACTCTAAATGTCCACATATTGCGGAGAAGAGATATAAAACCTTTCATTCAATATTAAATCTAAATATATTTTTAAACTTTTTTATGTTATTATTTTCTATATATAACTATGGCATGACAGCATCTTTATTTGTAGAAATAGCGAATCGTAAAATATTGACTTTTCACTGTATTACTTTTTTTTGTATACAAAACAATACTTAATAACGAAACAATGACTTGCTATTCTATTAGAATACAACAAAAGTCGCGTTTTTATTAGCTTGCAAACAAAGCCGCAGCGATAAGAGAAAAAAAATTACAGTGACGTCAAAATGCAAATACACACGGAAAATGACACGTAATTAAGATCAAGAATATTTGTACTACTTGAGGAGAGATTTTTCCGAATGTCGGAGCGGAGAGAAAAGTTCTGACGTGCGATTGTATCGAGAAAATTACGTGCTTTGTAGAAAAAAGAAAGAAGAACCGAAGCGCGTTGAAGAATAATCAATAGGACTGTCAGAAACAGATGAAAAGTTTTTGATATTGGAGTCGCTACGGCAACAAAAAGAACGGTTTGACAGAGAGAAGATGGACCGCTGAACGCACCGAGAGAACGAATCCGCGTATAATATACACGACCTGGATTTCGATTATTTTCTCGTTTTCGCGTAAGGAAATGTCCCTTTTCCATCGAGTACGCCTTTTTCTACTCTTTTTTTTTCTTCTTTTTTCCATTTTTTTTTCAACTCCAGGAGACGTTATAACGGACGGGATATCTGGTAACGGCGGAGGTGAGAATATGAAACGATATGGAAATACGGTCTGCCATTTTATCTTCACGCGAAGTGCCATATCGCTTGAAATGAAAGCTGTAACTCTGCTATTGCCTGGCACTGAATGAACTGTGAGCGCGACAGGGTATGTTTCGTGTAACACCCAAATCTCATCGAGCCGGGTTATGATATAGTATGTAATTTCATGTGTTTATAATGTAATTCTGCCGAGCATAATGATCGTAATATTTTTTAATAAATGAAATGGAGCATATTAAACACATTAAAGTTGAACAATAAATTCGGCTACAATGGCCTTGTATCATTTTGACATGATTTAGAATTTAGGTATACGTAAAATTTTCCCTGCAGTAATCACATAATCGGATGTGATAACTGTAGGAATTGCATGGATGAAAAAACAAAATATTGTCATAATAGGCTTTTTAATTTTCGTAAATCAATATTTATAACGTGCAATTTCCATATCAAAATGATATTATAAAATTTATTCTTTACTGCTGTTTCAATAAGCATAAGTTATGCTACATTAAAAAACAAATCTGAAAGCAAAATATTTGCTTCAAAGTTGTTTTTAACTCTGTTTAAAGTAATATTCACAGATTTAAATTACGCGAAACTTTCCACTTTTATTTTCCGGCTTATTATACAAATAGTAATTAATTTCAATAAAAGTATTTTCTCTGCTTGCTAGTTTGTTCATCCGATTGTGCAAGACAACATCGTCATTGTTTGCATTTATAGCTAATAAGATCTACCCAACCACTGCAGATTTTATATTCTATTCAAATGTATTCTGCCACTCGCGCTTTTGCCTTCGTTAATTCAGTACACAATTGTCTCTCCACGCTAATAGCTTTATAATTTTTATGCAAAATTTAAGTTCATCGTTTAACGTTTCCAAAATTGCATATGAAAATGTATCTCCACACGAATAAAAATGTAAATAGTGAATTTAATATACCATCATAAAAATATTATATCCTTCTTTCAGTAGTCTCTTTTGTGAAAAATTATATGGTTTTTACGAGAATAAAAAAAAAATATTATCCCTCGGTTCCGCGGAGAATAATAAAATTATGAGAAATATCGTAAAAAAGAAAAGGAGATAGAGAAAGAGATAATGATGGATCCTCGCTTACATATATTTTTCGCGTTAATGAGTGTTTGATTATTTATTTTCCTTCTATCTCGTGTTTGCGAAAAGTATATAATAATAATATAATGATAAAAAGAATACAGTTCTTTTTATATCTTCCGCGTATATACATACATATTATACATATACATATCTTATATGTTTTAATTATACGTTCTTACTCATACTATCGCATACATATAAATTTAACTTGCCGTATCTCGTAATATGCATCTGTAAAACGTTGGGGATATATATGTATGAAGTTGCGGAATGAATTACCATACGACGGTGTTGAGCAGCGAAATACCGCGGGGAGCAATAAAGGTGTACCTGAGATTCCTTGATTTGAGAGTCAGCGAAAATCAGGAGAAGCGCAATGTCGTATGTCCGAGATTGAAACACTAAATCTTCATGAGAGAATAGTCTCCGAGAGAAAGAGAGAGAGAGAGAACGCGACGAAAAAGACAGAATGATGATTCCGCAAAAGAGTCGTATCAGCTGACATTAACCAGTGCGCGCAAATGTATGAAAATAACATTTCCCCCGCATCATCATTAATTATATCCATCAGGAGGTTTAATTTGTTTCGTGAAATATTAATTAATCGACAGGCGCGGTCGAGGTACACCGCAGATCATTTTACGAAGCTTGTCAAATAAATTAGCTCCGGAACTAAACATGTACACACATTGGTATTGGTATATATACAAACCAATACTAACACGATTATTTTCTACCAATATACATATATATATATATATATATATATATATATAATATATATATACATAGATGTATATTAATTTGCGCATACGAGGTTTCGGTATTTAACGTTGCTCGTGCAACGTTAACATTATTTAATTGGCGAGGTCTAACTACCGTGATCTCGGCTTTTCGCGCAAATGTCCCGCAAGGGAATCGGTGTCGACGGTGCCAAGAGAGAAAACAGACAGAGATAGAGAGAGAAAAAAATACTCGCTGGCTCGATGCTCGCAGGGGCGTGCCTGTCATAAGCTTTTAATGATTTTTTTTGTCAATTTAATTTCCCGGTTCCGACTACCATAGCTCCGCTGGAGTTTGCCGTGGGAATTGCGGTCGGGTTCGACTTGCTGTCGGAGCTCGCGCGCTCGCCGGTAATTTCGATCCTATCGGGAATATACCGCGACCGCGACGGTAAGTCCGTACGAAGAACAATGGTCCCGGAGGAGAAAAACAAGACGTGGTTGCCGCAGGGGAGAAGCGAACAGAGAGAAGAAAGCGATATACTGTGATACGCACGCGCGGAAGCCGTGTTGCTCCAAGGACCTGGAAAAAGAAGAGGGATGAGAGAGCGGGCGAAAGTGGATCGTGGAGGCTGGGGATGAAAGGACGTGAAGTGGTTAGAGAAAAACGACGACGACGACGACGACGACGATGGCGATGTCGCGACGAAAAGTGAGTCGACGAAATGAGGTGACGACACGATGACACGACGAGGTGGCAAGAGAGAAAAATTCATCCCTCTTTCTCTCTCTTCCTTCGTTTTCCACATTTCCGGCGAAACCCCGTTTCAAAAAGGGAAAATTTAATTTATGTAAATTCATAATGCTGCGTGAGCACTTGGTGGTTTACCCGGTGAAAATCGACAAGCAGGATATTCAAGCGCGTTCGAGCTCGTTTATGATTGAGGAGCCACAGGCCCAGCGCTTTTTCTTCCCCCCAAAAAAAAAAAAACGTACAGTGTCGGGCAAACAACGACGATGGAGAGCGTGGATACGTGCCGCGGCATAGCTTCCGGCTTAAAGTGTCCGGCCGCCCTATCGCGAAGATGCGTCTGGTCGCTTCAAGCATGCATGACCACGTAAGCGGGATGCGGCTCTAACGCCGGTTGGCACACATCCGTTCCATTTCTCGATCCATTTTCATTAATTTCCGCTTGGTCGGTGAAAAACGGTGCAACGTACAAGCGCTTATACGATATCCTTACGAGATTTATCGCGATGGCTTATTCTCTCGCTGTTTTAGATTTAATTTCTCGGTCGAATTCGCCGCTCGTAATGGAGTAATAGCGACATTGTTGTTGCATCTTGCGAAATTCGCATCGCTTAACGATAATAATCGTCAGCTGTTCGCGTTTTCGCGTAGTAATATCGCCTTCGATAAATTCGTTTATTACTGTTATGAAATGAAAATGTTATGGAGGCAAATGACATACTTGGCAATGACGATTAAAACCAACAATTGTATATAATAATTGTATAGTCTGCTTCATGCAATTTTTAATTAAAATCTTGTTTTCATATTTATCGAGAAACTTACCGTGTATTAATAATCTTTTTTTTTACGCATTTGTTTCTTTATTTTAATATTTTACTGAATATGGATGATCTTTAGGGATATGAGATGATAAGAAAACAAATTTTTATAAAATACAACACACATAGTGGGTCAGTTTTATAGAAATAAAAATATTAAATGATATTTTCTATCTTTTTCTCTTTCTGTGGTACTTTAAAAACTAGGTGAATTCTGCCAACTTGGATAATTTTCTCACACACATATTTTCACTGCGCCCTTTCCTACGAAAAACTTGGAAACTCAAATAGCTTTTCTTTTCTTTCTCGATTTGCAATCCTTCTTGTAAATTCGTTCTCAGTCCCAGAACAAAACTATATGCAACCCTCAATCTGTAAAAGTTATTAATTTTTATAACTTCAGAGACCTCTACGTACCTATAATATTTAAATTAGATACGTGAGAAAAGAATATATTTAAAATTACTTTGATGTGTAAACGCGTTATATAAAATACTTATTAATATATTCTTTAATATAACACACATAATATTTGAAATATTTATAAAATAAATTAAGAGCAGATAAAACAGAGTGTCATGAATCTTATTACATTTTACGGAATAAACTTTTCCGTTATATTTTAAATGAAAACATTCCGTTATAACAGAATTTATCGGTTATATATTCCTTGAATAATGTTAGTATAATAGAAAATAACAAGACGTGTATGACATGAGTGCACGAGTTCTCCAAGTTGATGCTGTCGTAGAATTTTCACGTGATAGCATAGGACAACTCGAAGCAAATTGAGAAACAAAACTCGGTGTGCAGTTTCATGGTTAAATTCTTGGACACAAGTAAACTGTCTAGAGTAGTTTCTGCAAAGGAGAGGTTACGGGACTTATAAACTTTAGCTTAAGTCATTTTAGAAGAAATCCAATTATCTCTCCTTCATATTATAGCTTCACAATAATAAACTGTCTCTCTTTTCAAGTTTGAGAATCAATAATTAATTCATCGAAATAATATTATATGTAATATATTATAAAATAATATATTATAAATAATATTATATATATTATTTATCTGGGATTATGTGAATAATAAAATGACGAAAAACCGTTTATTTTTTATAAACCATTTCCACAAGTGACTTAAGCGCATCATCGTAAACCAATTTCGGCTATTGATGTAATATAGTTTATTATCGTTTCCCATTTGGATTTGCAATACATGTACAAGATTGCAATGTTCTGTAGTTGTTATGCTGATTTCGTGGTTTTCTAGCAATAAATCATCGTTATAATAGTTTTCTGTATATATAATAATATCGTGTACGGTTAGAGATAGCGCATTAATTGCGCATTAATTGATTTCGCGGTACATGTATGAATATATTAAAATACGTAATGATGAAAAATATAATATAGACGGAGAACATTTCAGAGGACAAATTACATGAAAAGTTACATTCCCTTTTCAACATTTGTTTTAAAGCTGGAGTATAACGACATTAAAATATTAATTACTAAAAATTGTAAATTATGCATTTGTTCTACTGTTTTACTATGTATTTTTGTGCAAAAATATATTATACTTTTTTGTAAAACATAGTACGAATATTATTGAATATGACTTCTCTTATATGTTAGTATATGTTCATGTTATTATAATTATATGTATATCTTATATTCTATTTATGGAAATTTGATGTATAATTTATATCTTTTATTCTATTTTATGATAGAAATTGGATAAATCGGATTATAGATTTCCTATATTATTACGAATCGTTATAATTAAAGCTCCAAGTATAAATAGCAATAGTAATCAATTAATTAGTACATTAAAACAAAATCCCTAATAAATTAATAATTTACATCAATAAATTATATTAGAAAAAAATCCAATCCTACTGGGATTTAATTGCTACTTATTAATGTTTCGATTTGATTCAATGCAGGCAACAATATGGAACTCGCTAACCGTAATCGATTAGAATGGTTATATTATATGAATGTAACCGCTATTTGACTTTCCAAATGTCGGTTTAGTTGATTGATAAATTTCCGAAACTAATCAACGCAAAATATCGGTCACAATGCAAACGTCCTTTGTGTTCAATTGAAAAACGATTATAATTCTAAAACAATATATCTCGATATATCAATGCTCATTATGTGCTACTTTCATCATTTTAGTCAATATAACAAGCTTTGCGGACACACAAAATATCCATATATGCTATATGCAATGTTCGTATGTAATATTTGTTATATAAATTATAGAATTTATAATAAATTTTCAAACAAAGCTTGTGTAATTTCACAAAATTAAAATTTGGCTAACAAGAATTTTATGTAATAAGTATTTAATTAACAGTTGACATGATTGTGATTTTAAACGCCAAATTTTTATCACATACATAGTTTTATCATTATTATTAAAAAATCCTATTATATTTTAATTATATTTTTTAAGTATTTCTTTTTTATGTAATAATCTTATTATATATATATTTTTTTTAATTTAATTTAATTTTATTCCTATCTTATTTTTATACCGTATATTCATATTTCTTATTTTATATATCTTATTTTATTCATATTTCTTTTTTAACTTTTTGCTTATATTTGTAGTAAGCAAATACGATTTTTCATTGTATCCAATATTGTACAATATAAGCGTATAGCTGTGCATGTATTGCATTCTCGCAATGACATGTGACGTCTCTCGTTTTATTTATAGCTATTTTCTGCGTACGTGTACAAGTTTATTTTGCGTAGGTGCAGGTAGCTTTACTCATCCCACGTCCTATATATGCGACAACTCTACTATAAGTCAATTGAAAAATTAATTTAGCTTGAAAAAAATTCTAAAAAGAAAGTATGTGACATACATTATTTTTTGCACGCGAGATCTCTGTTTCAAGACTTGCAGCTATTCGCGGCTAAAGCTAATTGAGATTAAAAGTAGACAAGAATCGTATCACATAATAAATGTAACATTAAATGCTATAAAAAATTAAATGCTATAGAATCAAATAAAAATTCGTTATATTGTGAAAATAATTTTCTGAGAATATCATATGCAGAAATACGATGAATAAATTATAATTATAATTGACTATAATCGTTAATAGATTGATTTAAAATACATTAGAATATATGATTGTATTCCAATAAATATCATCATAATTAAAAAAGTAAAAAAAAAACTATCATAAAAAAAAACATTTTACAAACTTTATTTTTAGTGGAGTATTCTACTGCCATTTATAGCTTTCTGAGTTTTCCAATTTTAATATCCTTTCTTCGGTTGTCTCCTCCTTTTCATTTTCCTTTCTCGTCACGGTTACCTCATTCATACGAGTTGCTTTCTCTTTTTTTTTTTGCACTTAGACAGCGATTCTTTCTTTTGTTTCGCCGATATCGCTTGAATCGACCACCACTTTCTCAATACATCGTTCTCTTTTCTTGCATTTTTATCTTTATCCGTTATGATGCAAAATGTCTTCTGTCCATTTCACATTCTGAAACATATCCTTTTTTGAACGGATTTTCTCATATCATGTTTTTCTTTTGCAAATTGTATACTTCTCTCTCTTTCTCCTTTTGTTAGTTTGTAACTTTATTTGCGAGATGCAAAGATCACTATATGATCCTTTTGTTTCAACATACAAGAGAATAAAGTACAAATAATAAGAAATTGTAGATATTATTTCCATATAATTTAAATTTTATCTATAGGGTGTATGAAAACTATCCGTTCACGTAAAGGTAACTCAAATTTATGTATCGGTACATAAGTATATACGTTCTTCTTTCCATCTTATCTCTTCTTCTCTTTCTTTCATCTTCTCTTCTGCTGCTTTATTCTTTTATTATTCCGTTTATCTCCTAAAGACGTTCGCGCGAATGAACTTTCGACGACACGAAACGTAAGTATATACTACTTCTATCCGAGAGTGGATCTGTCAGGGGAATATAAAAGAGGACTTAAGCGAGATTTAGCAGCAGATCGCTCAATTACTTTGCTATTCCGAGGCGGTCGTCGTTATTTTCTAGCGAAATTATTAAAGCGCGATTGTAGATAACTCTCGATATTATAATTATCTGATGATTATTAATATTGATGAATGTAGCCTGATGAAAATTCCGATGAAGATGCGCATTTCAGAATAATATTATTATTGACGATTTAACATAACACAAGGTTTGTTCTTGAAATATGTATGCAACATATTTTTAATTTTTGAAATATAAACGCTTTTTGTTAAGATATTAAAAGATTTATGAAATACCTAATAAGCGCATCGCAAGATTTAAACGAAAGAAACGCGTTAATAAAAGGTTAGTAAAGTTAAGAATTTTGGGGATATTTGGAACCACATGAAAGTGACTACGAAATGTCATCGGAAATGCATAATGATTCACATGAAAGAGCGAGCAACGTATTAAACCAATAAGAGACTACATACGGAATAACGGATGAGATAGACGTTGCATGTTTCAACAACCAAAATGAAATTACTTTCATATATTTCTGAAACCTAAATTCAGTTTTAGCTTTCATTTCGTATTAATCCAAAATTGGAGGAACGCATGACAAGATGACTAATTTGCTACCAGCGATATCAGCCGATTCTGGAATGAAATAGGTTGCGCTGCCGATGACAGGAAGGTTTTGTGAGAGATAAAGTGAAATAAAATTTGTGCTATTTGCAGAGAATAGAATTTCAACGAACATAAAAGAGAGATTTTAAATACGTCGAAATTACTGGTGACACACAATTAGAAAAAGAGAAATCTGCAATATATAAATAAATAAATATATATATATATATATATATATATATATATATATAATATACATATACATATATATACATATCTTTTAATTTACTACAAATTTATATATTTTTTTTTTATACACAATAAGTTTTAATATATAATTATCTTCTCTATCATTATTAATATATAATAATTTTTTCGGCTATTACTTGAATCCTTTGAAATCATTATAAATTAAGATAAATTATGATGAAATAAATTTAAGCAATCATGAGGTAATTATTAATATTATATGAAAAGAGAGAAATGTATTTATACGTAGTTGGGGATAATAAATATTAAATGTATGTTTGCACAGATTCAAAACAGTATTACGTTATTAATGAATCCACTGCAGGAGTTACCGTTGCGGTTTAAAAATATATTACATGAAGCACATATTTCACAAAGAGATTTTTTACGATTTGTTGAAATATAATTAAACCTTTATAATAATAAATATTTACATATTACTAACAAGAAAAACTTATGCAATTACAGTTATATAATAAAACGTTACTAAATAATATTTATTTACTGATTCGTTAATAATCATAATAAAAATAATTAGTAGCTATAGTAACACTTACAGAATATGAATTTAACACATTTGTATATAAATATTAAATCTTATCAATTATTTTGTGTCTTCTTTCGAATTTCTCGTTTATTAGATAATGCAATGCATATATACGTATGTACATTTATACAATATAAAATTATATGTATACTCTTCTGACAAAATAATTTTTATATTACGAGAATATAGTATATTGTAATTAATTAAATAATATAAAGTTTATATATGAGAATTATATAAATGTTTCATACGTGCGTCAGGTTTATTTGCATCAAAAATATTCTCATATATATAGTAAATAAATGAAATTGATTTAGTCATAATATATATTGTTAGCAAATACATTTTGATTACTAATAATCATATGCACACATATATTTTTAATGTAAAAACAAACGATGAAGAACACACGTAACATCAAAACATTTAATAGCATCAATTTAATAACAGGTTTAATAAAATATAATTTTGTGCAAATTCTGATTGAAGGAAAATAACGATTATATTCTGCAAACTTAATTTATCACAATACTCGGTCAGAGCGTTATTTCGTAGCATAAAATTGTTCGGTAGTTTTGCATTACAACAAGATTAAATTTCAGATGGGCAGCGGAAAATTATCTCGTGTAATATTACAATAATTTTTGTGCTTTGACTTTAATTAACGGAAGCATTCACGGTACATATAACCGCGATTACAATTATACCGTGTTCATATACATATTACATGAACATTTTCTATGCTTGGTAATTAGAACTGTGCTCAAATGTTCACGAAATAGGTGTGGACAATTGCCATGTAGCAAAAAAATTTCGTTTAAATCGTTCGTTACTTATATACACTCGATATATGCCGACGCTTGGAAAAATATGGAAGAATATGGTAAAAACACGATTATGGTCTCTGTGGGATTAAATAAAATGTTTCGTCGGTACGATATTTCTCTTCAGTACTCTCCTAACAAATGTAGATGCGCGTGTTTTCTTTCTTATACGTTTGTATGTGCATATATATATTTACATATATCGCCGTATGCGATTTATGGATATGGTAAATGGAGACTGCTCTTTTCTCTTTCTCTGTTTCTGTATGTATATTGTCCAATCGGTGAATCGTCGAATGCAATTCTCTACCAAAGTTGTCTACTGTCTCTGTTGAAAAATGTAGTGCGCCTGTGGCGCGATTTTCATTTAATCCTTGTGCACTGTAATTTCACCAAGTGATCGCCACGTTGTCGAATATACTGAAAGTCAGTCGTGAAAATAAGAGAAACGATTGCATTTCGTCCTCTTTCACGGAACAAATTCAGTCGTATATAAAAAAACGCCAAAAAGACAATTAGCCGTAGTAAAATAATTATGAATTTTTCTTTTCTTTTTTCAGAGAGAACTGATTCCCTCGGGAAAGGATTACATATGCTGTAATTGATCGATACATTTTTTTTCATATCTTTTCTATTGATTGGCATCAACAGTTGTTCAATTATTAATGTATCATGTCTGGAGCGGAGTGTTATGTGATAGCAGCTGTGTACGTGTACACACTAACATAAGATTGATATGGCACGCATATAGGAAGAAAATTTTACAGTAAAAATTACATTAAAAATACATTTAGTACAGTACAAATTACATGAAAAATATTTAAAGGTGGAATATGACATTAATAATATTTAGTCCTATAAAAAATATAAATTATGCATTTGTTCTCCATTATTTATCAATGATTATGCCTTTGTTTGTGCATGTAATGCAAATATTTAAAAAATTTTTATTGTACAATATTTGTTTGTGAAAACATAATATGTATTGAATAAAAATATTGTGATTTTTCATATATGTTAGTATGTTCCATGATTGCAAAAATTATATTGTAATCGTTACTGTAATATTTTCTTCATGTAGTTTAGTTAGAAGTCGAGGTAAAAAAAAGCAACATTTCGGCAAAGATACATCCTAAAAAAATTTTTTTGATGGAAATTTGTCAGGATCGATATCAAAATAATAGTGTTGCGCGATCGATTGGCGCAGGAAGACTATTGAATACTCGACCAATCTCCGAGACAACGTAATTAGCGCTAACTATGTCACGCGCTATAGTTTACGCCGTACCGTAAGTTCGTGGGAATTGCGCAAAGTTAATTAAATGCAATAACATTCGTAATCTCCTCGCTTTCGCGCTCCGCTAAGTAACTAACGGATGCGATGAGATTTCAATGTCAGGTAAATAAAACGTCTAGGAGATAATTGCAGCTTACCTACATGCAAATGGGCTTAGTATTGTCCGTTTCGCTAATTAATGGTACGATTTGTATTGCTGCAACATAAATAATGTTGACTAAAATACACGATTTGAGAAGGTATTCGTTCGATTTAAGAAGCTTCCGTAATCACAACGTGGAACTTTATACATATATTGATTTTTGTATTTTTTTCTTTGATATTATATTGTATATTATTTGAGATCATTTTTATTTGCAAAAAGCTGCGTGTGTAATTAATTTTATATAAAATCATTATATTTATTTATTTTATTTTATCTTCATTTTATAACATTTCATATTTATTTTATTTTATATATTTATTTGTTTATATCTATCTGTTTGGTATTTCCCTAAATGTGTGTTTTTATTAAGCAGAGTAATATATTTTTTTATATGATAAATTTCCAGACAAGTCGCATTAAGCGAACATTTAAGCTTTCAATCTAAAATTCAATTTCAGCGATATATACGCAAACTTTATGTATATTCTAGCTTCCGTAAAACTAGATATCGCATGATAAAAGAAGTTTCACATATATATATATATATATATAATATATATAATATATAATATTATATTGTACTAGAGATCTAATATAGTAAAAATATTTTTTAAATGTAATCAATACGATAGTGGTCTCTCTACTCTGTTCTCGCGTATATTATAATTAATTCCAATTCTAGTACCAAATCAAATCGAAAGCCCACGCATTGACAGTGTATATGTACATTTGCCTTCAAACAGCGACGTTGAATGTCCCATGACGCGTTAGCGTTCCATATAGTACGAGCCGATATTGCATCTAAACGATGCACATCGTTAATGCACTTTGATGCATATATCTCTATATGACGTGATTGATTTTTTTTATCAACCTCGTTTAAGCGACGCTTACACCCAATTCATCCCAGGATGATGAATTTGATGAGCGAACATCGGGTGCTTTTAGTTAAACGAGTTTTCCTCACCTTTCTGGCAGACAAATGACGGAGTAGAAAGCAGATCGCGGATTTTATGTAATATTTATGCTGCTATTAATTTCGTCAAGCTGTTCCAATTTTGCACAAGCAAGATAAAAAGATAATATGTATCAATAAGGAAAAAAAAAACATATAGAGTTAAACTTAGGATGAATTTTAACTTTAGTATAGAAAATAAAATTTTTATGAGAAATGATTATTTTTTTTCGTAATTTTTTATATCGCTTAATGATTTCATTCATCGAAAGCGATATTTTTGCGCCAATAAAAATAAGCGTTACAACTTGGACGTTTCAAAATATCGCACAGATTTATTAGTCAGAGGATAATACGCGATTTGGATAGGGCGTCAGAAGAGTTACGCGGATCCTGCAATGTGATATATAGATGTATTCGATCGTGACCGTCCGACACGGTGACCGCTTCACCGCAAATGGGTCGCACATCATCAGCACAGCCGAGCGATGACCTGTGACCATCTAACAAACCGTAAAGATACCATCAAGCGACCGATCGGCGGCGACATAGAGGCTGCATGCTTTTCATTGAATAACGTATTAAATGCGTCACTTTCACAGCCATTTCACCGATTAACATACTTCATCCGCCTTGCGAATAATCGTCATTGTCTAACTGAAAATAAAGTAATAAATATTTGCAGACAGTCGATGTCTATGCTGGTTATTGCTTGTCAAAATTCATCTTTCACGCGTATCTATAAAATCAAAATCTGTAGTGATGTGCATCCACGTCCACGTTTAAGATGTATAAGATTGCTAAGAGATCGCGTGATAAAGGATAAGTCAGGTCAACTAGCGGTGCTTCAGTCAATTCTACATTCCAAGATAAGTCATAGCCATTGTGCAGTAAGTTATAATATTATAATTGAGTTATTGTCAAAATATCCTGCTTCCCGAATTCAAACCTGGTAACACTAACACTATAGTTATAAGCACCATTGGTTATGCTGTATGGTGACTACAAACATAGCGCTCTCTCTCTCTCTCTCTCTCTCTGTAGTACAATAGATTGTTAAGGGCGCGTATTCACCAAAACATGAATTCTGTATTGCTAAGTTTCGAGCTGAAATTTCCGCCCTATCAAAGAGCTTACTCATAGCATCTCAAAGCTATCGTCAGACTACTTTAGGAACAATTAACAGAAGCTAATCTCTCCTGTATTGCTAATTATATTAATTCTGTTATATAACAATTTATAAGTAACAACAATACGTTACTTATTAAATTACATAAAGGTCTGAATAAAGTAAAAAGGTGCTTTGTACTTCGAAGATTACTTTATAAGATTAATGAAAATTATTAATGCATAAAATGCTTTAATACTCAGTTATTAATGACACTCTTTCTTTCTCTTTCTCAATGAAGAAAGGAAAGGAGAAACGTTATGACTACGCGTTAGTCAACATATATATATTGCGGCTTATACAGGGATTATGAATTACACGAATATAATATAGAGAAGGATAATTAAACAAACATGACGGTAATGATACCTGCATCAGCGTATTTACGGCATCACCGCGCATCACACTGTACTAATAATTGTGGAAATGTGCGTACATCATTCTCGCAATGTCACAAACTATTCAACAATGTGACATATATATTACATATGTAAACTTTTATAGACAATGCTAGAATATCAAATATTTCCTTTGTACTATCTATAACAATTACATTTCTCTTTTATCGTTTAAAAATATCTAATAAATTTATGATAGCGTCATACATTATATGCATACATTTTACGCAATTAAAAATATTTTGTCTTGAAAAATATATATGAATGTAGATAATCATTATTCGCAAGTATTATATGAATAAAACTACGCACACATAATATCGATATTATATATTATATGATGAAAGTGCCATTAAGTTTTTTGATAGCGTTATTACTTAGATTTTGGTAAAATTTAGTTCAGAAATTTAATAAACAAATATTCGTGTGAAGAAAAGAATCATTGTTTTAAGAAAGGATACCAGCATGTGAGATAAGCATAGCAATCAATTATTTGATTTGCACATGATACTATTGTTTCTTGCTTTAAGTTTTATATTAACATCGAGTGAATGGTTTTACAGCTGATAAACATTATCGTAGACCTTTTTCTTTCACTTCATGCATTGGCAATATGAGATCTCTAATCTCTCTCTCTCTCTCTCTCTCTCTCTCTCTCTCTCTCTCTCTCTCTCTCTCTTCTCTTTTATACATAATCGCAAAATAATATAATAAAAGCTCATTTTCTTGTTATTAACATTTTTCATCATTTGATATACTATGCACTGGTACGTGTTTGATCAAATAAACAAATCGACGAACCGTAAAATGTTTTATATGAATTAGTGCTTTCTATTTAATTATCGCCTTAAGGTACATTTTTTTAATAATGTTATGCGGTACATTATTGCCTGATTAAAACGTCTGATTACATCACAATATTGTTATAAGAACAAAATAGCTTAATTAATATGACATAATTTATTATACTATATAATTTATGAAATAATACGTCGATAAACTTTGTAGGCAATAATAATAAATATTAATTATGAATATATACCATGTAAATATAAATATATACCATGACTTTCGTCATAGGTTTTTTTAATACAAAATGACGTAATCAATATATTACTTGACGTTTCAACTTTGTTGCAGTTTGCTTTTTTTACATTCTATTATTAGAAAAAAACTTCCCTCCGGCGCATTCTATAAAATCCTTATCGATTTTTTTTTATAGCTAAGCCGAGAAAATCTTAAAAAAATAATAACCATACATCATAAACTTCCGGGTAATTTAAATTCGTTATCTCGTGTTTCCCTCGATTTCCGACCGCGTTATTCTCACCGAAATATGAATGCTATAATAAAGCTGCGCTCATCTTGCCCCTTATTTTTAAATGCTGATTAACGAGGGACAGATATATCTTGTCCTTTTCATCTTAGATCTCTCCATTTCCGAAAGATATTTCTCAGTGCCAGAATTGTTCTTTTCATAAGGAGATTTAGACTATTAATTATACTTATCAATTATACAGATAACTAACAACTGAGTAATAAAAATTCATAAGAAGTATGTTTCGCAACATTTAGAGGCAAATTTGAAAAAAAATCAAAATCTTTATCCGTGTCTTCTAAGATAATATTGTGATTTTATTCTTGCTATCAGAAAAAATTTTCTAGAAATTTTACTGACATTTGTGTTTCTCCTTGACTCTCAATGAATATATCTGAACACCGTTTACCCTTATCCATAAAAATTGCGTATAAAAAAGTCTCTGTAGCTACGATATACCTACTTTCACCGTGACATGTAGGCGTTCGCTGTGTAGGATGTATTTTTTTTCACACACTGTTTATAACCAGTAGCAAGTTAACTCACTCTAGTTCTCAAAGACGATATATTTTTTGCCGTCAAGATATTTTTATTGAGATGACATTTTTAGTAGACTCTGTCTACTATTAATTATGGAAGGAGAGTTTGATTGAGTCAGTAAAAGTCCTATATCTGACTTAAAGTTTTTCTATTCATTGATCGTCAAAACAACGATGTTATTCAAGTTTTTGTTGAAATCTCATAAAATTTTTAATATTGATGCATAATACATGAAAAGTCTACATATGCGCATATTAAATATAATATTCCCAAAAAGCGCAAAGAGGCGAAAAGTGAAAAAATCATTGTCTAAAGTCTGTCGAACTTCAATCCCTCAATGAACGTATGTGTTGTTTAACTCCCTGCATGATTTTAGGAAATAGGTCAGTTGATAAATTGCAGAGAGCCCAGTCTCCCGCGTTCAGTGTAAATAGAGGCAGGCCATCGTTTCTGTACAGTGTACCACACAACGTATATTTTGCTTTGTAATCGCGGCTGTACACTATGAGCATAATTATGTGCACACAGTCTATTTAATTATGCTTATTGCGCCACTACACTACATCCGTGGTAAAGCGGCTTTGCGAAACTTGGGGCCGAAACCGATTGCGGTACGCTAAAACCTCACAGTCTCGCTCTTACTCGTATCTGGCACGCGTATATAAAAACTTTTTACATAGAATGTTCCGCGAAATTCCGACGACTCTTTTAAAAGTGTGACATTTTTATTATAAGCACGATACGAATTCAACACTACCGTAAAATCGGAAACCATTATCTCTCTTCGCAGAGAAATTACTTGAATATATTTTTAATCAAAATTAAATATTTTAAATAACCGTATCTCCGCCTCCATCTTCAATTCAATGAAATGTATAAATACATACAATAGTTAAAAAATGCAAATGTGTTTATATCATATATATGAATCTGTTGCTTTTATTCAAGTACATCTCGTGATACTCAGGGATCGATTCTCTATAAAAGTATGAAAAAAATGAGAATAGAGATAGAGTAATAAATGTCACATGACAAAAGCGTATGTGAAACTCCTACGTGACATTTATTAGAAATGTAGTTACATGTGTGGTTTCAATTTAAAAAGAGCTTTTATTTTTCTCAAGTATCATATATCAAGAAGTACGCGTTATTAAATAAGCAATTAAAACAGAAAGTATTAATGCCACTACTTTATGATTTATAAACTTTTTTAATTGTTTATTTTTAAGATTTGCTCTGTTGAGTATAGCGTACCCTAAGTTCTTTATATATTTTTTATATATAGTTGAAGTCCTGTTATAACGACATCAGTTTTAATGGAGAGTCCATTTTCAGAAGCCTAGAAGTTACTACAATTATTTTTTTAACTTAATGAAAGATAAAAATATTAATTCAATAAAATTGTTTTATGTTTTTTCAAATTAATTATTATGTTATAAATTGATATGATGATAGCTTCTGTAAACAACTTTATCGTATTCTTTTTCACTTCTTCTGCTTCTGTAAAAAACTTTATCGTATTTTTTTTCACTCATAGATTCTTTGATGAATTTAAGATTGACTTTTTCTTAACAAAAATGTAATGGAATATTTAATTAATAGTTGATATTAAAGATTAATGAGGTTTCGGGAACTAAATCTCATGAACGTAAATAGGCGACAGAATCTTCCGAGTCAATTTCAAGAGAACTTTAATTATTAACAGTTTCAATTCAAGATATTTGAAGAAAAATGAAAGTTAAAAAGTGCTCTCTAAACAAATTTTCAGAAAGAATCTATTACGTTCATTGTCAAAGAAACCATTATTGAGACACACATTTTCTTTGTATATTTTTATATTACATTGTAGTAATATTTCAGTTATACACATTTATTACCCCATTAATTTTTTATAATATTTTTTAATCAGCCAATAACGACGCTATAAGATATCAATGCATTTGAAGAAGCTATCCGATAGCATACTTCGATTCCTGTGGTATCCGACACCGAATAAGTAAAATAGTGATACCCGATAAAATTTATCACTGCGTCCCCAGAGACATCCTCTATACCATAATCGATGGCCAAGTTCTCGAATACGCTATCCAAATTCCATAGCACAAATTGCGTGCCAATAGAAATCGATAACATGGCGCATGCCATTCTACGTAACTGGATTCGTAATTAAAAGCAGAATTTTGCAACATGAGGGAAAATACAACTTTTATTTTTTTCGCAAAAAATTTTACGAACGCGAAGTTACGGTCTCGCCTTTTATCACTGAATCCCGGAAGTAACTATTCTCTTTCCCTCTTGGAGTGTCCAGAAGATATCTGAGTCGGTTTCTTCTTTAAGTATCGCAATCGCGTCTTATTACTCGTAATTGACTCGTAAATCGTAACAATTTCTTCTCGTTTCACCGTCCGGATTTTTCGGAGGCCGCATAGTTATATATATATATATATATATATATATATATATATGATTTTTCAAATCGAGTATCAAAACAACGCAACACTAACTTTGTAATAAAAAATCGATTTTTATTGAATTTCATCAATGTTAGAGAAAAATTAGAAATTTGTTGGTATTTTTTTTAACGATGAAAACTGCTTTTAGAAATAATACGTTGATGTGTTTGAATATGAGAATTTATGTCTCGTTGAACTTCATATAAGCATATAAGCATTCATTTAGCACTGATGTCATAAACTTCGATTTTGTACTAATGCAATGTAATGATGGCTGTATTCCGGACTAGGAAAACCACTGCGTTCGCGATATAAATATCTCTGCGTTTAATGTTGCGTTATTTACTTTACGGTTTACCTCATATCGCGTAAAACGCGCTTTAATGCCATGCTCGGTATTTCATTTAACAATGAAATGAATGAATTCTCTTGGTGCTTTGTACCGCGCGCGACCAAGTTATTTGGTATAAATTTTGCCCGAGTGTTTACACGATAAATTTGTTACGCTAAATTTCCTTATTTCACGCGTCACCATCGAAACTCTTGTTTAATCTTTATCCGAAATTTAATTTCGGAACACAGTTCTGACGCGATAGATGACGAGAGAGGTGTTTGAGCATAGCTCTGGGCACTAGCTGTAATTGGATTGGATTAATTGGGATCTCGATTAAGGAACTGAATTTGGGCGGTACAGCATGTAAGCGATGATCGAGCTGTTGCTGTCAGTTTGTCTAATTAATCACAATGTAACGTTGCCGATCAGATTTTTTTTTATATATAAAAAAAGAATTTCGCTCGTTTACACACATCGTATACAACTTTGTAAAAAATTGCACGAATAATTTTTGTGGTAAAAATATTTCGCAGAGAAATAGCCGTTGTAAATCAACGACGACAGCGTGAAGCGAGTTAATCGAATCGTTTAGTTGTACAAAAATCATGGCCGGAACACAAAGCTGGTTTCCAGCAAACCATCGAGTTGCCACCACACACTATCTACGCAGAAACTGGCAAGGGGATAAATCACATTAGGGTGGGTCGTAAATGGAAAATCGTTCCGAGAGGGTGAATCAATGGAAAACACATTCCTCAATCGCAACAAACGCGGATGTGGATGCGGTTCCGTGCGGAGTGCATCAAATCGAGAGTAAAGCTAATTCGATTCTGCGCGTTTCTTCCGTCCGTCCGAATTAGTTCCCTCTCTTTCTCTCTCATTCGACAGGATTTCGTCGAAATGGTCGCGAGTCACGATCGGACCACGAAGGGAAATGGAGGCGGGTCCATTGTTCAATGGAAAGGGGAAAAAAGAGCATACGCACTGTATAAACACGGAGGACAATGCTGGAGGCGAGAAGCGAATTAACGCGACGAAATCGATCGGACAGATTTCCGCGGTGAAAACGCGCGAGCGAAATTCGAATTAATTACGCGCATCCCTTCGCAGGCGCGGAAATTCTCTTCCAGAACAAAATCACACAATGCGAAATATGTGCCACGATGCATGTGTACCGCGGTTAGTGCGGTATGTAATAGCACTCGAACGGATACGAGTGGTTCTCCACTTTGTCATCGTTGCGCATGGTGGATAATAAAACTAAGGCCGAAATGGAAGGGCGCGAAATGGCCCGAGTATGTGCGGTTGCAATGCGTTTATTATCCTCAATTCCGACGTGCTATATACGGATTATACTATTTGGCAAAATTCCGTACGTGTAATAGTATTAAACGAACGCGAGGACGCGAATACTTTTTTCAATTTCGATAAGTTTCGAATTGCAACTTAACTTCACAAAATTTTTTAATTATATTTTTAATTTATATATTTTTTTTTTTTTTTTGCAAAAGTTTCTCGAGACAATTTAATGTATTTCGTCCCATCGATCTTTTTTAAAACTATTTTCATAAAGTTATACAGAAATAGGTATTTCAAAGTTTCGTGATATTAAAAGTCTCACAATTTAAATGCTAACTGACCCTGTAGCTCTGATCGTTCGCTGTGCAGAAGCCATTACACGATTTTTCACATTTCACGGTGAAATAATCCGCTGAATGGTGGCTGGAGAAACATAGCCAGATAATACAGAAGCGCGAATGATACTGTAGGTGTGGAAGGAGGACACGATTGTGCGCTTTTCTTGGTGGACATTTCGCGAAAGTTAATTTCACGGAGAGAATTTCGTTCCTCTCTTATCTCCTCGCTCTACCTCGCTTTTCTCATGCGACCGACACCCTTAATAGCGGTTCAGAGCACACTAAAGATCGCTTCTTAAGGTAAGATCACCGGGAAGAGCGAAAGCGATGCATACGATTCGCGCAAATTTTGCGTAAGAATTAAATGACCCTTGTCGAAACACGACGAATGTTAAAGCTGAATTCATCCATGAAGGTATCGTACGAATCCTGGAGGCAGATTTGTCCCGCAGGCTAACTGCAGTTGGATGTTTCCACGGCAACTTCGTTCGTGATCTCGAGTTCGACGGCAACTCTCGGGCTAAATACCATTATTTAGTCATTGTTTTGCATGTGGTGTGTCATCTGTGTTTGCTCATTCCAAAATCTACCTCTAGCTGACGCTAAATGCGATCATCTGTGACACTCAGCTTAGTTCTTGTATTTAGATTGATTGAACGTGGAAAGCAATTATTCTATGTAAGAAATAATTTATATACGCGTACAAAATGTCTACGCATATACAATGCGATTTAATATCGCATATTTCCGAGCAAAACGTAATCCTAAATATGTCGAGAAAGAAAGTATTCGGTCTTATATGACATTCTTTCCGAATTACATATATAGAACTCAGGAGGAAAAGAATATTCTGTGTGTGTGTGTATATATATATATATCATTAAATAATTTATCATTTTCTATTATATCAATTTATTTTTATAATTTGTTTTTCAGAAATTGTATAAAAATTCGTATGTCAGAATTTTATCGTCTTTCTCTGTTAATTTTATTTCTGTATACTTGCATTCATTTTCACGGTAAAACAAAAATGAATTCTATATACAGCTTAATATTTTTTTCGACGATTTATTAGCTTTCACATTTGATTTTCTTAATTATCACTCGCCATGCTTTTAACAGAAATCGCATCACAAAATGTTTATAATTAATTAATTTGTAAATAATTGACTCTTTAAATCTAATTCATTAAATTCTTTAACGCAGCTTGTATAACATATCTAATATGTATCTATGTAACGAAAACATATTCGAACATATAGATTTATTACGAGAACAGAAAAAGAGAAATTTCGTTTTATTCGTATAATGAAACAATATCCTTCCATATCAACCAGATTTCCTATACAATATGTATATGCAATCAAGCAACATACATTGTGCAAACTGATTGACGTTTCAAATGTTTCACGAAGATATTTATTACATCATACATTTTTTCCGACGAGTTTCGAAAAATATTCCTGGGTATAAAGTTTTTATAAGGTTTTATTGTTTCGATGTTATAATGCTACAGCCAATCAATTGGAAAACTCTGTAGTAGGAAGAATGTTTAAATGGATGGAAGAATTTCAACGATTAGTAATCGCGAAATCCAATTTAAAAAATTCTAAAAATTGAATAGTCTTCGAAACATTGAGCTTTGAGAATTCTTTATAAATCTGATAACAAAGAGAAAATGTTTTCCGAGAGTTTCGATCGGAAAGCGTATCTCTTATCGTTGAATATTTACATACAAATTAATTGAAACATGCAAACACGCGCGACTGACCAAAGACATATCGAACGGATATACAGTCGAATAAGCTACATTTCAGGACGACTAAAGGCAGCGCCTTCGTATAAAGTAAAATTAGTCGCCTCTCGGGGTGCCGTAACCAAGGAATATGCGAAACGATAAAGGAGGCTGATCCGTTTAATAAATGAAGTTGACCGTCGTGATAAGACAGAAAATAGCAGGCAGAAAATTCGCTACGGGGCCGAACCGCACAGGCTGTGTCGGGGCTTGTGTAACGGAGTGGTTTATCGAGAGTTCCGCGTGTGAGCGTACTTTAAAGCACGAGGGAAAAAAAATGCAACGAGAAGAACAGTGAGCGATCTCAGCCACGCGATAAAGTTAGTGTGAGCGACTTCTAGAAAAGGGGTTACCCAGACAGCGGATCGATCTACCGCAGAATACTCGAGAACGATTCTATCTCCTGAATCCTTAATCACTCTAAATGGTAATGCTGGCAATAACTTTGCCATGAATAACGAGCAATTTGAAAAAACGGACTTTTAAATTCGGAGATTTTCTGATCTTACCCTTTGAGAGAAGGAGGTTCATTTCCACTCATTTTTCATTACCTAAAAAAGCTTTATTTTTCGTCAAAAAAATCTTAAATATTGTGCATTAATAAATATTTACACTTTGCAAATTATTTTTTATTTTTGAATTTTAAACAATATGATTATAAAAAGTATGGAGTATCGTGTATCCAACATAACTCCAAAAACCACATATCGCTTACTTCATATTAGATATTAAAAATATCTGGTTTTCTCGATAATATATCACAAAATTACTGATACGATCTGCGAGTCAAACTGAATTTGACATGTGCTATATACGTTATTGTTAAATGCTATTGAATTGCTCGTGAATTGTTCCTTTAAAATACATTTTACAATTGTTTCGATTAAATGGCTGGGCTAACATTGGCGATGAATCAACGAGATTGCGGCAATGCGTATGTAGTTAATATACACGTGCGAATATATAGGGTACAATAAAACTAAATACAATCGTTCTCGAATATCCGACATTATTTACTTCATCTACGCCAGCGTCGAACGATGATATCAGGCACATCACAAATATGATTTCACCTTTTATGACAAGTTCAATCAAATTCGATTCAACGCTACTGCTGATAACAAATAGTGCTGATGTTGGCAAAGGTATTTCCAGTTTATCATCTTACCGTTGTTGAAAGTCGATGCAATTGGACATTTATTTACGCGTGCTATATTTTAATAACTCCTCACAATTATTTGACAAAAGAAGAGGAGACAAACGAGAGGAAAAAAATAATACTATATTATTATGTACAATCATATTATTGGAATATATATTATATGTTATCATTTTATTTCGCTGTATAGATACACGTGTGATTAAATTTAATTCTTAGTAATCAGACATAATTTTGATTAAAAAAAAAAAGAGAAAAAGAAAAAAAGCCTCGTTTTGCATGATTTTTACTCGCAAGTCCAACACGGTGCAGACTGTTTCTGCGTAAATGCGGCGGTAATCTTCGTACGTTGGTCGCATGTCAGCTTGAGTTTTCTTTACTAATGATATCCGGCGCATTTTATCTGAATCTACGGCGGCCCGCGCGCAGTATAAAATAGTCACGTGAGACACGCGGACCCCGGTGTGTCGCACACGCGATTGGTATTTATGGTACTGAGAACAAGCGTCACGGTTTGTAAATCTGTTCTTACATATTCGCTCTTGCACGTAGTAGCAACACGGGTTGCTTTTTGATTTGCGTATCGCGGGAGTCACGTATGCGCGGACGCACGAAGTCGGTGTAATATCATTGCCCTTCGGCGTGAATTATTACCGCGGAAGGATTAATGCAAATGAGAGGAGAGAGAGAGAGAGAGAGAGAAAGAGAGATCCTGGAAAAAAATGTTAATCTTCCTACGCGTTGCATAAATCAGCATACTGATGGGCGGAGCCTGGTGCTTAGGGGATGAATAGAGCGTAAGAAGTACTTCACCATTAGAACGTTTCCATTTACGTTTGTCGGAGGGCTGGTGAGAAAAGGAGAAAGAATGAGAGGGGGAGAGAAGGCAAATCTCTTTTAATTATACTGCGCCGCAGTTTCTCACTAATGCGCGCGATGCCGAGTAATTAGCATAATTTCTTGTAATACGCAAAGCGATCGCATGCTGCTTCGCGTAAGAAAAAATGGAAAAATATACGATATATATATATATATATATATATATATATATATATATTGGGTGACGCGACGCCTGTTCTGTTTATGATGCATTAATTACATACGTGCACGGAAAAAAAAATTAGCTAAATTTTAGCTGTCCAATTTTAGCTATGACAACTAATATTTTTCAGCTATAACATTCTCCGTTAAGCTATGGCTAAAAAATATTAGTTACCATAGCTAAAATTTAGGCACGATAACTAAATTTCAGGTTGCAATATATGGACATCTAAAATTTAGCTATGGTAGCTAATTCTTTTTTTCCGTGTGTAGTAAAGCAGAGCGCGGTATTTTGTATTCATGTAAGATATTTCGCGTATATTCGCGCGCGAACGAATCTTTTTTAATTACTCTAATTGGACGGACGCATTACGATATATAAAGAGCGGAAAGAGAAAGCAGCGATAATGAAAATAAATGAATTGTCAATAGCAGCATCGCATACAGTGACACATATTATTTAACACAATATTTATTAATCAATATTTATTAATGCGATGCGAATATACGATCTAAAAATGTAATTCTCTACAAAAATTCTGCTTTTAAAATAAACATTCTGCGATTTAGAGATATCTTTCTATACATACAATCCAGTTTATTTATTCTGGGAATCGACGTGTTCGACAATCTTGAGATAATTCGATCGAAATCCCAAGGGAGAGAAACAGAAAGTCTACTTTCAAAAGGACGTTTGTGCCCTCCTCCCAGCATTCTCTGCAATCTATTTTACTTTGTCAAACCCAATTCTCATTTTGTAATACTTGAATATTTAGATAAAAAATATTATTTCACAACTATACTCGCGCGACAAACTATATTAGCTAAATATATACAATGTGATATTTGTTTTTTTTGTCAGTAAATAAATTATGTAAAGTTGTTAACATGGTTTGCATAATACAATGATGAATTGAAATAAATGATTTAGACGACGATAAGTTTAAGTAATGAATAAATTTGAATAGCTAAAATATAACATGCTTACGTAATGCATCACTGACGGATTGTAATAAATTTGTATTCTCTCAGATGTGACTCGCGCGACGAGTCTTGCTTCTGCAAATGAAATTAGCTTCCAACTACAAATCATATGGAGAATTAGATAAATTTATATATCGCGTGTGATATACATATACGTCGCGATCCTCCCCGACGACAAAAATGGGGTAGTATAACTTCCGAGCGATAACTCATTGTCGGTCGTACATACTCAAACCGCGATTGTGTGGGTAGGAGATACGGTCGGTAATTGATTAAGGTAAATGGAAAAATTTCTCCGATCGCTCGCACACTTATTCAATTCCGGCGAACTCGTATTTGTTGTAAAATACGGGGCTGTCGTGGATTTACTGTCGCGCGAGAAAAAAGGCAGAATTCTGTTTAGAAAATGAAGCGAATGAAGAATGGCAAAAAACGAGACGAAACTGAGGAAAGGAGAGGGAGAAGGGATGAAGGGATGAAACGAGGGGAGGATTCTAGGAATTAAAACGAAGTACAAGTACCGCCGCGCTGGTCCACGGAGAGCACCGCAAACCAACACGAAGGAAAAAGACTTTTTAATCTTGTACATCAGCTGCAGCCATTTCGCTTCTGGTCGCTTGGGATTCCCTGCTCTTTTCTCTCTCTTTCTCTCTCTGTCTTTCAGTTTATCCACTCTCCCCTTCCCACGCCACATCCCGTTTTCTCACCATTCTTGAATTATCTCACATCCTTCGTCTTTGTCCGTCCTTCTCTATCCGCAACTATTTCACACTTTCTTCTCAATGTCCTCTCGTAAAAGGTCCGATCAAATTAACCTAACGATCGATATCCCCAACGTTCCGTTTCTTCTTCCTGTCCTTTACCAACCTTACAACGTCGTGCATTTACCATCGTAATCCTCCTCTAATCACAGTAGCCTCCGGCTACAGATTCCCACGGTTTTTGATTATCGTTAAGACGCAATCCGTCTTTCGATAGTGTGGTTACACGAGTAATTCGATCTCCCCTTGCTCTACATTCTCTTTCATCTTTTTTTTTGTGCCACGTTTCTTTACGTTACTAACAAGTAAGCGTGAAGAATAAAGATAAATTACAGAGCGTAGTGATTGCGGAGAGGTGGAGAGATTTATCACGTCCGTTTTTATTCCTTAATCAGCCGTTGCGATTTAATTCATTAGATCGAACGAAATACATTCTTTTCTGCCTTTAAAAAATTTTTTTATATATATTTACTAATATATATATATATATATATATACATGTACATATAATAATCCTAGAATGAAAAAAATAAATTGATGTTTTTACGCGTAGAAGCAAGGAAATACCTTTTTTATTTTTTTGTTATATTTTATATTTACTGAGACATATATATATATATATATATATAATAATTCTAGGATAAAAAAAATAAATTGATGTTTTTACTTGGGAGGAAGGAAATACCTGTTGAAATATAAGAGTCAAAATAAGAGCTTTTTCACCGGTCTATGTGTGTGTATTTTCAATATACTGAAAGATTAGTCAACAATGTGTCTCTATACTTCATCGCGATGCAATTTATTTCAGCGAAACTGTCGCTGAAAAATAAAAAGTCGCATATTTGTCTCCTTTATTCTATCGTATATATCTCCGCTAGCTTGCGCAGTTTCTACCGTCAACTACATCGCTTGTCACTTTGTGCACCTCGCGAAGCACGATCTCGGAACGTCGAGGATCATTGCGTATAAACTGCGGTGAATCCGTCGAACGGAAGCCGACATCGCCATTTTCGTCGTTGCACCGGCAAACGGGTCACTTCCGGCCTAGCTCGGTGCTTCCGCGTCCGGTTCCGCTTACCGTTTCCGCTTTTAATGCCGTTGGCTGGTTGCCTATGGATGCTGAGCAGCTGAGAGAAACAGAGAGAGAGAGAGAGAGAGAAAATAAGAGAGCGAGAGAAGACTATACCTACTCGTCAAGCTTTTTCCACCAGCATTACAAAAACTAATCTCCCTTCTTTATCATCACCCTATTTTGCCGGTTGCTCGCGCCCCAATCCGCGCATTTGTCGTTGTAATTTACACAAGCGACTCCCTGTTTGCCGTGCACGCGAAAACGTGTATGTATGCACACACGTGATCAGCGACGCGGAAAACGCGAACGTAACGTGACTCTATTGTAATCATCCGTAGAGGGTGGCGCGCAAATATTGGAATGACATTGCAAATATTTTCCATCGCCGGGGATCGAAGAAATTCCGGTATATAGTCATTTTCATCGTTGTATCATCAGCATTGAAAAATCCGAACGAAATTGCGATTGAACTCGCGACCGTATATCTCACTCGCATATCTCGGCTTCAGATGAATGTCGCGATATTTTTCTCGAATCGGCGTCACGACACGTTGACATGCTCGCGCCGATTCGAGAGAAATAGTTCTGGCTTCTACCCAGTGCGATTTCATATATATATCGTCTCTACAATTTCTCGTGCACCAAAGAGAACAAAAAACACTCATTATGGCGCAATTGTTTTAGTCTAATTTACTTAGCAAGAAACTTTATCAAATATCCGAGTTCGATCAATCAAAAAGTGATACGACAAAATATTTAATTGAAAGTAAAGTAAGTAAGACAGTGATATAAAATTAAAATAATTACTCGGTACCAAGTATATGCGTAATTATTCCTTTGACATCTCTACGCACCTTTCTTCAAGCTAATATAGTCACGCAAGTGACGTACAATATTCAATGTAGGCGTCGCAGAGGTGACGAAGGTTCACGACGAAGACCTGTCAAGCCTGTTCACCAGCGCAACTGTCAAAGAAGAACGAGCGATGATCGGCAAAATGAACCGATGCAAATAATTGGGGCGGCAAGTGAAAGCAAGGAGAAGCGAAAAAAGTGACACAAGAAAGGAGAAATGCGTAAAGAAAAGGCTATTTTGTTATACCTATATAATGTGCAATCACGACGCTGTTGCACAAAGAGAGTCGACAGGGTCTCGCAGGGGTTTGTACAGTAACCCACGCATCCCCTTGGCGCCATTCCGGCTCCTACCCTCTTAAGTCTTTGTACATAATAAGCAAAGGAGTCACTCTCTCTCTCTCTCTCTTTGGATCCCGGAACGATGATGCCTCCCATCACGGTTTAACGTGGGAAAATGTCAGCGAGTGGACGCGCAAAGCGCTATGAAGCTCGAGAATGCACATTGTAGCACATGGAGAATGCAGCCCGTTCCTATATGCACACATACACACACAATGGCACATATAATAAACATAATTATCAACGGTCGAAAGACGGGTCGGCAATTTCAGACTGGCTAAAGAGCGACTGCAACAATCAAAGTAAATGCAACAGCACTGGCAATTATGGTACCATAATGAATTCCCTAAGAGAACCGTTTCATTATTAAAGAGAATGTATCTTTTCCCCTCAATTCTCTCTTTTATAATAAATAATCAATGTTTGTTGAACAATACAATTGTCGTTGCGTGTCCTTTATATATCAATTTATCAAGATAGCGAATATATTTCATAATTATAAATACGAATAATAACGAATTGTCACAACATTTTTGTGCACTTCCTGCTTTTAATAATTTCAATTAATCATTTGATTCATTAAATACAATATCAAATAATTTTAATTCACAAAGATTAATAAGAGCTACTTTGTTCCTTTTTATCAGAAAAATATTACGAATCGCGTATGGATGATGAGTTTTACGTTTCATACGGGACGATATATTATCTGACTACACGAGGGAGTATCAAACACGATGTAATCAGCCGGGGAGTTCGCGAGAGCAAACTCACCTTCCATTCGGTGCTCTCGATCGTTTTGTTCTATAAATCAAGACAAGATAAACGGTCGATGACAACGCGCAATCCATACGGGAAAGAATTGCGATTTAATCCCGAATAAATTGGCTTATCGGCCAAAGGTCACATCTTGAAAAAAAAAAAAAAAAAAAAAACACGTAAGCTGCATCCCGCAGCAAATCGGCCGCCAAGTCAATTAAATGTTACGCTCTGTGTGCGTAAAACGAGTAGGTGACGTAGTCGAAACAAGGCTGGGGGTGGAGACGAAGAGAGAGGGAAGGATATAGAGACGTCAGAGAAAGAGAGAGTTTTCCGGGAGGGGTCGATAGAGTTGGGGTGGGGAGGATAAAAAAAAGGAGGTCACCGGCAACGAAATTCGCGCGGCAAACTCCAACTTTTTCGGGCGTGGAAATTTCGCTCGCCCAGCTTCGCAAAGTTATACTTTCCTCGGTTTGTACTGCCGACCCGACGATATTAAACCACTTTTCTTTACGGTGGTTAAAGCGAACGTCAACTCGAAATTAAAAGTTGCTCGCTTAAAAAGAATTTTTACGGTCATTTATGAAGCCGACCCCGGCGTCTTCGATAAAGGTGGATGAAAGAGGGAGGAAAAAGAATGCAGCTAAACACGCCGTCCGACAAAGGCCGAGCGAAATTGATGAGATCCAGACGTAATCTCGTTCGCATAATTACGCGATTTTATTGTTGTCACCGTCTGATCGTAATCTCTCTCACTTCATTGTTCCTCTGTAAAATTTGAATATCCATAATTTCTTTAATTCGCTAAAGACATTACTTGTTTGACGTCTAAAGTATTCTTCACGATGAATGGTATTAAAAGTTAAGGAAAAAAATGAATCGGAGAAGATTAAACATCCGACACTAAAACTTTTACGAATATGGTACGTATTATCTATATAATAAATATTCCAAAACATATTTATCTATTTTAAGCGTTTATCTTTGATTATTTCAAAACTCAATTTCGTTTGTGATTGATTGTGAATGATGGCTTTAGACAAAGGAGAGCGATTTGTGTGCGAAAAGTCACACACTTGTGCGTCAAAAACGTGTCGTTAAATTTGAAAAATAACGGAAAGCTAAAAATTCGTAAGTTTTATTTTCGGAAAGTTTATGTCGGTTATGCACGCTAGTTTATAATTTACGCGACAACAACTTGCGATATACATACATATACATATTACGCTCGCAGCATCGAAAAACCAGGTTTTACGCAATCCGTGGCATCAACACGTCGATGTATAAGCGCGTAGTAAAACGCGCATATACAAAATACATATGCATATAATATATATATATCGTTGACGTGGATGACGCGAATTTCACTGAACGGCGAAACGATTAATCATGGCACAATGTTACGTTCATCCATCCGCGTTCCACGCCGCCGCGGAGAATACGCCGGAAATTGGCCGTGTTTCCCCCTTTTCTTTCGTACACAAAGTAATCTTGGAGAGTGACCCGAGAGAGAGGTATACGGGTACATTGGCCGAATACATCGTGTACTCGCCTCAAATGACCCGAATACGGTATACGGCGCCCCACGACATCACCTTCCGTAATTATGCGCATCTATATATCCGATGATACGGTGTGTATTGCGGGCGATGCACATGCAGCATGGGGAGTTGCATGTGCACGGGATTCGCGTGACCTCGTCGAACCGATGTACCCGCCCGAGCATCAATCAAGACACGCGATATCTCGATTTCTTTCCTCCTCCTCCCATATAGAGTCGGGTACGTACACAGTTTTTATATATAACCACGGTGGGTGTTTAAAGTTGTCTCTCTCGCGCGCTTCTCTCTTTCTCTCCGCCGACGAGCAATCTGCGCCCGGGATATTGCCGATATTCGACGGTCATCTATCATTTACGTTTCGCTATCAATCCTACAAAGTGTTTCGCAGCTATCGAATTTCGGAGCTGCAGCTCGTACTACTTCGATCGCAGTCGATATTTTTCGGGATGAAAAATTAGCGGAAAGACATTGTTTCAAACTCCACACAATTCCGAGGGCCTTTTTCTCTGTTAAAGTAAGATTTACTCTCGTATCATAAATATCAAAGTTTTCATTTTTTTTTTTTTTTTTTCGCATTGCACGTTTTGACATTTCGAGTTTGCATTTTCGAAACACTTTTTCTAAACGTAATTTTCTCCAGGGAAAATTGACGCGAAAGTCGAAGATAATTCCGCGATACTTTATATATTTAACTTGGAAAGTAGCGAAACGACGGGAACAAGATTACACGTGGCGGGCTTGTATCGACTTTGCACTACTAACTCGATGACACTCGATAACTGAATCCATCTATCGGATGGTAACCCGCTTCAGCGGAAGTACAAAAGCTGATCGGAGAGTGGCGCAAAGAAAACAAGAGATTATATATATATAATCTCTTGTTTTATATATATATATATATTATATACACCTCTGACATTTGTATAAGAAGCCGAGCTGAATAACGAATTGATATTCGAGGGCTCGCGATAAGCATCAGCCGGGAATGCCGGCAATATCATATCTATTGTGCGTTCGATCAATTATCGTATTGTTCTTCGAATCGACACGGTATTGCTTTCGACGTGATTATAGGCTTTCATCACGCAAACCGGTTCCTTTTAGAATCGAAACGGAAGTTAATTCGATTACCACCGTCAAACATGCATAACCCCAATGCATAATCTCTTAGCTAATATGCTTCCTACATCTATTCGAAATTGGTACACGATCGAGTAATTTCCATATCAGAAATTGAAGTGAATAACCGCCGTTCATCTTTTTCATTAGATGCAGCCGCGGTTCTATCAATGCGAAATTTCATTCGCGAAGTAATCGATTGGTTTCCTGTAGAAATATATAGAAATTTTCTATTACTATTTTACATTTTAATTGTCAATTTTATTTATAAATTTTTTTTATTTTAGATATCAATTTAACTTTTTATTTGCAAATATAATTATTATAAATAACTTTAATTATAATCAATGCGAAATTTAATTCGTGAAATAATCAATTAAGTTTTGCTATAGAAAAGAATAGAAATTTCTTATTGCTATACTATATTTTAATTATAAATTTTTCAATTTTATAATTACCAATTTAACTTTTTAATTGCAAATATGAATATTAAAGACAGCTTTAATTATAATTCTAATATAATTTATATTACATATACGCACTTGTATCTTAACAAGTATATCAATTCCAAAAATGACTCATTGTTAGATTTATTCTCCATACAATTACATTAAAAATTTTTTTAGATAAATATATATAAAAGTTCTAAAAAGAAACAAATCTCGAAAGAAAAAAAGATACTCTGAAAGATACGTATTTCAAATACAGAAAAGAAATTGCTAAGTTTGTATTTATATTTTTCTGTTTTTCGAAAAAGGCGGATAATAATCCACGAATAGAGCACTCCTACAAAATATCATACTTCACACGCTCAACAGTAAAGCTATAACGCGAGTTTACGTTTTTTATGAGCAACACGAGTTTGGCAACGGGCCACAGCGCATGTATACCTTCACCTTATTGCGAGCCAAGAAAAAGAAGCTACGATTTCTAAGGGTGATAGGAAGAAACGAGAAAGGAAGAGGGAGAGAGAACGGGGTCTTTCCTTTCGGGCAAATATATACGTATGTGCGAGAGGGTAGCTATTACGTGGACCGGAAGGTAAGTAGGTAGTAGAGGTAGGCAGTTACGAAATCGCCTATCAAGCGAGAGAAGAGAGACCTACAGGTTGGCGTGACTCGACGTCTTCGAGGAACGTTTTCGCGTAAATACGTACGAACGCGCCTTATTACGTGTGCGTTCCCACACACACACACACACATATATATATATATACACATACTCGCGCGCGCATCGAGCACGTGTACGTATCCACATAATATACATGCGGGAATGCGCCCTCCTTTTGTGCAGGCGCCTTCAGGGTGCGCCTTTCCATTCTGACCGTTATCCGTTTTTGCACTATTTATAGAGGATGAAAACGCGCGTCGCGTAAAATATAAATAGAAGAAAAAAAAATTCCGCACCTGGTCGATCTTCTCTCCGGCTTTGGAAAATCCGGCCCGGCTCCGCTGGTGGACTCGAACGCCTCGTTCGTCTCCTCCTCTCGTCGTCGTCGCATCGATCACGGTATCGGGTGCAACTGAAACCCCGGCGCGCGAGAACGTGCTAAAATGCCCGTAAACGAAAAGGACGACCACGACGAATCACGACGGACCACATTGCATTTCAGTGCGGCCGAAAATATAGGGAATGTGCAGGGCGCGACGTAGCAGCAAATCTTGTTCGTATCTCCTCGTCTCTTTATTATATAGGCGCGCTCTTTCGCACTGTGTAATCTATTTTTTTTTTTTTTTTTTTTTTTGTCGACGAAGATTTGCGAAGGTAATAAAATTCCCGCGATATTGCGCAATGCCATGCGCGCGCGTCAATTTTTCATACGAGATAAAAAAAAGCTCGCGATGCATTTCATCATAGTGCGTCCGCGATTGAGAGAAGGAGAGAGAGAGAGAGAGAGAGAGAGTCGAGGTCCGCGACTGACTTTTAATGATTCTCGCAAATACGATCGCAATCGGCGCGCGTGTAAACGCATTAGGATGACGTCATTAATTTCAAGTGTCACTTCAATCGGGGACACTGCAGATATCGCGAAATCATATTTATTATGTAAAGCGTATTTCTACCATATGTACAGCGATGCGCGCATGCATTAGATGTATACATATATATATATATATATTTGTGCGATGTAATTACAATTTGATTTCCATTTTATAATCACTCGTCCGTTACGTTTCACTACTAAATTGCAACATTTATACCCCGTTCTCCCTCTCTCTCATCAATCATTAGATTTAACATATTCTCTCCGAGGCGAGAACTCTTAATTATTTACATCAGCAATTACGCAATAATATACACATCTACAATTTACATGAACATCATACAGTTATATGCTTTAACATTAAATCTGATTTAATTAAGTGTGATTTTATTACACAAAAACGATAAACTGAAATTCACTCATAATTTATTAATGAACTTTGTAATAAATTAAATAAAAATTATATATATATATATATATAAAAGACAGGTAATTCTTTCTTCTTGCACCATTCATCGATCATATCAAATATGCATGATTATGACATCTAGCTTACACTGATTGCACATTTGCTCTAACAAATGGATATAATTGCTGTTTCATCGATCATCCCATCTGATTGCGTATAACGTGTTCGTAGACGTGTTGTAACGAAAAATATAGGCCGCGTAATCGCGTAAATTAAGTCTGGAGATGCAATGAAGGAAGAATGCATAAACGGGAGGCATTAAGTTCGCGAAAAGGGACGCGACATTCCGGGGCGGAAAAAAGGAAAAGATTTTCACAATATTACGATGTTAAAGTACAGCCGTGAGACACTTACCGACTAATGTTTGCCGCGACCAAAGAGGATTAGAGATAGTGGAAAAGCGCCTTTAATAAGACTGCCATTGTAAAATATCGCTATGTGCAATTTTCGCTACTTTATAGTGAAAATACATGCCAACCTCATTTCTTATTGTCGTTTCTTAAGCTCGATGGTAAATAGAGTGCGCTACATTTATTCTAACATTATCCAGTTTCTAAATTTAACAGATATTCCTCTTTCTCAAAGAGCTGTTTAATAAAATGGAATATCTATAAAATTGTACTTTATTTGTATAAATTTGTATTAAATATTAAACGTAATTGCAAACTTTCTTTTTCCGCAAGTTTTACCAATCGATTTGGTCGTTAACCTTGTTATATAATTTGCTTTTTGTGCCTTCATAAATTTTTAATCTGAAAAAACACACTATTCATATAGAAATTGCGATCGGAGTTGAACCGATGGAAATCTCTATGTTGTATTAATAGAAGCATTTATAAACTTTCTGTACACTTTTTTCAAAACGTGAATAATATACAGATTTGAACACAAATATAAAAAGCGTTAAAACAAAATGATGAAACGTTAAAGCGGAATATTAAAAAAGAATGGAGCAACAATATTTAATATCAACTATGCAAACAATATGAAAAATGAATATGCGTCAGTTTCTGCTTTATCTACTCCTCTGTTGTGTCTATCAAGACAAATAACGAATGTATAATAACGTGCAAAAAGAATAGAATATCTGTACGAGAGAGAGAGAGAGAAAGAGAGAGGAAAAAAATACAACGTTCGTACTTATAAATTGATAACTGATAACACTACGAATAATATTGCGGAGACGCGAGTTATTAATACGAATACGCGATATACATGGAAAAATTAAATACGAATATGATAGGAAATGAATTATATCTTGCGTGACGAGTCGCCGTTATGTACCACAGCGTAAAATTGCATCTAACCTGTATTTTACACGTCAGCTACCGTATATAGCTATGTAGCGTGAAATATAATTCTGTGTGTTCGCTAGGCTATTACTTGTAATAGGGGCACAATGAGTATCAGAATAATACATAGCTGTGTTATCGGATAATATCCCCCCCGATTTAATGTAGAGAGAGAGAGAGAGAGAGCAGAGCGTTTGCCGAGAATGAAGTTTTCTTGCCGTTGATGTCATTGTTAAGCGGGAATACCAAAAGTAAATCTGTAAAGTATGCTAATAATAGAACGCAACGAGCGGGCAACAACAATACGCGCGAAACGCGTGCAGACACGTGCATAATGCATCGTAGGTACGCTTGCATAATATTATTGCTTTGTCAGCAATTCCGAGGAAAATTTGCATTCGAAATAACGCGCCAAACTACTTTTATAACGGAATAAAATCAAAGAAATAGGACAGAAATGACTACCAGCTATAGCGAATAATGAAAATAATATCGTAAGATTTGATTTTCAAATAACTTGGACTCTAATCAATTTAATTTAGTAGAATTCCGCATTCTCTCTTACGTTCTCGCAGTTTTCGTTTTGTAATGAAATACATTCGTCATAATTTCATATGACAAATTAATTCGATCTACTAAGAGATATTATATTTATATACACGATATGTATCTATGTAAATGAATGAAAAAAATTTTAGATGATTCTTTGTTGAAAATTAAAGGGGGTTTCTTATATAAACATATACTCTAAAAATAAAAAAAAATTTTTTTTAATTAAATAGGGGTTGTTAGTTTTATCCCCTTATAGCGATACAGGAAGATAAAAGAAATATTAATAAATATCCTTTTTATTAGTGAAAAATATCGACCAAGTTTTTTAATCTGTTTGAAATTTAGGAACAAAATCTTCCCTCTTTAAAAAATGTAACTCCTCAGGGAGGGATATAAGAATATATGTTTATATAAAAAACCTTCCGTAATTTCCGTAATTTTTTCTGTGTATTATGCACTCGAGTATATAAATGCTATCGAAAAAATTTTAGCGTGTATACGCATGACATATAGTTGAATCGATTGTTTAATTAACATGTCCCAGTGAGCGTATAATTACTGCGCAATTATAAGCAATTATAGGTCACATTGTTATGCGTATTAAATGAAATTTAGATTAAGTCGAGAGAATTGATTTGCGAGAACGGACGATAATATCGTACGTGTGTGTATATACACGTCAGTGTTTGCCATAATATGTCAGAATATGTTAGATTTGCACACAATCGGTCGAGGAGTCTGGTAGAATCAGAGTACGCAGTTGTGCCAGTTAGAACTGGCCACTCCGGCTTAACATTCTACCGAAATCCTAATGTATATGTATATATATATTCTGACACGGTTTGTGCGACGAGGCGTGGCGTATCTATTCTTGCATCTTCCGTCGAAATCCTAATGTAATCCGACGTAAATTTTGAGCAAATTCCAGGCAACTGCGTAATATATATATATATATATACACACATACGTCCGAGTCTGAATATATCCCGCTTAGTCCATTATCACTGCATGGACGTATAATGGCAGCAAAGCGACGAACGTCACAGCTGCTCTTATCAATATTAGCTCGTGAACAGACGTCAACGAGATCTTGGCTTTTAAAAATAGCAAGCAGCCAGTGTACCACGCTATTGTTACATATACGCGCGCGTATAAATATCTATACATCTATCTCGTAATCTAACTCGCAGCGCGTCTTTTTCTCCCGCAAATCGTCTTTAATTAAAAGTTGAGGAATACCGTCGTCTCGGCCATCGACAGCCTTTCTCATTGTAGGACCGCGATTCATTTGAATTTTGCCCCGCTTTCTCTTCATTGAACGGCGTACGCAGCGATAGCGACATGACGTGATCGAGCATCATTCATCATCCGAGTTTTATCAACTTTCGTCCCCAATCCGAGACTCATTTCGCTGACATGGCTCGTCGACAGTTACGCGTAGCCGTACCTAACGGCGAACACTGAAACAATACTCTCGCTTTTTCCACCTTTATTATCATCACACTGTGATTCTACGCACTGTTGTAAGATCGTATCGCGTGAAAGGAAAGTAGCTTGTCAGGTCGTTGTAATTATAATGTAGAGCAACACAACTGGCACTTAGAGAAAGCTTTTAGTCCCTTGTCATTTTATCGATTCGCAATCCGAAATTTCACATCCAATACGGAGAAAAATCATAGAAAATTAAAGCAGCGTAAATCATAATCTCGTTTTATATGTATTTGTCTGATTGAGAAAAATTGACATAATTATTCTGAAATCAAATCTCGAAATTATCCCTTATAATTTCGGTGGTTTCTGATTAAAAAAACATGAATTTAATTTTAACGATTTTGCGACGATATTCCTTTCGAAAAAAAATAAAAATATCAGTCTTCGTAGATGCAAAAGTATCGTGAAAAAGTCATCTGTTCGTCGCTTCTCCACGGATCGATATAACCGCGTTACTTACCTTAAGGCACAAAACATTTATTCTCTTCTTTACGGACATATTCACTGTTTCTTCAATTTTTCAACTACGAAGAAGAAGCAGAAGGAAGGGTCACGAACATCCGCCTTTATCGCGGAAAACGGGATTAAGGCGCGTTGGAAACGGGCTTCTGTGGTTTTCCGTGGGTTAGACGGCAGGATAAGGAGAATGGATGTAGGTCGTCTCGTGCGAATCTACCCCTCGATCCACCCTCAACGAAATAGCAAACGGTATGGTGGCTATATTTTTTAGTTTTTGTCACGTAGAATCGTGTGGAAGTCCACGCGAGAGAGCCTAGCGTCGTCGTCAGGGACGACGTAAAACGTATTTGCGCTGTGGACGACGATATAGAATTACACGGAATGAGCGTGATAAAACTAAAAGTGTTGCTTACTTCGTGGTAAAATGGGAAGATACTATATAGGAAAATCTGCGGATATATACGATATAAAATGTTAGGTATACCTTGCAGTGTTATTTTACAGACTTCTTTGATTCTCTTAAAAGGAGAGAATATACGGTACGACAATAATATTTAATAAAAATAAAGTGAGAAATATATATGTTTATCCTAGAATGTCACTTTTCTCACTTGACAATGAACATTGTCTTTATTATAACTTTATGACAAAGTGAAGTATACTTTTTTCTATGATTACGCCGTATCGGCGAAACGTATCTCTTTTATTTTTCTTTAAAATAAAACATAAATTCTTGCTATCGATTTAGCCACTCTTGACCATTTACATCCTAAAAATTCTTAAATTTTCAGTCACTCGTAATGTATGAGAATTAATGTCAGGATAAGTTATTTGACATTATTTTTCTTATATTGGTCTTCTTTTTTTATACTTATCATAACACTAATAATAAATTTCTGATAAGAGAATCTCACAAATAGGCCATTTTTAAAGATTCATAAATTATTATAAAAAGCTCTCTTTACACAATATAGTATATGATGTATTCTACGGATTAAAATATCATAACGAAACAATAAAGTTAACTCTGTGCAGAAAATATAATTCATTTCACAAAAACGCTATACTTCGCAGAGTGTGAATCATTAATTTAATGAAAAGATGTAATAAACGAATTGGATTGTTTGATGAAATTACAGTTTAGAGTGGCGGTTAATTGAATCAGAAACGCAATCAATCATAATATGAGAGTTTGCTTTACTGCCAAAAATTTTCTATTCATTTGTACACTGGAGGAGTTCGGCAAATTTACACATAATATATTTCTCTCTCCTTCTTTCTCTTCTATATTTTTACATTATGACTAATATTTCATATTTCGAAGCATCCTCATCTCTCCTTCCTTAAATCTTGCCATCTTCAAGATCATTATAATTCCTAATAAATAACACGCATATAGATTATCGCGCTGATAATAACATCGTACAATCTCTCTCTCGATAAATTCCGACAAGTGTCGAGCATCATGTCGAATCAATCCGTAATATACAATATCGGGAATTGCTTCGGGAATTGCGGTACAAACAAAAAAATAATGAGAGAGAAAGAGCTCTCGTCGACGGGCGGAAGAAATACGAGCGAGACGTGCGGAATGCGGCTACTACTCGTCGCACATAGCGGTGGTTAAAATACGTTCCGATCCGTCGTCGTGAAACGGGGCATTGCTGGTGCTTATATTTTTCAATTTCCCGCGTCCGGTTCTCCGCGGCCACTTCGACGTCGCGAGAAGAGGAAAGCGCGCGCGAGCATCCTCTCTCTCTCTCTCTCTCTCTCGCGCGAGAATACGCGAGAGAATGCCTGTCCTCCTCGCGATAGCGACGGCGTCGTCGAGGTGACGAATTGCGTCGCTTTATCTCGTCGTCGTTACGTGCCTTTCCCGGCGTGACGATAAATCAAAACGATCGGCTCCCAAAGGATGCTTCCTCATACGCAAAACGACGAGCGATAATTTTTAAGACAAGGGTGTATAATCGGAGAAAGAACGATGTATCCCAAGGTGAAGTTTTCGCAAGCTCGAGAAAGATCTACCTTCGACAGCAACCTGGAGTGCTCCGTCTATTTTTCTCTACTCGTGTGCCGTGTCACATTAATGGTCTGTGTGGCGCGAAAGAGGTACTGAAATATTTTCATGTACGTTTCACGTAAGTGGCAAGGAATTTATTGCGGTGAAGTAAATCTTCGAGAATTGATTCCGTTCAATTCTTTCGTCGCCTCTGTACACAGAAATACAGTTAACGATTATTACGATACGTGTAAAATTTAAACGAAAAAAGAAAGGATAATTACTCTTTGATATTTTTTTCCTAATTATCAATTTTGAATGAAGAATTAAATTGATATTATTAATTTTTTCAAAAATTTCTTGCCATTATTTTTACGATAATTTTATTGGTGATTTTTAGAAAAGTATTAATCGAATTGATGAAAATTTTAACGAGTGTTTCTTACAAATTTTATTACAGGCAAGATATTAAGGATAGATTTGCAAGAGAGAATTAAACTCTTCTGAGAATAAAATCCGCGAAAAGCAACAGATAACTTTGCACCAATCGTATATTGGACTTTTAAAGAATTATTTGCCGTGAACCGGAAGAAAACACGTGCACGCATTACAATAGAACAATAGATTGCTGAAACTTTGTTATAAAATTCATTAAATTTTTATCGAGTAAATTTGCCACCCGTAACGCGTAATTAACATATATTGAAATTTAATATTTGATTAAGAAGCAATAAACTTTATATACGAGCTACCTAATATTTGTAGAGTAGAGTAACGTTTGTTCAGTCATTCAGCAGCGTTCTCTGATATTTCTATCGAATTGCATTCTATCGGAGCTTAATCGTACCGAGGTGCTTTTCAATATTCTGCGCAAACACGGTATCACGATTACATAATGCTACGGGGAATGGGGAAATGAAAATATGCGGAGATCGAGGGAGTTTTTCTCTTGTGCATCAAGCAACTTACAGGCGAAAAGACAGAGGTATTTACTGACGAGCCGGGGAGTTTTAGAGCGCAAGCTTTTAGGGGTTGCTCACTCATTTTCTTAGCCAACACGCCTCGCATGCGCTTCATAGCATAGCTCGGAGGAACAAGAGGAACGCAGGAATTTGTTTGAACTCTAACAAGGAGCAATTTTGCTTAAATTTTATCGTAGGAGCCCCCGATGGAAATGCGAGAGATAAAGAGAGGGAGAGACGAACGGGCGAAAGAAAATGCGCGTAAAGTAAATTTCTCGAATGCAGCTAACTCTGACAAGATTCTATCGCTTGCTTGCACTTTATTACACCACTCGCTAGACGTTACGTTGTACACACACTTGTCGTGCTTCCTGCAACGCATTTAATTAGCCGAGTCCCAGTCTGTGTGTGTGTATATATGTGGAAAGATCCACGCTGAGCGTATACTGTTGTTGCGTTACTGTTTAATTTTCATGCTTGATCGCTGCGGTAGTGCGTGTTTACTGCCGTCGTAAAGTGCACCTTCCAAGTATGGGGCTGTTTCCGCGAAGTAATTTCGGAAAAGCGAAATACCTTGTTGACGCTCACACTGCGCCTGGAACCGAAGGCGAAAATGTCTTCGGCTAAATCCAATAACTACTAAGTTACAAAGTTGATATATAAGCGAGACGTGATGCTTGAGGTGAATGAGATTATATTTTCTCTCTCTCTCTTTCTTCCTCCCCCTCCTTCTTTTTCGCTTTCGTTCCCTTGAAGATGGAACGCAATATAACAAAGATAGTGAAGGGAGGTAATATCGTTTTTACGAGCGTTTACTATTTTGTTCAGTACGTTCGATTTTTGCATACTTCGAGCAAAATACAATTTCGATGAAATTGAATAGCTTTCCATATTGCTGTTTAAAGTGTTATTTTTACAACGATATAATGTATATTCACATATATGTATATGAGACGGGACAAAAATATCGTAACGAATATCCGTACATAAAATTCTCGCAGCCGAAAAGTAAGAAAAATTACGATTGTTCCAAAGCTTCTGAATCATGCGTGACAGAAGTTCAACCAAGAGAAATGACGATTGTTTACGAAAGTATCAATACCTTTCGAATTCTAGATATTTAAAAACGCTCAAAATGTTGGGGGATTAAATTTCATGAAGTTGTGAATAATGGAATACTTGGATCGCTTACGAAGTTTCGAAAATCTAAAAGTTTCGATAGCTCGAACGTGTTAATATATTTGCATTGATAAAAAAAAAATACCGTCTGTAATAGAATGAACAATCACGCCAGTCATCGCGTAAATGGATAAAGATGTTGTGTATGTATCGTGTAAATCTAGATGTAAGGCAGTGATGTACATGCGAAACTGTCAGACGCACGCGAGGCTGCGCGTCTGACTAATTTAATGCTACACCACTGCCTTGTTCTTAATACTAACTTATGTCATCTTCAGTAGTCTGCGTATATGTACAGTACAGCATTTGACTTATGAGAGCGCAACTGCTCACACATCCTTCGTCCTATTACACATCCAAGTAAGTCGAATCAATCTTTCCACGGACTAATTAATTAATTAATTGCAACGAAGTTTTCACGGAGCTGCTTTCCGACTGTTTTCTCAAAGGATGGAGAACGTAACGTCCTTCTTCACGTTGTCGCGAAGGTAAGCCTGCTAGAGGAATTTCATCCCAACTTATAGTATGTATTCATAGAGTTTCGTACGATCGCGTACTAACATGGTTGAGAGTTTTGCGATAACACTATCTCCTACATACACACATGATAGTGGATGGATGAATCGAACCAATTTCTGGGCACGTGTTACATCAACTTCCCCATCGTCGTCGTCGGTACGATTCCACACGATGTAGTTTCTATCCACTGAAATCTCGCGAAATCGAATAATTCTCGGAAAGATTCGTTGCAGCAAAGAAATTTTACTCTCTTTATCTATCGATTCGGGAAATATATCTCTTGATATTAGATCTCTTTTATAATGTTTGTATTTGTAGATGCGACCGCATGACGTCGTTTAATTAACTCAATTTTAATCGTTTCAGCGTTTGAAAAAAATTCAAGATTTCTTATGTAACTGAGAAGCTGTCAGATGCTGCCGCTAAATTTCCAACAAGTAAAATCGACTTTAAAATTTCAAAGTAGCTAAAAATTACGTAAAAGAACATCTGCGGTTGAAAGCACATTTAATAATATGAAGATATAAATACCTTTAAATCGTATTTACATACAGATATTATATACATAATATTGTTATACATAAAAAGTAAAAGTAATATGCATATAGAATCTACTGAATACGATGGCTTATCTGTATATAGATATCAGATGATGAATCGCGTCAGCAAGACAAAACGTGAACAGTGATCATACTGAAGCGAACAAAGGATTCCATTTACAAATCATAATAGCATACATGTAATAGTGTTTGATAAGTACCGAAATTGGCTGAATACCGTTCCGCTTCGAATTTCTCTCGCCCCTCTTCTCTCTCTTTCTGTCTCTGTTTAAACACCGTATATGTCGCATTGTGTACACTGACAAATATTGTTTGACTATCAGTGGTATCGCATTCCATTATACATTCACAAGCAAGTTCGACTTTATTTCGAACTTCGAAGAGTAATTATGTTCATTATATTGATGATATGTGAAATAATGCAGATATCACTACATTAATTTCAAATATTGTGAAATAATTTAATTAATGGATAATTAAGAGATAGAGAATATAAAATTGTAATGATGATAATGATTTTTGTTTTTTGTTTTTTTTTCTGGTAATCTGCATATATGGATGAATAGTTTACTATATTATTTGAACTAGAAAAATATCGTTTTACTCTATACACGTTTGTATAATTTTTGTAGTAGTAGTAGTAGTAGTATACGTAATTTCTCGCCTCCGAATTCTCTTTCGCTCCAATTTTTTTATTTTGTCTAATTATATCTTATAACCACAAAGGTGAATTTTACGTCGAAATCTTGGCAGCGTACTTAGTTGTACGGAAAATTTCATTAGTTACTTTTCCAAGCAATTTAGAAGTTGGGATTAAAGAAGAAAAAAAAGAAGCATTTTCAGCCGTAAAATTTAAGTACAGATTATTTTGCCCGATGGTTTCAAACAAAAGGATTCCAGAAGCGGGAATTTTCAGCTGAGAAATAAAACCTTTTTGAAAGGAAGCCCAAATTGATCTCTATCGCGATTTCCTCGAAAATTGCGCCCCGTCCATTAGGGCGTCACCATCGTCAAAGTAACATTACCTTCGTGCACGAATGCACAGAGTGATAGATTTAATTCGAAATACAGATGACGGCGGCTGCATTGCGGTGACGAAAGAGTTCATTGTGTTCGCCGAGGCGTTATGAATTTTTAATCCGACACACTCCGTCGACGTCATTAACGTCACCCTCTCGTGATTAATTGAACATGTACACGCGGTTTTTGTCACAGACACTTCGGCCGAGCGTGAACGAACGAACGAACAGAAAGAAACCGCAAACGTTCATGTCATTTTCAGATTAGTCGCAGACGTGACTGAATATCGCATATGGATCGTATCCGAAGAAACGTTTTCTTTCGCCCGTATTTCAGTCACGTGATATTTGGAGAGAAACGGAGCGATCTAGACGAGGGAGAGAATAAGAAAAAAAAACAAGGACAGAAAAAGAGAGAGAGAGAGAGAGAGAAAAAGAAGAGCAAGAAAGTAAGGGAAAAAGTGGACAGCGTTAAGAGACAAATTCAACGTGAATAGAATTAATCGACGTCGTGGATGCATTAAGGTGAAAGACGTCACGTTCTCGTATCGTCTCTACCGTAATGGAAAGAAAAAGACCCGCTGGCCCAAGATTAAATAAAGTCTGCGGATAGCACGTAAGCGTAAAGACGTAATATCGTGTGATTTCTTTCAGAATAGAGCAATCTCTTTCCAATACGCTGTCTTTCACTATAATTTTTTACATGTGTAATATAAAATTTGTGTTTTAATTAAAGCCAAGAATCTACAGATCTTTAAATAATAAATGCAAACTTTGCGAATTCTCAATGAGAGTAGAGTTCAGTTTCGATCAGATTATATATGACCGAATACATTGCAACGATATGGTGAAAATTCTTTTTATCCACTCAGAATAGTCGTTCGTATTAAATTCCATCTGCCAAGATGGACGGACCAAGAAGCAAGGTGGACCGAACGAAATGAGTTTTTCTCGTTCCTCGCTATACTTACGTGGAAGATTTCCCGTTCGTGATCCGGACATATGTACCATTTCTCTGCTATTTTCAGACGGAAGTAGTCAAACTCCATTATCGCCGTTCTCTATCTGAGCTGAGTTTTTTTCTCGTAGGAGTAATCATAAATTTCGATGTAATTTTCGTAGTTAGATGATTACGGATGCAAGTTTTCTTCATCAACGCTTCATCGCTGTCATCATAAAAATATTGTCAAACCAAATATGCATTATTAAAGTGTGTATATTTGAAATGATTTAAATTCTTTTTGTATTAATTCCGTCAATAAAAATGTATTCTTTAAATTGTTAATTGCGCGGATATAATAAATTTATTGATTACTAATTAATTCTGTATTTAAGAGTGAAGCACATGATTTTCCAAAGAAATAGCTCTTTGTAATCAAGAGTAACCGCTCGTCTTGACACCTTAAGGACATCAATAAGGCAAAGTTTGCATGTAGGAAACGGCTTTTCCACTTTCGGAGTATTACAAATCGCACTCGTGTCAGAATCTCACGAGATGAATTATCCGATTGGCGTTAGAAGTTTGGTCCTCGATAGGAAGAATTTGGGACGCGTGATTTCAAGGGTGAAAGACGAATCGTCCATCGTCGAGTGAACGAATTATTTTACCGGTCGCTATAAAATCGCGATTTCTCGTTTTCACTTTATCCTATACACATACGGAATAAAGCCCCTATATATACCGAATAAAGGTCACCCATTCGTGCGATCAGCCAGGTTCTTAATATTATATATCGATTCTTTGGACATAAAAATTCTCTCGAAAATATGAAATTATACAGGGAGTTAAATATCTCGGCAATTAAACTTGAAATAAAAATTCTGTTTAGCTCGCTGCATTTTATTCGAAATTAATTAAAGAGATTTAATAGAGATAATATTTTCGAATTTATGTCAAAATAAAATTTTTCGCAGAGTAAAAATCTGTGTAAGATTGTCATTTATTATTTAAAAATATTACAAATTAAATGTCTTGATAATTAAATTGTTAATGTTTCGTCATTATAAAACTTTCTAATTTAGTTGTGAACAAATAATATAAAGCTTTTTAAACTTAATGTAGGTCTAGAAATTTTTTAACTTATTGATTTCAGTGCGTATATACAATATATATAATCACGGTTTTGTTTTTTAATAAGTCAAAAATTGATAATTTTATTAAAATTCTTTTTTTATGTAAGAATCTACAAATTATATCAATATATCAAACTTACGTAATGGCGTTTTAATTTTTATTCTATAATGAATGTTATAATCTAAAATTAACTTAGCACAGCTAATAGTTTAAGTAAGTATAACATAAAAATATTATTGACTATAAAGAAATTACGAAGCGGCAATCTTAAATTTACTGCAAATACATAAAGTCTTACTAAAGCTCAAAGAAGAAGATAAGATGCAAATAATTAAGAAGAATAACCGAGTCAGCCATAGAAAGAGTTAATAGGATGGACAAAGTACTGGTTGCGGCGACTGCAAGTTTACCGTTTACTCATCGTGAATCTCAGGACAAGATAATAAAAAAGTTTGAAAGTTCCACACCGAAAGCTCCTTCGTATCTACTCGGATAAACTTTTGCTTTTTGTATTTGCGTTTTTTTCAAGTCTCTCGACGCCAGATTACAGCTATACACATACACACACACACACACATTCTACGAGCTGTATATCGTGTTCGCTTAATCATAATGCAGCTTTGTTATGCTTTAGTGATACAAAATTAACGTCATTTGTAGCAACAAGTAGCTGATAACAGAATCATTGAACCTAAAAGATATCTAACAAGAATTTTCGCTTTACAAAAGAATAAATTCTGATTTTGACATTTTAGTGTAATTAAAACTTGCTTGCGTTTCAAATTTGCCACATTTTGTAAATTTATAATATAGTAAAATTGGAGAGAGGAAAAACCGAATTTTAGATTAAAAACTCACTCGTGCGAATTCTTTTCTTCCGTCCCGTTTAATTTATTTTCGTGATCACCCCAGTCATTAAGCAGTTATCCTTCCGTTCAATTGCTTTATTTTCTCCGCAATTAATTAAAGAACTAATTCGATTCATATTTTACGATAAAGAGACTTCTTTTCAATTTTAAGATATACAAATAAAATTTCTCTAAGGAACCTGGATAACATTTACTTTTTTTATTGATAATTTTCCTCGGAAAAAGATCCCCTATATTGAAGTTTTACGCGATAAAGATACTTTTTTCCAATTTTAAGATATACAAATAAAATTTCTCTAAGGAACCTGGATAACATTGACTTTTTTTATTGATAATTTTCCTCGGGAAAAGATCCCCTATATTGAAGTGTTTTGTTTGTTGCTTGATAGATCAATTTGGAGAATTTCTCGAAATCACGTCTCTTGTATCTCATCTTCATTAGTAGGTTATGCTTGTTACAAGCTAATCGTGATGCTATACACGATCGTCTCATCGGACAATATTCCGGGTAGTATCAGGACGCGTTAACTCGGAAAACCTTGAACACCGAGCGAAGATCACGGATCGCTATCCCAAAGCAAACATACGGGCCATACCGCAGCGCCGTTAATCTCCTCGAGATCGCTTCGCCGCCAAACGGGAGGGGTCAAACGGAGTCCGGATGCGTGAGGTAGAAGGGTGGTGGCTCGATACACGAAACGGGGTGGCGCGGGGCGCCGGATTTAGGGGCGGCTGATTGGAATTCGATCGTCGGGTCAAGCGGCTATGTCGAATTGGAATGCCTAGACGGCCCTTCTGATAATCCATGTGCATAGAGCGCGCTTTGTCTCGCTGATTCGAGTTCGGTTCTCTCTTTCAATAGAGCTCGCTCATTCCAGCAAAATCTCGCGTCATAACGCTCGCGTTCCTCGCAATTTGCATTTTCTCCCTTCTTCATCCCCCTGCTGTTGTTCCAGCTTCTTTTCGCGCATAAAGCGCGATCGTATCTGACCGATGTTTTACGATTCTACAGAACTCTCGAAAAAGCACGATGTGCAATGCGTCCTTGCAAATTAAATTATTCACGCGAACGTATGCATGTTTCGCGCGGATATGTTCGCTAATAATGGCCGGGAATGGATGGTAGAAACGAAGGCGAAACAAAAACAGGAACTACTATCGACCGCAATTCAATCGTGGCGAGAAATTATCCGGCCGCAACCCGCAGCATTAGTGGCAACGATGACAAAATTTCCACGCCTCGCTTGTTATCGGGAGTATTTCGCGTAGATTATAAAGTAGATGATATAGTCTTTCTATATATATATATATATATTGTTGTTTATTTTATTGGTTTCTCTTTATAGATAGATTTGCGACGTCGCTCTTTATATATATATATATATATATTTTTGTTCGCAATATTTATCAAATGTCATAAAAATGTCCTAACAATAGAGTTTTCATTATTTTAATTGTTATCTCGGTCGCCTTATATTTCTGCGTTCTACCATTCCTTGAAATATCGATCGTATCCCTTGCTTCTAAAAGTTAAAATAAATGCCTTATTCCCCAGTTTGAAACTTGAAAGCTCTCTTCCGAGAAATTTACGTTTTCGAGTTAATTAATGCACAATTATTACGCGAGCAAAACTTGGTGGCAAAAATGATAAGGGGGAAGAAATTGAAAGAGAGAGAGAGAGAGAGAAAGAGAGGAAAAGAGAGCACTTTTAAATATTTCTCTTTTCAATTTGCAGACCTGAATTCTTGAATAGCACCGAAATGTATGTTTCGTAAAACGGATCACGCGACGCAAAAATCTTCGATCTTCTCTCATTCGTCTCGCGTTCATCTCTGTCTCTCTCATTGATTGTCACGGATGGTCCGACATTCGACCGGAACTCTACGCGAATCCGCGTGGATTTGTCAAGTAAATTGAAAAAGTACTTTCTCTTCTCCCCCGGAGCAACGGGATCCTGCGACTATCGAATGAAGTGAATGTGTTCTCGGAATGAAGAATTGTTCGAGATCCATTCCCTACATAAGGTTACAATTCTCGGCGACGAGGAGAAATCAGGTAGGAAAATCCATTCCTACATCCTTTCCTTGAGCGTTCCCTAGCACTTAAGATTTAACCGCTTGTGTTCTCTCCGTTCTGTTTTTACGACCGACAAAGGGATGTTTTTTCTCTACTGCTTTTCTCACATTGATCTTGTATACTCGCACGTGTGTCTGTCACAGTTGCTACGTGCGTCCATCTGTTTATTTCGCAGGATTAAGGGTTTGCTAAAAGCAATTGACACACAAAGAAAAATAGGGGAAAATATGTACGCAAAAATTTCCAATTTATTTTTCTTTATATAGTATAGGAAAAAGTGTATTAAGTATTTTCGGAAACTTTTCGAAATAAAAATATTAAAGAATACAAAAAATACTTGATATACGAGAGTCATTAAGCTAAAGATATATGAATAAAAATCCTTGCACATATTGTATTTGAACGATATTAATTTGCAAATTCCTGGTATAATAGATATATTTTTTGCGATAAACAGAATTAATTAATTAACTACTCTTGCTCGAGATGCAATATTTCCTTTTACGATAAAAAGAACCATTTTGCGCCTTCAGTGATTGAAATATGAATGAACCTGTCTGGGGATTAATTCAATAGAGAGCATTCGTCTATCCGCGATGAAACTATATGTTACAACGAATGCACTCGTGATAAATGCGAGTTACAATGCCACGACCGAGATGTATATCTCAATAGCCGCAAAAACCACCAGCCGCTGAATGGTGCCTCATGAACTCGCTGTTCACGTAGGACGTAGAGAAATCGTGTTTCGTGGCATCCTATTGGATTTGATAAATGAGTTGAGCGCGTAAGTGCCGAAGCCATGGTGGATGAACGACGAGATATTCGCTGAGCAGGTTTTGAACAAGGGAAAGCGAAAGAGGGACAGCTGCGGTCGAAATACCAGCAGACCATACAGACCATTAAAGGAATTTTGTGAAAAGAACTCTCGACATGACCGATTGGTGACATATTTATGTATTTTTTTTTTTAAACGAAATAAAATGTGCATTTATCGATACCGACTTTAATTTCGACAATAATTGTGCAATTTGCTCTTTCGACAAATAAAATAAAAATTGACGACAATGTATTATTTTCATCGATAAATAATTTGTGAAAATAATTATTACCATTTTATTATTTATTACGAAATGATGAACTTTTTCAATGGAACAATTTTTAATGGTTGATGGAAGATTTCCATTTTATAAATTTTTCTTACTTTTATTTATTACATACTTGGAATGTCGCTGAAGAATTCTGTTTTGATAGATGCATCTTTAATAAAAAGGAACGTCTCAGACAGCACTTCTTATCAGTACCTACCACTTACTAAGTAATGGTAACAATACTTTCAAAGAAATAAAAGAGATCTTGCAAAAAGGACAATGGCATATAAAGATAGGGAAGGGAATGACGTCATAGCAATTTGTAGATGGAGTTTTAAGAAGATCGGTAAAGACTCGAGAAAAGAACAGAAAAAGAGTAACAACGATTTGCGTCGTAATATGCGACGCTTTTTCAATTTCATTAAAAAAATTATCATTCAAAATCCTCTTGTATATCGTCACATACTGAGCAAATTATACAATCATCCTGATTACGTATACTCTGCGGAATCATCCACTCTGTAATTGACTTGGAATTATACTAATCGTACGATTCAGTCTGCGATATAATATAAACAGAATTTCCGCAATTGCAAATAATAACGAATGTCAAATATATACGTATCGTATAATATAAATGACAGCGATATTCGTTATTTGCAATTGCGGGGGACTCTGTTGGAGAGAAAAATAGAGAGATACTCGTATGCGATGTAGTGATCGCTGTAGTAATAGTCGACTCTAGATATAATAGTGGTGGTAGCACGGCGGAGCTAGTGGTAGTAAAGTCGGATGATCGGTCGTTTCAGGAATGTCAGATATTAAAATACCGCAGGCTCTCTCGTTCCACGTACCAAGACAGCCAAGCTGCGCTGCGCTGCCCTACGCCCTCCGTTTTACTTATAACCCCTTCGCTTCTCTTCCCTTAGTTTTCCTCCTCACTTTAAGCCTCACTCTGCTCGCCGCGATACTTCATTTCGCTCACGCGGAGGTTTTCTTTGGGGAATATTTCGGCGCGGGCGTCCGTGCCGAAAATCCGCATTTCCTATCTCGGCGTTTTCTTCCAGACGTCTTCCGGCGTATTATCTAGCCTGGCGCCGCTTATGAAATCACGTATTACGCATGCCGCAACGTGTACAATGTATTCATGAGTCGTACGCGTGAATATTAAATCGCAACACATATAGTGTAAAGCCGCGCGTGTGATGGAGAAAACTACCTGGCAAAGTCGTAAACTCGAGAAAACGTTCCTCTCGGAACGGCCGCAATTGACGATCGTTCTACGAATAGCGAATATAGAAGTCTCGATTATGTCTTGGAAAAAATGTAGTCCGTGTAAATTCCGCGTAAATCGTCGTTACCTATATACATTTGTAACGTTACAGTCGCGCATCGATATCGCGCGGCACAGAAACTTTGTCCCAGTAGAATCTCGATACATTTTCAAACGGATATTGCAATGTTGTCGCGCGCGTGATAATGCATCGCCTAGAAGAGTAATTTCCCACCACGTCGTCGGTAAGCAATCTTATACGAATGAATCAGATTCGGCTGACGGATTATTTGTAATTTCGTTGCGCGATCGATTTTTCTCTCGAAAGAGACTTACGTCTTTCTCTCCCATCATCCCCGATCTGTCCATCTTCTCGCTTTTCCATTTCTCTCTCTCTCTCGCTCTTTCTCACACATTTGACGCGCTGGCATAGTGTACCTACTTTAAGTGAGGAAACGAAGCGCATTGAATCGTGGCGGCACTTTTCTAGCTCGGAGAGATAGGAGTGAGCCCCGTCGAATCGAAGAAATTTTCCCGCTTGAATAGATGGAACGTGTGGATCCGCACCGTTTAAGTCGAATCGCACAAAAATCGAACTCCACTTCGGCATTCCCGTCTTTTGTTTTTCGAGAAAAAGTTTGGTCATCCCGTTCTCGGCGCAGGCAGTTATCCCATCTGACTGGGGCAACGTGGGTTTGCGATTTCTCGCGAACCAATTCCGGAGGAGATCAAGAACGTTCGGTGCCGCGTTCGGAGAAACTAAACTTTCTTCGAAATTCAGGATAAAAACGTCGCGAGGAAAAAGCGTAAGGATTCGAAAATTTCAAACGACATCTCCACATAAGAGTTTCCCGTATAAGAGGATTATCCGCCGCAAGGCGGCATTCGGTATCACGGTATATGGAAGTTACTCAGCTAGGCGAAGAGCTATTTGCTATTTACGGGCCGTAACTTCAATATGAGCATCTATATTCGGGTATAAAGCAAATAAGCGCTAGCACATACACACGCACACACTTAGACGATATACCATAAAACATAATCTTCCGATATAAGCTATGAGAAAGAGTGCTCTTTTCTACGTCGGTATCCATCGCGTTTCACCGTCGGAGAGATATATAATATCGCGTCGGGGAGATCGCGGATAGATAGATTCGATTTCTAATACCTCGTTAGTGAGTTCCGCGATAGATCATGCGATGTCTATGGATATTTCTTGATAAGATGCGCGCGCCGTTTCAGTCGTTGATATCCTCTATAAATCCATCCGGCGGCTAATAAGCTAAAACTCAACACTCTCACTCGAATAAAGTATCTCGAGCATTTTCTCTCTCGGTTGTTGATACCAGGAAACGAGACGAGGAGCAAATTGTCTCGAAAACTTTCCGATTGAACATTTGGAAGTTGCACTTGATTAATTTTCGAAACAATTTATTAATGTAACAAATACGTTTCTAATTAAATATTAAGTTGGACACAAACTTTTTGAGATTAATTATATTATAAGGTATTTATAATACCGAAAATTAAGAAGCTGTGAGAAATAATATTAAATCCAAATTAAACAAGTAAATAAAATTTTCGCGTAGAAGATTGATTAAAAGAAGTGCAGTGAAATTCTGATATTAGGAAACAAGACGATGAGCACGGAAATTGTTTCAAAAACTTTCCGGTTAAACATTTGGAAGTTACACTTGATTAATTTCCGAAACAATTCATTAATGTAACAAGTACATGTCTAATTAAATATTAAGTTTGATATAAACTTTTTAAGATTAATTATATTATGAGGTATATAATACCGAAAATTAAGAAGCTATGTGAGCGAGAGAAATAATATTAAATCCAAATTAAACAAGCGAATACAATTTTCGCGTAGAGGATTGATTGAAAGAAGTGCAGCCGAATTCCTTTCCTTTCCTTCGCCATCTTCAACTGTGCTTAAACAGTAGTTTAAAACTTTTGTTAGAACTAATAGAACTAATGTAAAAGTTCTATTTCTTTTTTTTCTCCAAATGACTCTTTCGGAACGCTTATTTCTTCGGATCGTTTACTCGCCTCAACATATAATATTTTTAAGGGTTAATCTACTAGTCATAAACTTTCATTTAAGCTATTGTTTAGCGAAATTGTAGGAAAAGGAGAACAATTTTTTCCTCCATAGAAACCTTTAACGGAAGAACTTTACAGTTTGAAGAGGGAATATACGGTACACGGGAGATACATTTCGTATTCTGTATGTATAAACGAGCGAGCATATCCGTTAAGATCCTACCTCCTCGGTGTTTGTCGTCGCGCCATCGAATCGCGTTAAACGCCACCGTGGTGAATACGCGAAGCCGCAACGGTGGCCCGCGCGTGCAAACCGCGAAACTCTCAACTCCAAATGGGATATTAATGTCCACTGTCAACTTCCACGCTCGAGGGCACCAGCCCGCGGAGAACAACTAACTGTTTACAGGCGATGTAGTCCACGAAGGTTTCTACTGGCTCCACTAGCCTTTCTCTCTACATAGACAAAGTCCGCTCTGCGGTCTCACGATCCATCCGAAATTCACGGTTTAGCCCCGGGAGAAGTGCGGAAACTAATATCGCGAGTGATGCGCCTCGCCATCAATGCGATGGGAACTACCTAGTTGTAACTCGGGGGAGCGGAAATAAGGGTAGGACTGGCCACGAGGGTATATAAAAGATGTATAATGCTCTGAAACGCTGATTGGGAAATGGTGTAGTTAGTTCGATCGGTTGTGTATGATCCTCTTAGTCGAGGAAGTTCAGTCATAACCGCGCTCGAACTGTGCAACACGATGACAGAAAAAACAGTATCCTTGAAAGAATGCAAATATGCCTTGATTCAAGTATATTTTATCCTTATAATAGCGCCAAATATAAATAATTTTGGATAAAGACTAATTTATCCTTAAAACAAAGTGCAAAATACTTTTGGTTGAAACTGAAATTTACTTATAAATATTGCAAGGACAAGTGACATCGGATATAAGCGGCACTTTCAAGTATATATAATAATTCTAATAGTTCAAATGTGACTAAGTGTGACACAAACTTATTTATTATTAAGCAAATGAAAATTTGTGATTACAAAGAGCATTCTATGCTTAAATCTATCAAATCAGCGTTTAAGAATAAAAATATACTTGACTCAAGGATTCTTTTTTTTCTGTGGATTAATGACGAAAAAACAGTGTGATGGTAATTCTTTACTGTTATATTTTTAATGCTCTCTCTTTCGTAGAAAAATTTGATATATATATATATATATATATATATATATATATTTATATAAAATCTTGACTGAAAATTAAATTACGCACTAGATAAACAGCTGAAATAAGAAAGATTATATTTGAGATCCCTCTCTTTGTCTAATTTTACTTTGAGTCGGATAATGGAATTTTATGTTATGATAAATCAAGGAACTAAAACACTTACGGTAATCTTCTAAAAATAGTAGCCGCGTATATAAGATAGTAAAAGAAAACGCGATATGTGCGATAATAATTTATTCCATTATAATATATTCTCGCGAGCCATCTCCTCTGCGCTCGTGACTCAAAATAAAGAAAACATCTCTCTATGATCGAATTATTAACTTATACAAGACGGATAAATGTGTAAACATTTCAAGTACGTGCGCCTGCATCCGAAATTATCTTTCACTTTACCCACTCCGCGCTCTTCCCCAAAGTCATCTGCTGAGATTTATTTTTTCGCTTTCATATTTTATTCGCTGCATTCCAACACCTGCGCGCGTCGTCCGAAAAGGGTCTGAAATATTTTCCGTAAATTACGTTTTCGTTATCGCTCGCATCTCTCTGTAAAGATTTCGCGCGTTTATATTTCTTCTTCGTCTGTCTCTTGCAAGCGCGAGAGAATGAAGCGGGGAGCAAAGGCGGGTAAAGAAAATACACACAGAGAGATGGTGTGAGATATACGAGTGCCGTACGGTGAGAAAATGCTCGGAACATCCCCTCAACCGAACCGAAAGCGTGTGTTACTTCGCATCGATTTTTCTGTCCGCTCGCCAATAACGCGCGCTCGCAGTCAGGAATCCGCCATCGCGCCACAATCTCTCGGCAAACGATTCGGCTTTCTCGCGAAAGCACCACTCACCCACCTTCGCTGACCTCTATCGTTTTTCCTCCTGTCGCTCTCTCTTTCTCTTTCTCAACCCCCTTTTCTCACCCCTTTCTTTCTTCCGTCAACGTGCGCGGAAATATAATGCGTGTGATCGCATAAATCGTTGCCCGTCATGCCGAGTGCATTGTGCGACCGAGACGGAGGATGAGACCTTTTCTTGCAGTTGTCGTAGAATGGCTCGAGGCTATTGTAAATCGCTACTGTTTGATATCTTCATCGAATTGTGGCTTTTCGTCGAAATAAAATACTTATACGTTAAGCTTTCAGGATCAATTTTTTAAAGCGAAAGGTCCCTTCGATCGAAGGTCCCTTTTATTCCGAACAAAGTCCTAATTTTCAGAGAGACTTGGTATTATTATTCTTTTTTGCTTCAATGTAAAACTCTCTTCTATTAATTTACTGAAAAGTCACGCTAATTCGCGCACACGCGGTTAATGCGACGATTCATCATCCCGACTGTAAAAACTGTAAAGCGATTTGATATTCCGCCGGTTCTTCGCCGCTGCGATTTGTGGTAAATATATCTGCGGAACGTTTCGGATTTACGCAGTCTCAAGTAGCACAAGCGAAGGGGAGAAAAAATAAAATAAAACTCGAGGGAAAAACGCGTCGGGGTTCCGTCGGCTTGTTCGAGCCATTCCATATTTCTGCCACTGATCCTCTTTTACGTCTGCATTTCCCTCTCTTCGTTCACCGACGTGCGAATCTCGTCACTTATTACTTTTTTATTATGGCGGCTAAACTCACGATACTATTCAGAGACCAGATTTATAATTGTGGATGTATGCGACAACGGTGTATATTCAACGTATGTAAAATTTTTATCAGTGAAACTGTATATAAATACATTTGTGTGAATTTTTGTTGGCTAGTATATTTCTCTCTTCTCTTTAAACTAAATTTATGAGTTAATTCTCGTCGTATTATGAAATATAGACGATAAAACGCGTGAATTTTGTTAACTTCGCAAAACTACCAGAGAAATAATGCGTCAGTAAAGATTTAGAGAAAATGGTTTTACTTTTTCATACATTTTTCAATAATTTTGCTTTTGCATAGATTAATTTTATAGATGAAAACAAAAAGAAAGCAATTTTTGTTTCAGTTTCTTGATGGAAAAAAAATTTTCAAAAATCGTAGATAATCTGAAGGAAAATATTGTTCATTTAAATAATGCATTGAACTCTATCGATTTATGCATGATGATGATATCAGCATTTGTTTCTCTACCAAATGCATATATTGTGAGCATAGTCAAATCGTATATGGCCGACGCCGGAAATAACAAAAGGGCCACAAACTGCAAAACGCGAAACCGAAATCATATTCCGCTATGGCATTTATCGGAAATTGGTCTTTGCAACGATGCAGTGCAATGTAACGCAATGCCATATCGTGGCCGCATTAATTATTACGAAAATTCGAAGATGTAAAACATGACATTTCCCGCATAATTTCACCGCGCTAAATAAAATATTGCCCATTGCATTTTTTCACACATTTTCGAGCTAAAGATTTAGTTTATTATCAAATTTGCATCATTACTTTAAATGTAATCATTTTTAGTCAAATTTTAAATGCATATTTTTGTTTTGGAAAAAAATATGCACACAGCTATATATATGACATATAATTATAATTATAATATATAATTATGATTTGCTGGCTTTAATTAGTATGCACATCTCTCTCTCTCTCTCTCTCTTCTCTTTTTTATATATAAAAATATAATCAAATCTTTTAAAAAATATAATCAAAACTTGTATATTTATCGTTAATATCTGATATTACACTTAGAGCATCAATTCCAATTTCGCGTTTGCGTTGAGAGTTAATGTAGTTGCTTTCATACGTTAACATGACATGTAAATCTTTGGGGATATGTAACGACTAGAAACTGACAAAGTTTTGTCGTGTCATCACGATATTGGATCCCTTGCTTTTTCGCGCTCAGATGATATAGTATACGTATACATTTACATGTATTTCAGTCTGACCATGGAAAGAAGTCCATAAAAATTACTGCAGATTTTAAAACAATATAGTGCATGCTTTGAAACCAGAGAAGGTTTTGAAATATAAAAAAATATAATAAAGCGGCGCTTTAAAATATGCCTTCTTCCAATGTACAAACTATATTAAGAAATCTGTAGTCAAACAGATTTTATACGGTAACAAATAAAAAAACTGGCTTTATACATATACAAGAGTATTAAGATTAGAGTAGGATGTTGAGTTTTCTTTTGAGGCTATTTGAATGTTAAAGTAGTAACAATGAACTGAGAGTCTACTGTCTCAAGTTCTTCAAGTTTCTTTCTCTATATCCGTACTTTTGCAAAATAAAGATGCTGCTACCTAATTCTGATTTCAGAGTCTGTTTGTGCGAGACTAACTTTTCTTAGGAAGCGCAGCGAATATTACGCCGTTTTTCCAATTACGAATGTAAATAGCTTGATGCTATGCATTAATAATATTGTGGCAATTTTAAATATTTTAATAGTTCCATTCTTTCAAGAACCTCAGATCTTTCGATACAGATAAAGTCGTGACAACGTATAGAGATAAAATTACTTTTTTTTCCTACGAATTTTAAAATCAAATTTTAAAAGCAAATCGCGAAAAATTTAACTTTGAAAGTAAGCGACCAGCCATCCGCATATACGCCTTGTCATGCTTTTCCATGACAAAATGCTCCCCTAGTTCAAACTTTAAAAGGCTTTACGGTTTGCTCCACTCTTCTACTTGGACGTGGCACATTTGCAAGAGGTTGACCCGACTCGAGTGGTTTGTGCAGTATATATATTTTCAAGGATGGACTTTTAGCAAGAGGCCAGAATTCTCATTGCATTCATCCGCCTAGCTGGATGTTTATTCTCCGTCCATCATTCTTGCTCTTGTCAATCCCTTACAGCGTGCCTATAGTCCATATCTTAATCTTCCAATCCTTATTTCTACGCTCTCTTTAATCCTTTTACGCCTCGTCTACTTCAGTCGCATCTGGTTTTGATATCGAATCTGTCATCCGTACATACCAGTCAACCTTCCGTATATAAGATTTTTATATCGATTGAGAATGTTGACTTAGGATATGACGAGAAAAAAACCAAGATTGAACCTTTTGTAAAATGTAAAAAATAAATATGATACACAGAATATCATTCATTAGATTCGCACAACATAAAATATCCATTAAAATTATTATTACTATTTATACGTTTTTAATACATTAAGAAAAGATTTGTACATTTTCTGTATAAAAAATGGCGGTCATAAACTCTCGTCGTGTTAGTAGGAATTCAGTTTCAGAGGGAGAGAGATTTAATATCCTATAGTATATGCTGACATAATTATATGTAAGAGGAGGCGACTAATTTATGTTGAATTCGCATTTCTATTATTTCTGCACCTATATTTTCAATCGTATCTTTATGCATTCGTATATCAAAGTCTTGAAAATGTCAGGGAGTTAAGTATACAATAAATTGATTCTAGCAACTGACGTTTTGCGAGCAATCTTCTACTTGTTTATCAGAAACTGCCGAGGCTACGTTTTACGGCGGGATAAGGCACTGACTGTAAAGGATGGGCACTGATTACTGCCAGACTTCCCCTTAATGATGAAGGATAGCCCGAGAGCTTGCCTATATATCTAATCTCTGAACGCGACTACGGCGAAGCATATTGCATTGCGTATGAAATTGCGAACAAAAAGTAATGTTTCGGAAACGCACATATTTTGCTCGATTTGTGTTCTCTCTTCAAGTTTTCTTAGCGTTCGAAGAGCAGAAAGTCGCTGCGTTAAAATAGTGTTATATTCACACACAGAAAAAAAGGAATCCTTAATTCAAGTATATTTTTATTCTTGAACGCTATTTGATTGATTTAAGCATAGAACGCTCTTTGTAATCACAAATTTTCATTTGCCTTAATAATAAATAAGTTTGTGTGAAGTATATTTTATCCTTAAGATATATTCTTGTTTTAAAAATCGCACATGGGAAAAACAAACTTAGTCACATTTGAACTAAGAATTATTATATATATTTGAAAGTACCGCTTATATCCGATGCACACTTGTCACTTGTCCTTGCAATATTTATAAGTAAATTTCAGCTTGAACCAAGAATATTTTGCACTTTGTTTTAAGGATAAATTATTCTTTATCCAAAATTATTTATATTTGGCGCTATTATAAGGATAAAATATACTTGAATCAAGGCATATTTGCATTCTCTCAAGAATACTGTTTTTTCTGTGCATGTTTATCCGTGAAAGATACCGAAATACTTGTTATAGAACAAATCTTACTTCAATAACATCGATAATGAGAAAACGTTAATCGGATTTTTTATTTTTTAATGTCATCAAAGATAAAACAGTTAATCGCCGGGGCAATCGTAATGTCGAGTGGTGGATTAATAATATATATATATGCACACATCAGATTACAGATACATATCATAATATCAATAAAAAGAGAATATATTAGATTTTCTTAAAATTCTCTTGATATACTTGAACCATTTATCTAATCAGTGTTCTTCAAGTTAATTAATAATTATTATAATAATGAATAGTTAACCTTTTCTCATTAATACAAATATCTCGCGCTCGTATATAATGTTCAGTTAATCGTGAATAACAATGGCAAAACTAAAAGTTTTGTTGGCTAGAGTTTGCAAAATTAAATTATACTGATAAATTGAGAGAGAGAGAGAGAGAGAGAGAGAGAGAGAGAGAGAGAGAGAGAGAGAGAGAGAGAGAGAGAGAGCATAATGCGTTTATTAAATATTAGATGTAGAATATACCATTAACAAAGATTACAGTGCCGAATAATTTGTATCAATTCAAATTAATTAGTAAACAGTAGCATTAAACTATTACATTTAAATGCAATGCAGAAATAATTCAATCCCGGAAATTGGCAGCAACACCAAACACAAGATAATTGTATTAGAAAGAAATTACGCTCTCTATATCGCACCCTTTCCCTTATTTTGTTCCGCGCATTTGATAATGTTAGTGAATTAAAAGAAATTACCTCATCAATGACGATATATGATATATGTATATACAAATGTGTTTATCTAATTTGCTCGTTCTCCGCGATATACAATCATATAGCGTAAGCCATAAAGTGCCGACACAGTTATGTACTATGTGAATATAACATTAGACATGTATATCAGTTCTGTGCTCGGTATTTCTTCGTTATACAGAGGTTTACTTAAGCGTTAATGTTAATTAATTCGTTGCAGAGAGAATATAAATTGCGTGATTATTTTCCCCGGCATTTTCCCCGTAAAATCGAATAAATTTAGCGTATCGAAAATTCTGCCGTGAATTTTTATCTTGCGTGCTCGCATACACGTTGACAAAAATCATTCATCGCCACGGTTCGATATGTCTCCGATAATTTTCGCAAGATTTAGACAGCCGATAAAGTGCAAACGAACTTTCTCAAAAACAGATTTCATATCTCAAATCTTATATCGTCTTTGCGATAGTCGATTCAATTTAATTAGTCGGGTTTCAGGATTCGCCGTTTCGGATATCAGGAGCGTTTCTGGCCGTTTGGCGGATCCTGGCGATATTACGGGTCCTCTCTCTCTCGCTCCTGCAAGGATGCGTCGTCCACAAGCACCAGCGGCTGTATATTCGCAGATAAGACGGAAACACTGGAATTGTATATATCGATCCCTCTGCCGATAAGGGTATCCAGCAGCTTCTGTGCTCAGCTTCACGATCTGCCGCTGCTCACGCTACAGCTTGAGATAGAGGGAAAATCCGGACTCCGGGTTTTGTTCTCCTCTCCGACATCGATCGTACGCTTCGAACTGGTCCTTTATCCAGCAAGGGAAAGGACCTAGTAATGAAGGAGGGCGAGAGCTCTCCTTCCTCCTCTTTAACCGCCTCTATCTCCGTCCCTTCCTTCGTCTCTTTTCAGCATTGTCTCTTCTCGGTCATCCATCCTATACCCGTTCGTACCCGCCGCTGCCAGAATTCATCATGACTCTCTCCATAAACTTTCTAGAGTAAACTTCATATCACCGATCGTCCTCACGGCCAAAGAGAATAGGGGAGAGAGAGAGAGAGAGAGAGAGAGAGAGAGAGAGAGAGAGAGAGAGAGAGAGAGAGAGAGAGAATCTATGCATTGATGAAGTATTGTTTAACGATTCGAAATCTAATTTGCTATGCTTTTTCTCGCAGGCACTTTAAACTTTTTTAATTATTAAGAGATTTTTGCATTTATTTTAAATAGGATTCAATGCGTGAAATACTTCTACGGTGATTCCTTTTAGAATTATTATCCCTTGTATAGTTTTGCGATTTTTATTATACACATTTGATATTTATCGTATCCGAGATGCTCTTGCAACAACTCTGATACGCTTTTTATTATTTGGTTCGTTTTATTCTCTCAAATTATTTATCATTTCGAAACACGGACTTCCGCCAATCATGAAATACAACATAGACGTTTCCGCAAGAATCGCTCGAGAAATTTTGAATCGGACGTACAGGAGGGAACATAATGAACACAATTTATCGACAGGCTCAGGGGCTAAAGCTGATGGCGTGTTAACCTAAATTACGTTGATCAAGACTAACGCGATGGCCACAAGGGTGGAACCGCGGATGGATAATGTTTTATCGTAAATATATATATATATACGTCGTTCTGCTTTATTGCTCAATGCAACTGTAGCTATGGAAGTTAAGAATTACTAGAGAATTATTAACCCGACGGTTCTTTTCGGCACCTTTAATCCCGACTCATGGGTCGTTTGCGTCTTTGCGTTATTTGGATCAGTAAAAACGCTTTAAAAAATCTGAAGAAATTCATGAAGCTTCTTGCAACCTTCAACTTGAAGTCCCAATCATAATATTTCGATAAAAATTATTTTTTTATATAGTTTGTTATTAAGAAATAGAGGTACCTAAGGAAAAATCACTTGTTCACTTAAAATATCATAACTTTAAGCCAAATGAAGATATCGACAAAAATAAAAAAAGAAATTAAAGGTGAGGAACACCTTTCGTTTGGGTCGCAAAAGTCGGGACTAAGGGTTAAAATCATGAGACACAATGTGATATCCAAGATAAAAAAAAATTCTACTGGCGTTTCTATCTTATATGTATTTATACGTGATATCATTCGCAATATATCATACCAGAATTTACGAGCAATTGCGCTAAATTTTTAATTCCCTAAGCAGAACACGTACGACTTCTATAAATCATGTCTCACCCCAGGCATCGAAACAGAAAGATTTCCCGGCAATAATCAGTGATAAGCGTACTTTCTGCACCCACCACTCTTCCACGAAGAGTCCGACAGGGATTGAAATTGAAACGGGTCGACAGAGCACGGTCAGAATATACGTGACTACTCGTGCTAAGCGAAATTCGATCATCATGCGAGGAAAAGGTAGATTGGATGATTCGACCGAGGCGAGGGAAGGTTTTCTTCTTCCTTCTACCCGTCGGAAGTGAGTATCGACAAAAGGAAGACCGAAGGAGTAAAGAAGGGTCAATGAGAAGGAGAAGAGACGAAGGAATGAGCGAACGAAGACGCACGAAGCCCGTCTTGGCAATTGACTCGAGAAATCGGAGACGTCGGGTTGCGTCCGTGAAAATGGTGTGTCGATCGCGAATCGTGCATAACAACTTCGAAATAGCGGGAATTCCAAAGGGAAAGCCATTCCTTCTCTCGCCTTGCACAATCATGCACGATAGAAAGTTTCGCGTAGCGCGTTGAAGAATCGGTACGTCGAAAATGTCTTCGGAGCGTTGCGAAAAGGAAAATCGTGGGAACGTGCAAGTTTCAATGACGGAACCTTTGAAGTGATATACGAATCATTATTGTGCTTCCCGAGTAATATTATACGCCGAGCAATTATTCAAATTACTCGGAAAAGAATACTTCAACGCCATTGAAGTTGCTCAAGCGATAAGTCCGGGATTAAGTTTCCAAAGAATCATTCGTTCGTAAGAATGCTATTGAGAATTATATGACCTTATTAAGATAATTAGAGAAATAATTATTTGATATGATATAGTATTATGACTCTCTGATAATCTTTCGTAGAGATTACACCAGAGCATAATTATTCGCAATCAATATGTAATACGTTCGATGATAACAGCAGTGTGTCGTTGTTATCATATAAGAATTGTCTTCTTGTATTTATAAAGCTTGCCTCGTGTCTATCTTAATGCACATGCAATCCGCAACTTACACGCATATCATGGATCGTAATCGGTTCGTGCGACACTGTAGGCGACGCGACGGAAATTGAACATTATCCATTTTATAGCTACAAATAGTTGCAGTACGTGACTCGAAAATATCATTAATCGTATTACGCAATTTGTCATTACGGGCACTGCTTCCGATTCAGTTTGCCGCGACATGTAAATGTAGAAGTGCTTGAAATTACGTGACGCCGATACTTCTCGTCAGAATTGTAATTGAACATGAATGATACCTACTATTCTCTATCTCTTTTTCGCTTTTTTCATATATTATATTTATATGAATTGAATGTCTCGCGCGTTAGGATTCTTCTTTAAAGTCTTTATCCTAGAGTTATTTCGCAATTTCGATCATAGCGTCGGGAAATATTTCGCGGAAATCATAAAAGATGAAAAAGCAGAGATAAAATCGCATAAACCATTCTTGTGGAATGCATGAGATTCACATGAGATTATTCTTTTTTGAGATATATCGAAAAATTCAATTCGAGAAACAATTCGAGCGAATTCTTGGATTTACATATTTGTATATATGTGCATAATTAATTGTGTTAAATATTTAACTCATAATTATATTAAACTATTTCATCTTTAAACAAAAAGAATAAAAAATATGAATTTTATATATATACAATTCTGAATCAATTAAGGTATTAGAAATCGGTATATTGTATTAGAAATCGATCTATTGTATATCGGATATTTATAGCGCTTATTGTTAATCATTCGTAATTCCAAACACGTATACATCATTTTTAAATTTCTATAATGATAATAAATAATTTTACCAAGATTAAATTGTAATTGTATATAAGTTGCCAGTATGTCAATGATTTTATCACATCAAATTTGATACGTGTATTTGGTCATTACAATCTAGTAATCACTATTACAAATCGCACTTTATGTATAATAATGTGAGTAATCACGTATAGTGTAATTAGCATTATGGACAACGTCATTGATGCATCAATACGATATGTCATGCGCTCGCCTGTATCCATTGCAATATGGTTTGCAATTATCGTTAATGATATTTGGATACTATACGTATTGTGTGTTTTACAACAGGGCGTGTATAGTTTTGGCTAACTCGGTTAACATTATATTCAACATGACCGATTAAACAGCGCGTAATTGGAAACAAACACACAGTAGAGAATCAATCTTCGCGGATTTAACGGTTTACTACAATTTGTAGATCAGCGCCGTTTATTTGCTTTAGATAAAGCGAGAAAGCGCGAAGCAAAAAATCTACATCGAAGCGGAAGCAAAGAGTGCGATTAAAGAATGCGAAACTAAATTTATCTTCCTTTTTTCACCATCTGCGATTGAAGTAAATGAATGGCTTAAATAAAGTTTATGTATGTGTGGATTGACTTTAAAAAATATTATGTTGAGGGCGAGCAAACGTTTCAAAAGGAATAAGGAATCCAAAAAAAGGCATTAGCAACAGATGGAGATACTTTAAATTATAACAAATCGAATAAAAAAAAAAGAAATTCTACATTAGTTTTAAAAAGTCGGAATATTATTTTTGTAGTAATTTTAAGTGTTGTCATCTGTTGCTAACAAATTTTTGGATCGCTTATTTTTTTTCTGTTTGCTTTAATATTTCTAAAGGTTAATCTGCTAGTCATAACTTATTTAAACCATTATTTAATTAAATTAAAGGTAATGAAAAAAGAGATTTTTCAATGAACACACTTGAATGCACTCTTTCATCGTAAAATTGTCTGCTGCTCTTTCGCCGAATATTTCGCGCTCTCAAAGTGCATCTTTACACGTGTAACCCTCTGTTCATATTATGTTTATATATTATTTAATGAAGCGTAACACGAGTACGTGATACCATAATTATGTATTCGCTTTCGATAATGCTTAACAAGTATGCATCGTAATCCGGTTAATTAAGTGACCGTGTACTGAAAGAAAACAAAATGAATACTATATTTATTATAGTTTGGAATTAAATAGCAATATGTAATAAAATTTTAGTGATACGTGCAACATGCGAAAATTAGTATTTCCATAATTTAAGGTCACGGAAACAAAATTAAAATAATCTACTAAATTTTTATCTGGATTAAATATACAATATTATTAAATATACAATATTAAACATGGAAATGAAAAGATTATTAAACATTACCAAACATAAAATATAAAAATCTGGTTTTTTATATTAAATATTTTATATCATATATAAAATTTTATATCATATATAAAAACAAGATATTTAATATTTTAAATATATACTCAATGTTATGCAATATTTTGTAATGCGCAAAATGTTTTTTAAAAAAGATTTCATGTAAATCGCGAATAATGTTTTAAAAGTATTAGTATATATACAGTTATGTATATCTATGAGGTGTCAGATGCAACCATATATACGGAAGCTGCGTGTGACAAAGTGCAAGCGGAAACGGTCGATGAAAGAAAGAAAGTGAAGAAACGGGTTATGTAGAAGATTTGGCCGACATACCGGGTCAGTGGTTTCACTGTTCTGACTCGAATTCCTTATCGCTCTTTTTTCCTACACACCGCCCGTGCTTTCTTCTCGTAAGTTTGCCATAGTTGCGGTAACTATCGAAATAAAAGAGAGTGAAGGAAAAAGGATGAGCACCCCGAAGAATCAAAGCGCCACCACATCCAGCACACAAGCAAAAGTTCAACCTCCCTCTCTCTCTCTCTCTCTTTTTCTTTCGTCCCCGGCAAAACATTTACCGACAACGGCGATTTGAAACTCGGAACGAGAAGCAAAGCAGGATTTATTCACAAAGTAAAGAAAACGGCGCGGCAGGAGAAAGGAAAGAAGATATTGTGCCCGTAAGCGAATTCTTCGAGGTCTGTATATCAATGTTTGTTGATTCGATGACAAGTCTCAACGATCAAGGACAAACTGACCGAATGGGAAAATCCCGAAGGATATTGCGATATTGAATATTATACCGATATTTTCAAAAGACGAGTGCATCGTACTCCGGACTTACGTATAAGAGAGAAAGGGAAGAGCCTATGAAAAATGAAACATAGTTTAAAATTAAATTCATAATAAATTGATATTATATTTCTAAAGCTCTTATTTTCTTTTGAACTAAAAAGCGTATATAATTAATGAAGGTGTGTCGGGATAATAATTTATTCAAAAGTTATTAGATGCTATTGGAATTCTTCTTCTGCGGAATGCAAGAAGATTATGTGATTACGAGAAACGCTGCGTCGTCACTAAGGTAAGTCCCATTCTATACGGACCAACGCGCAAGGGGTATGCCTAATTTGTTTAAGTAAATAATTGTGAGTGAAACTCGAGGCTAATGAGAAAAGTTAGAAGTGCCGCGGCAAGGTGGTATCTAACAATATTTTGCGTAAATTAAACTCTCAGTTTTCCCTCCCCTAGTATAAACTAGTGCCTTGAGGAAATGTGTAAGTGGCGTACCGCGGACGCAATTTAACTTTAACAAGCACATTAAATAAATTAGATATGGATGCCGGATAATTAAAAGCGGCCGGTTCATACACGCGTGCGCGGAATATATATATAGGCGATTTCAGATGTTTGTTTAAATTTTAATTAAGCGCTCGATTAGCCGGCCCCCGCCGTATCAATGGTTGTTAATTATTGCACGGTTAATTGGCGATCTGAACGATAATTTAGCCTCCTCATAATAAATACATGCTGTAACCCATTCTATTCGTGATTAATATTAGAGGAAAAAGTTGGTAAATTATATAGAGGATATAGTGGAAATTCTCGATACAGATGTATGTAAATTCATGAAATCGAATATAGCCAGAAATAACCACGACAATGGTTGGTACATGTGCTTCCTTTCTTCGTTTCTTCATTTTATACATATGTGTTCGGCATCGTGTTCTCCAGCATTCATATCGAACTCGCTCGACTATGTTAGATCTACATAATTGATGAGCTTTTAGCCAGTTATTTCCGTTCGAGGAGCAGGTAACGCCTGATAATCGCTCTTTTACATTCTTAAAGCTACGGTTGAGTGCTTCTCTCGCTTCGAATTCCTTGACGGCATGTGATCCGCACCGCGAATAGAGCACTAGCTGCTTTCTAACATTCGACGGAAAGTTTCCAACGCATTACGATTCCACGAGAGCGGAGCACGAATCCAGCAGAATCGGAAAAGTTATATCTTTCCTTCTTCTCTCCTCTACATATTCCTGATTTGCCGTTAGTGTTATCTATTTACATTTCTTTCCTCTCTTCTCTCGCGCTTTTCTATAGCTTATCTAAATATCATATTTACCTAATGGCAAAATAGCATTCGAAATAACTTCGCTCAAAGAAATTTGTTTGGTGTAATCATAAAAATATAGAAAATGCGCTTTTTCTCTTCTTTATGTAACAAAGATTGATATTAAAAATTCAAAAAAAGGTTTTTGTAAATTCATCACGCTGATGTGAACGTTACGATGAAAACATGATAAATTGAAAGTACAAAGCGGTGTACAATATTTTTTCTGCATTTATAATGCAGCTATATGCAAAATTAATTTGTATGTGTGTGTGTGTGTAAGAGAGTAGAGAATAAAAATCAAAGTAAAATATATATATATACTTTGATTTAATTAACTTTTTAACGTCGCAATCATTATATAGCTATGGGAAGCATTATTATAGTGTGTTGTTCTCATTTTTTTAAATTATTCTTTTTTATACAAAAAACGAGACATAATTTTAAATAATGGAAAACGCATAATAAACTAAAGTCAATCTTTTATAAAATTCCGCTCGTCGCAATATGTGCACTTCGGTCGACTAAAATTTTACTACTACGAGTCTCTGCACTCTTGCAAATTTCATATGCATTAGTGCGAAACTGTCGCAAATAAAAAAAAAAAACTCCGATGAAATGATCACACGTGTGGTTGAAACTCCGTGGAAACTACCAACGCACGCATTCTCATCTCGGAGTATACGACGAAGTACGATTCTCGTAAAATCTCAGAATCCTCGATACTTCTTCCCTCGACTACTTTCCTCCATTAGCTCGCTATATACAGCTACCTGCCTCGCGCAAATCTGAATCTATAATGTAATCCATTCTACGAAAAACGGAACGAGGTTTTCTCGCGACTAATAACTCCTCTCCCATCCCGTGATTATCGTATCCCGATGTTTATATACTTTCGCACAACAGCTCGTACCGTTTCCTACACTCTTCCGACCGATCGGTGTACACCATTCTCCGATCGTTCGACGAATCTCGAGATGCACTACTTCCATTCGTCGCATGTATATATGCGGATACCGACACGGAGAGAAGCGGCATTTAGAGCGCATCGCCTTGTCTGCAGTATAATCGGACGAAATACAACGCATTACACGAAGGCACGATGACTAGGCGAGAACTAGGACGGGCGTGCAGTGATCTTATTAAAAAACACCCTCCCTGTTATCCACGCCTACGGTGAGATGCAGCTACGAGAGCCGCGGTTGAACGACGTCGCGAAGGAAAAAGAAGGCAACGATCGCGCGCCGTCTTTCTCTCTCTTTTTCTCTGACGATGGGACACGAGGTATGCCAAATGCCTCTTGTCTCGGAAATTTTTTAATAAAGTACGCGACAGCGACGTGACACGTCTCTCCGGTGTAGCGGCACGGTGAGCCGGTACGTCACCGCGAATTACTTCGGAATTGCTTGCGAGTTGCGCTGCGCCGTGAAATGCATCCCTCGGCCACGATGAACGGCGAGCTTAAGGCCGCTGTCACGTCCCTGCAACGTTAACGCGGATGGATTTGCAGAGGGAAAAACTAATGTTTTCCGCGCGTCACGTTTACACAGATTTCATCCCGTGCGTACGTGTTTTAAACTTCGGATTTCGAACTTTAACTCCTCGCCCACCGCTGCTCTCGATGATGATCTTGATCGATAATCCTTTGTTCCGCGCGCGACGTGATGGGAACATATTAAAAAAGAAATATATATATATATATGTATGTATTATATATATATTCTCTCGATTTCTCCGCGTAAAAACGTTCGTCGCTCGAACGACATTTTCGTTCGCGTCGATTCTCTTAAGATCAAGTGTTCTGAAAAAATTCATTTGCATTGAATTCCCCGGACAAATTGAATTGAATATGCTAACAACAACTCTTCTTTACATATTCTTATTTCTCTCTGAATTTTATATATATAGTCACCGATACCTTCTTATACCAATATGTACGTACATAATGCTGTGAATTTTTCTTCGAGATTGTTTGCATGTGCCGCACTATCTTTTCGTGATGTGCATCGTTTTATCGTATTGAATTTCTTTTTCCGCATATAGTATATGTTTGTCTTATAATGTCGTCGTTTTACTATTCTTCTGCTTTATAAATATATTTACATAAATTTATTGAAAATATAATAAAACATTAAAGAAGATAAAACTATATCATTGTAATCATTTAATTATAATTTAATATATTTTCAGTCATTATTATTTATTTATAACAATATTATATTATAATGTGTGACACTGGTACCATGATATTTAATAACGTCGAATTTCTAACATAAAATATGTAATTAAGCTAATGAAAGTGTATTTAATATAGATGTTATATAATTATTCTTGCTAAGTAAACATGTGTATAACAATATGTAATATACGTTATTATATATGCATTTATATTTTATATTTAATGACATGATGTTTACGTAACAAACATATCTGCACTATATGTATATATGAAAAACAATTGAAAATATTAACTCATAAAATTTCACTCTAAACAAGCATATCTTCACATGCTTTCGTTCGGGCTTATTAAAGAACAACTTTCTGAACTTGATGAAAGTTATGAAGTCTTCATCATTTATAAAAGTAGATTAAAACTTTTGAGTTTACCGACGTAATCAGAATAGCTACTTGAGCATGCTCGTACTCCACTCGACGACAGTAAAGAGCTCTTGAAAATTCGAGAACTTATTCGAGAACATATAAATCAACGATTTACTCTTATAATAGCAAAAAAAAAAAAGATAATCTGAAACAAATATTGAATTTACAATCTTTTTAATGATGTTTGTTGAAACAAGAAAATTTTAATCACATAAACATTACCTCTAATCTGTGATGTTCTGTACTTAAAATATAAAATTGCCAACTTTTGAACCTTGAAATCGAATTGAACACTTCGCTGAAACAAAAGAGACTGGATAAGAGAATTATGGTCTGAATAAATACTGAATAATTAAGATAAAAATTAAGCTATTATAATAAAAACGGATTTACTCTCATTTTCACGTAAGATAATTTTCATTTAAATAACATGTTAATTTATAAAAGCATTCAATTAAAAAATCAGCATCAATATTTTCATATATATTTCTTTTTTTCTTGTTCTGTTTGTAATAGTCTTTTTTTTTTTTTTGAGAAACAAAATGGCTTACAAAAGATTTTCCGTTATTCAATTTGTTTGATTGAAGCGAGGATTATTTTTTTTTTTGCGCATATAGCTTCAGTTCAAATAAAATATAAAACTCATATATCTAACTGCGAAAGAATATATGAAACAATGCCTTTTCTTATGACATATATATATATATATATATATATATATTATGTTTTAGAAAGTAATTTTAAATCGACAGATATGTACATATATTTTCTATTTTTATAAATTTTGCGAATAATTAAATATCTACAATATTAAAAGTACTAGAAATTAAAAATTTTAAATAATATTTCTTCAATTCTCAGTAATACTTAACCGCTTATTTTCCCATATATATATATTTAAATATATATTAAATATATATTAAATCACTAATTCAATATTTATTAAATCAAGTATTTAAGTATTTTTTCAAATAATTTACTTTATTGTTAATAAGGCAGATCTCGAAACTTAATTTCGATGTTGCGAACGTTGAAATATGGCTGTTTAATAATAAACTTTTTAACGCATAGAGTTTTTTAGCAGACGAGTTTTTTCGCTTGAGGCAGCGCAACGTTACTATGTTCTAAACTGGAAATTATTCATAAACAGTATCTGGCAAAACCGCATATAAAAAGCCACAAGGAATTTACTTTCCTAAGGTAAGGCAGAAATTTGCGTGGGTGTTGCGAGATAATTTGTTTGAATATTATAATATAAAGACGGAAGTAACCAGAGAGATTATGTACTTTTATGCGAAATTTATAAGACACAACTATATTTTAATTAAGTTAATTTATTCGCAATATATATATAATTGTACGCTGTGCTTTATTATCGGTGAAATAAGCGGAATAAAATAATATTAAATCAATATATATACAGTAACTTAACACCTACGACGGATTAAAATTTTCTGATAAAAACAAGATTTATATATACGTATTAATCTTAAAGTTGGATATGTTACCCTGCTTGTGAACGAGCAGGATACTATTACATGGAATAAAATACGTTGCGGATTATACGATAATTTAAAAGGTATCTCGTGATTTTCAAGAGAAAAATAGGTGAACCTGAGCGAAAAACCGTTCTGCGTACCATTAACCCGCTCGTCAGAAAGGAGTAAGTGTGAAGTAAAAAAAAGTCAAACGAAATATAATATAAAACTCGATGTGCGTGAAGCGAAGTACGTATATGCGAACCCGGGATGGAAAAAGAAGCGAATGCGAGTGCCGATTAACCGGGCGCTCGACTGTAACATCCGTTGAAATGAATTACCTTCGTCTCTCTTTTCGTTTCGCCTTTTTTTTGTACCGGCAGCCGCAAGTTTTCTCCTGCTCGACTTTTTTTTTAAGCTCTTCTGTCGGTTTTCAATATCGACCCCTCCCCCTCCCCTCCCCCCGACTCAATTGGTGCTCTTTAGCCTTTTGATCGTTCGTACTCTGCATACGACAAAGGCGGTTGTCCGCATGTTCTCGTCCTGACGCACGGGCTGACTCGACCTCGATTTCACTACTGGCATTCGCCGGCGCGACGCGACGGTCACGTAGTACGGACTTAATATGGCAATACGTGGCAGCGTATCGATTTAATTTTCAGAACAAACCGCGTTGCTGATTGCCTCGTGAAATTTAATGCTGTCAACTCTAGGATTCGAGGATGCATACATAGAGCAAAGTGAAAAGTTTGCCTGTGCGTAGAATGTGCAAACGTCATCTACGATGCGTATATCATTCGGCAGATAATTTGCACGTCCCAACAGTGAGGTTTTATTAATTTTATTTTTCAAAAGTCGTTTAACATTGAGAATTTACACGGTTGAACAATTTTTGTTCAATTTAGCAGATATTACATCCCAAAAAATTCATATAAATTTTTGTGTTAATTTAATATAATGTCGATGTTATAAATGAAGACACGAACATTGTGTTAATATTTTAACACAATAAATGCAAAACTTCAAGTATTTTAAAATAAATTTTGTGTAAAATTAACATAGTATTAATGTAAAAATTAACTAAAATTACAAAAAATAAAAATTTTTTTCTGTAAGTTTTAACAAATAAATTTTGTTACTAATAAAACAGAACATTTTTATTCTGTAAAATTAAAAATAGATGCACATTGTGTTATTTTTACACTTTTAGTTGTTTTAATAACTTAACATTTAAGTCCAATTATATATAACACAACAGCACTATGTTAAATTAACACACAAATGCGTTAAATATTTATCACAAAACACAATTTTTAACAAGAAAACACAATTTTTCCAATAGTGTAAAATCTTATTTATTAGTAATTTAATAATTTTAACAAAATTAAATTTGAAATATTACGAATTTTTCGTTCAGTCAATTCGCTTTAATATCTTGCAATATCGCAAGATATTACGATATGAGCGATTTGTATGCACCGCATATAAGTATCTTTAGTGAATGCCAGGCGGAATAAAGCCGCGCCTAAATATGTCAGCAAGCAAGACACAGGAGAATACCGCGAGGAGACACAGTATAGAAACAACTGCACCACAAATAACGCAAGAGCATCCTGTGTTCCAGAATTGCGGGAGTTAAAAGGAAAGAAGCATTAGCAAAACAAGTACTGAATCCGCATCGCTACTTTTCATTCTCACTACCAGCGTATTTCATTGTAATACATGTCTCGTGCATCCCAGTTAAAGTCCGAGATATTTCAATTAAGCTGCCATTCAACGCAATTATCTCATCAATTCACGGCTGAGATCGCCCGAGTTTCTTGTAACGAGGAGCGAACAGATGTCAATTTCAACCAAGATCTACAATTTACAGTCTAACCGCGTAATCTAAATCAGGATAGTGTTAATTCCGCGTGATTGAGCACGTGGATGAATGCTTTCGTCTGTACTTGCTGAGAAATCGATTGGTGCTTTCTGGTGTCTAATCTCTCTTTCTCTGATCGTGATGATGATTTTAGTTTGAACAAAATTTGTCAAAATTTCAAACAATAAATGAAAATTATTTGCAATTATAATATTTGCACATGCGAACAAAATATATTTTCATTGAAAATTAAGTAGATTGTACAATAATTAATCAACTATTTTTCGATCAAGCTGTCACATTCATAACATGAGATTGCTTTAGATTTCAATATAAAAAGAGAAAAACACAATATTTATAAATAAAATAACATCGAATAAAAATAATAAAAACAATCGCGTTTCATATTTTTTCGTATCGTTAGATAAATTGGTAAAATAAAATTACTTTGAAAACAGTAATTTTATGAAGAAAGATATCTCGAGTATCTTCATATAAGAAATGTGGACAACAGTTTAAAAGCAGTTAAGTTTGATGACTTTATATGATTTACGCGCAAAGATTTTATTCCCGCTTCTTTAGGCTCTCACTGTATATCGTCTGATAAAACTGGCCTGTATCCAAGCTGTAGATTACACTGCGAATATTTATTTCAAAGAATTATTGTCGCAAAAATATTGCGCTATTTGTAAAGCTTGTTGTCGTTTCAAATTAAGTGGAGAGTAAATAGACACGAACGGAACCGCAGAAAAAGTCTAAAATACTGAAACCACAAGGTTGTTAATTTCACGCTTATAAAACGGAGCAATTAAACCAAGCAGTTATCTTTGTGATTTATTTAAAAAAAAAAGGAAGCATCACGTGTTGCCATTAGCACTTTATTAATAGATTTAATCAGGATACCTCGGCCGATTAAATACAAATTTATTGCTAACGCTTAACGAAGCGACGATAACTGTGCTGTTTGGAAATGAAAGAAACCAAACAAGAGGAACAGGTGTTAGTCTTACATCTTTATATCCTCTTTTTAATAGAATCGATAGAGATAACCAACGAGCTCTGCGAGAGAGCGCAAAGAGGTCGAGTCGGGTCACGGCCCCAAGATTCAACAGAACTTTATCTTTCTCTCGTAAGACTCTCCACCGAGGTTAAAAAATTGTTTTAACTACATAACAAATCCCATTTATATTATATAAAAAAGTGATCTGCGTTTGAAGTTTCGTTAATATCTTTGAAATGAACGATCGCGGAACTCGAGTCGGCCATTTACGTTCCGCGCACGCTTCTTTTTGTAATTGCACGAAGCTAGGTACGAATATTTCGCATGCCCCGAGTGCCAAACAACGGCATAACATATTTTGCTGCTCCGTTTGCGTTTTACGACTTCGAGAGAAAATAGTATTCCCGCAGCGCGAAGCAGAAAGTCACGTACTAAATTAAATATTAAACCAAAGTTTTGCAACTGCAAAAATTCTACACGCCGTGCGTATTTTAGTAATCTGCCCGTAGATATCATCAGATCGTCAAGTGAATATATTCATGCAAATACATTTGCTACTTCGCCAAATAATTAGAACTTTAACTAAAACAGAAAATACTCGGGTAAAAATGTTTTTTGTTGCTTCGATGATAAATATCTTACTTCGTAAAAAATAATAATAGTAATAAAAAGCATGTAAAATTAATAATAATAATTAAAAACATCTCCACGGTAATTATTGATGTTAATTTTAACAAGAATAAACTTGATTTGTTTTATGTTTTTATTGCTTTAAATACAGATGCACGAGAAAGCGCTAATTTTGACGCAAATAATTCATGTATTTTATAGAGATAGCTTAATGCCTGGAGCATACTTTACGGCGCAAGATAGCAAACTGCATATATTTATGCGAAATGCATTTGGGAGTGATTCCCGCAATTGCTCTTTTGGGAAGTGACGCAATCCCGAGGTGGAAACCTTCGGTTTCGCGTATCCCATGAATTCCATGAAAGTTTTATACAGCAATGTCATGAAAAGTATCGACATGAAGAATGCGGATACAATAGAAGAAATCTGTAGCCTATCGACAACCTTTTCCGTCGACACTTTGACAAGAATCCCGGCGAAACGCGGCATGTCAAAAACGCGAATTTTTCATAAGCATTTCTAATGCAATAATTATTTTCTCGATTCCGATTATTTGTCTACTTGTAGAAAAAGATAAAACTCTTATCGCTGATATACATAAATTTATATAGCAAAGCTTACCGATTAAATAACATTTCTTTTTAACTAAAACTAAAAATAAATCATGGATTTTTCTTCAATTGTTGTTAATAACAATTGCTGTTTTTAAATCGAAACTAGTATCACTTTTAAAAATAGTCGACAATCATTTAAAGAGAATATGCAATTAGCGCGCGATACAGCGCATTAAAGAAGAAACTTACAAAACTCTTCGAAAGAAAGTTTTTCCATTTTCTCAAAGTCTCATTGTCTGAAGCAATCTTAAAAAAAATAGTAGCACTCATGCGTGTATCCTCTGAACTTTTAGATTTTATGAAATGTCAAATAGCTGGGTCATCACACACGAATGATGATGAGATTCCTATAAGAGTTTATACATCTTCTGGATAATTTTATATTTAGTAATAGTGGCTCTCAGTCAGCAAGATGGAATAAATTTGCATGGGCGTCACCCTGCTCTAGATTTATTCGCTTCACGTAGTATTTAGTACCGCCCAACGCCACCGCAACTTCTATAGACAAGCGAAGAAAATGCTCTCTCTACTGCCGGTGGGAAATACACACAATATGTCTCAGAGCTATACGGTTTCTATCTTTGATTAATCTAAAATCGATTTTTTTTTTTAGCAAAAATTCGAATAGAAAATATCTTTCTTTGTAGGCTGTTTTCCTTCAATTTAATTATTTCATTTAAAATAAATATTTAAGTTAAATTTCTATTAAAATTCTATTTAAACAATGTTCCATTTAAGCATTTATTTCCTATAAAATTCTGCAAAGACCACGTTTTTTTACTGCTCACAACATACATATAAACTTTTATCAACTCAAACTAACTACATGAGGTATTTTTTAAAGTTAATTTTGTAAACTCATTGTAGAAAATGTTTTCTATGATCCAAAACACTGAAAACCTTTATATGTGATTACATATACAATGACAATGTAACAAGAGTGTGAGCTTTTACGCGTATAAAGGCTATTTAAACACATTAACAGATTGTTTTTGACGTACAAAATTAATTTCACTAGTACGTATGTGTGTATATATTTCATTCATACAATATTTAGATATTCTAAAGAGAGAAAATATATGTATATTATACATACACATATGTATAAATGTATATATATTTTGATTTTTTATAGTGGAGATGCTAATTTAACAGAGATAAGTTTTGAAGTTCCAAAGATATTTACGAACCAATTATTGTGAGTTACAATATTTATTTAGTAATCGTATTTAAAATTTGCATTATTTGTTAATTAATTTTTACGTTCTCAAATCTGTCAACATATAGATGTTTCCTTCCTATTTTAATTTTTTCCCTTCCTTTTCTAATTGAATTTAATAAATTTTAATTTTTATGTGTATTGTGTCTGTATACATGTACCCAAAATATTTCTTACTACTGATCGTTTTTACGAAATACGAAAAAAAATCATTCTTCTATATCTATTGAGAATCAAGTGTTTATTCATTCAATACGATTATTATACAATTTGTCACGTGTACGCTAAAAATAGAAAATTCTGTAAGTTATTTTTAGCGATAAAAAGTTATTTTTACGATAAAAGAGCAAATTCTTTAAATATACCGTAAGCTATTTTTAGCGTACACGTGACAAATCGTATAGTAATCATATGAATGTACATACAGTTGATTCAAACGGTACAGATTTTATATAAAGCGCCAGCGGAAAACTCGTCGTATAATAATACACAAAAAATAAAAATTTATTCAATTCGATTACGAAACATATCTGTGTGCTAACAAATTTGAGAATGTAATAATTAACAAATAGCACGAATTTCAAATAATGCGATTACTAAATAATTATCGTAACTCAATAACCGGCTCGTGAATATTTTTGAAGCTTTAAAACTTATCTCTGTTAAATTAGCATCATACAAAATCGAAATAATACATGTATTTTATATTTTTAATATATGCATAATAATTTAAAATGGAAATTATAAAAAGAGAATGAACAAATAGTGAGTTCTAACAAAAATACTATTGATAAAAAAACAAATCGTAATATTAATGCGATAAATCAAAATTTATTATTAAGAGTGATCGACGTGTCGTAGAAAGAAAACTAGTAAATTGAACATGAACAATTCACTTTATATTCTTATCACTTCTTTTACTCACATTGCTATTCTTCTACTTCTAAAACATTTCTGGTCCTGAAACATCTGCAATTATACCTGGGGACAGTCTATTTAAAACTTCCGCAGTATTTTCTACTTCCCCGAACCATTCAACTTTTTAATCCAGTCCTCTTCTACTTGGTAGGCGACAAATCGAGATGCAGTTACTTCTTTGATGATTAAACTAAAGCGCGACGGCATTTTGAAAAAAACATTCACTTCCTTGACAATTTTAATTTGCGCGAATTAAATTTACTTATGTACGTGATTCAATATGCCATGATAAAAATAAAATCATAATTTGATATATAACGCTACAAAAACTTATTACAGTAATGTGTGTATGTATTACGTTTTTTTGCGATACGATAATAAAAATATGAAATATTGCACGTATGGTGAAATAAATAAAAATCGAGAAGAAAAACTTCTCAATCAATTAATGTATCTTGCATTCCTAGCAATAAATACAAAATAACAATTATGTAAAGCTTTAAAAGTGGTTTTTCTTTTTGCTTAGTCTTAAAAAACTACGTAGAATTTATTTCATAATTGATTTTTCGAGTCCTTTTTAAATATGAATAAATTTGCTTACTACTATAAGAGTCGAAGTGAATTTCTCTGTAAATATGCTCATAAATTATTTATATATAGTCATAATAAAATATCGCGTGGGGAATTTTGGACGAATTGACATCATGATTCAGCTAGAATTTTATACTAACGAGTTTCCGAACTTCATAATTTATACACAAAATTCAGATATTAGAAACGATATTCAAAATGTAAAATACAATTGAAATGAATAAACAAAATGTCTCTTTCAATTCTGATTAAAAAATGCGTAATACAATTTATTAAATTTATTTCAAGTAAAATAAATGTGAGAAACACGTTGTTGCGAGATTTCGTTATGATTAGATTATTTATATTTGTAACGTTATTTTTCCAAAAGACTGTGCATTACGCTGTCGCTTCGTATCAAGACAAAGGCCAAATATATTATATATAACACATACTAAAAATTGTGCAAGGTATATCCTTTAGAGGGAGAAAAGAGAGATTTTCAGAAAACAATTCGTTATATTCTTCTAAAAGAAAGAATATTATATTGAAAGTTATGAATATATCGAAAAATGCATGAAATGTTTCAAACACACTGATTGCAAAATTCCTCCATTCTTTCATGCTGCGAATGACATATAAAAGTCACGTGGCAAACACATTGTCACTTATTAAGGACAATTGCAACTTCGTTGTAAATTGTAACTTATACTGCGTTGCACATCGTTGCATCGTTGTGGAGCTGTTAAACTAATCGCATTAAAAGACAACGCAGAGTGAGAACTACTTCCTTCCTGAATGTGTATCGTTCAACTCTCTCATACTCTCTCATTCTCTCCCTCTCTCTCTTTCTCTATCTCTATCTATCTATCTATCTATCTATCTAGCTTCTTGCGTACTTTCCTTAACAAATTCAGATACTTTGGATGATGCTATAAACTTTGCAAAACGTTTTATAAGTGCTCGTGTTCTGGATGTAGTCTATGTCAGAAGCAGGACTTGGAATTAATGACTAGATTTTGCCTAAATTCCTCTTTGATATTATCTCTCCGCTTTGATGTAGTTTACTAACAGATAATTAAAGTAAATACGTTAAGTAATTCCTGTTCACGTGCGCAAAATTTGTTATCTATTCCATTCAATTTCTGGATATAAAACTGCGGATAGCATTTAGCTACATTTTTTGTCCTTTAATTCTATTGCATAAAGCAAATTAATCGCATTAAAACGTCGGCGACAATTATTTTCTCCACAGCAAATTTCTCATTATACATATATTTAATGTATACACACATACACATAAATATGTGTGTACACATGTACGTACACATTAAATTTTAAATACGACTCTCGAATATGTGATACAAAATAGAATACGATACAAATTTCGCAAAATATTTCATGACCTTATCAGCTTGTTCTCATCAATTATACCTGATGAAGAAAAATTGCTTGTAATTTAACCATGGAATTTGTGAGCGGAAAAAACATCCTTTATTTTTTAGGGGGAGAAAGAGGAAGAAGCTCTCTATATAACTTCATTCTTCATTCTAATGCAAGACAAAGTGTATTATTTTCTGAGCAACCAAGCTTCGTGAAATAAAGATAAGCGGAAATAGTGAAGAAGACAAATCGCACTTTCCATCCGGCGTTGTTAATAGCCAAAGAAGCGCAATCTAATCGCATTAAAAGATTAAAGCGCGATGATTGTGATCGTCCGCCCCTTCGTTCTGGTCGTATGGTACTTGTCGATCTTCCATTTGTCACCGGTCAGAAAAATCCAATGGCAATATCGTCGGTTGGGAGGGCCTCACATCGTGTCTTTGGCTGGATGGATGAGGAAAGAAGGTATGAAAGAGAGCAAGAAATTGTGGAACAAGATTGTCAGAGCCATAATGACAAGTATAGCGGGAAGTAATGGAGTAAAAAAAAGATAGTAAAATGTGCTTTAACTGATGTTCGCGTGTCATCTTTTCATCAGGCTGCTTCTAAACGGAAAATATCAGGAGAATGAAAAGTGCATCTCTTCCTGCGATTAAGAGATGATAAATAAGGGAAAAAAATGAGGAGAATATATAAATATAATAAATATTAATTTATATTTATAATCGCGTATAATAATATGTATATAATTTATCAAAAATATAAATATAATATATAACAAAATGTAATTTATAGTTTAAACAATAGTAAATGATATCAATGCCGACATAGAAATTTTATATTTTAATATATTACGACGATTTACATTTTTTTTACTATCAGACAATTAATTGTTTAGATAAAGCTTGAAAATGATAAAACAAATAATAATCGCTATTTGATATGTGGAACAATAGATTACAAATCTCATACTTTCACATTTAAAAATTTAATCAAGTGACTACGTAATTGAAAAAGAAAATTGGCTTTTTATCGTTATATTTATAAAAGGAAGAATTCTTATTTTCTTTTATATTAAAGATAGATTTATCAAATAAGATATAACGCTCAGCGCTTTTCTCACGTATATATTATAGATGTATATCTAAGATACGATACTTTTATAGCGAGGGATTGATATTGCAATTCAGCACGTTGAATTTTTTTATGACGAATCAATCTCCAGTCGCGAGAAACAAATTTTACTCCTTTTAGCAATACGTGATGTAATTCGTAGATTCAGCAGATTCTTAAACGACACATTTCAACCTCGCCCAAGTCGACGTATGTATCCTCAGGATCTCGACTCGTCACTTACCGACACGTTTTCGTGACGGACTCGATTTTCGTGCACATAATAACCGCTTCTCCATCGTCACGATATGCCGCTTCATTCAAATACCAAGCAAAGAGGCCGTGTTCGCTACTCGCGATCGAGTTTACACTTTTCCTTTCCCTGCTATTTTTCTTTTTGCTCTACCATTTCGCCAATTTTAATATAATTCTTTTCCATATAATTATCGTTGTTATCAACTTGCTTGAGCGGATAAGCGAGTTGCACGTAATGGATTGTCATTGTAGAGGTTACATGATTTAATGAAGAAAATACGTAACTTGTTTGTCATTATTAAACTTATATATTCGAACGTGTTTTATGCAGATATAAAAAAATTGAATATAGTGCGTATTTGCACATTCGCAAAATGCTTTATAATCCATCATAACGATTCGCACAACGAACAAGTTTTGCAACTATACGCCGTAGGAATGTATGGCTCAATTATACCCGGTAATTAGTTCCGTTGGAAGTTTAAGGGTGCACTCAATCATGCGCCAGCGTGTGCAATTATAATAGCGCGAAAGCACTTTTTACTCTCCCTCTCGCTCTCTCTCTCTCTCTCTTTTTTTCTCTCTTGCTTAGATTACCTATTTTCCTGTTGTAAGAAGCTGTAATAAATGATGGAAAGAGCTGCTCAAACATTCTTTTTAAGCAATAAATGCTGAAAGTTCATAGTAATTTGCATACGTATATTTATGTCTGCAAAATAATTACATAATAATATATTGATTATAATAAAACATATCTTATATGTTTTAATTAATATTTCAAATTTTTTCGCGATATATGTATATCATAAATATATACATATAATAATTATTATTATAAATTATATTTATACATGTCATATTTTAATGTATAAATTCATGTTTTTTATTATATTATATAAACGTTTTAGAAAACGTAATAATAGTAAATAACGAAGGTTACGCAAACGATACAAGATACAAGGCAAGGAACCCGATACGAATTTCAGTATGCCAATTCAGTAGATCGAACTGTCGGGCATAGAAATCCAATTCACAGTGCCGTTTTGTGGAGATCAGCGTGATCGAGATTCAAGGGACTCGGGATAAGGGTGGGTTTCGCTGTTGCATAGAAGGCTTCGTCTCTCTGCCCGAGTCCCACATCTTACTTTCTTCCTTCTCGCGCATATACGATAGAATACGTCGTGGAAATATTCGGATTGGAAATTGGTTATACATCGGGGACACTACCTTTTAGGCCACTCCGGTAATACACCCGTGGATCGAAGAGGATTTTAAAGGTAAAAATCCATTGTAAATTCCGTGCTGTGTTTTCTCTTACAATCTTCGCAGAAGGGGCTTATGGGTTGCTTAATATTGCGGCTTTTATATTACGGTCAACTCGTTACGACGCTTTTTTGCGCATGAATGAATTCATCAAAGTGCTTTAAACGTGAACCATCAATCCGTACTTATCGAGATGTATTAACGCCAGTCATTGCGAGCTAAATTATTCATAAAATATTGAAAAAAAAATTGTCACATGAAGAAAATAAAATTTTTATTCGTAGGATATTATTGTTGTTAATTATTAAAAGATGAATAAAATGAAGATAAAAAATGTATCGGTGCCGTTGTAAAAAGTAATCAAGATTTTATCGATCTTGATCAAATTACGAACGAATAAATTAATTTAAACGATTAAGGATTGCATGAAAAGGGGAATTTTTTAAATTCGTTTCATTTATAATTTGATTGTAAAAGTAAACTTCTTCTCAATTTTAACTCATTCCTTGCTTCTGACATCATGTACAGCGCAGAAAGATTCTGATTGCCTAAAGTAATTGAATTCGACGCCTGACCTCTTTGCTCTAATAATTCTTCCCTTGAAACAACTTAATAACGGAAGAAGGCAAATAAACGATTAGAACTGTAAATGACGTTTGCGGGGATACTTGAATTTTCCGATTCATTACAGAAACCTAATCCGATTCGATTTTCCGTGCTTCCGCTGTAACTACGATTTATGTAATTTTATGTAACTCTAAATTCTTACGCAACTATATCGGCGCGATATCGGCTTACTTTTATCGGCCGGATTGAACACTCCAAAGTATCGTATAACGATTAATATTCGATGCGCATAATCAATAAATTAAAATCGCAATAAATAACGGTTAGCTTCGGTTTAATATAACAATCTGGACTCACCACGCATTTGGGATACTCTTCCTCCGGGGTGGGTCTTTTCCATCCGAGTAACGGTGGTATACAAACGAGGGCCGACAACAGCCAGACGAGAGCAATCATAAGCGCCGCTCTAGCCGGCGTTCTTTTCTTCAAATAGTCGACCGCTTGCGTGATGCTCCAAAATCTGTCGAGGCTGATGAGGCACAGATTCATGATGCTGGCTGTACACAGGAGCACGTCCATGGCGGAATAAATGTCGCACCACCAATAACCGAAGATCCAGTAGCCCATAATCTCGTTCGCGAGTGAGAACGGCATGATGACGAGGCCGAGAAAGAAGTCCGCTACCGCGAGGCTGGCTATAAACCAATTCTGTATGTTTTTGAGCGCCTTCTCCGTTGCGATGGCGATTATCACTAGCATATTTCCCACGACGATGACGATCATCAGCATCGTCGCGAGAATAGACGCGAGCACAATGTGCGGAAGGGTATATCCCGACGGATAGAGACCTTCGCCCCGAACGATCAAAGTCTCGTTATACAAGCTAATGTTCCAAGGATAACGGTGACTCGTGTTGAACGAGTCGTTGAACGAACCGATCATGTCCTCCATCGTGTCGCTAAAACCGAAGAGCAACAGACCCTTCCCGTATTCGATCGCGACTCCCTCCTCCGTGCTATTCGATACACTTGCACGTGCTGTACTCACACTTACACTATCGTTAGTACTGCCTATACCGTCGACACTTTGTTCACCGCCGCCACCCCCGGTGCCTATCCCTGCCACGTTTTCTTCGCCAGTAAATGCAGTTTCCCCACTCTTTGTCGCGCCTACGGTGTTCTTGTTCTTGCCACAAACTCGAATTTCTGAAGTCTGGCCACAATGGTGGGAAGCTTCCTTTCTTGTCGCCACGTCGTCCCCGGTATATTTTTCCTCGTTCCCGGTAGCGTTCGCTTCCTCCTCTTCTTTCCTCGTTGCTCCTTCTTCTTCTTCTTCTTCCTCTTCTCTCTCGACACCTCCGCCACCTCCGTGAAGGCGATTAACACGATCGCTGGTAGCCGCCGCGGTCTGACGTTCACCGTACGAGATCGCACGTGTCGGGTGGGCCTCGTTACTCGAAAACGTAGAGCCACCGCTAATCGGTCGAGACCACGACATGTTCCCCTCGAAGACGCTCGTGGACGTCGTTGTCGGACTATCGACGGCGATGGTCATAATGCCGAGAAGCGGCATCATTCGCACCCTCGTCGAGGACTGTAGATGCTATCTCGGTAAGGAGGATGCGGATGTCGTGGCAGCGCGCGAATAGCAACGTGCCCCGGGTGCCAGTTCGAGTAGCAGCAATAGCAGGAGGGTGGTGGTCTCGTCGCATCTCGAGGCCAAGGGCGTCATGCCCGTTTCAGGATAATGCCATCGTTGTCGAATACGCAAATGCCGCCACGCGCGCTCCTCTTCTTCCTCGTTCTCCGCACGGCGAGTTCCTGGGGAAGCCGTTGTCTCTCGCGAGGGATCGAACGATTCGGGGAAATCACTTTTTCACTGTTCCTTCGTTTTTCTCCCTTTCCGCTGGATAATCCTTTAATCGCGATGCGAATCTAGCCTTCGATCCCGATCAAAAAACTATTTTTCAAGTATCTCGAGATGTTACAATTTCGTGTGATTTTTCTTTTTCTTTTCTTCTTTAGGATTTTTACACGTATAGCACTATCGCGCGCGTATTTATATCCTCGCTTAGCGCGGCTAAAAAGTCTTCGGCAATCGTTTTTTTTCTATTGGACCAAATCTTTTAGAATCTAGTTTAGCTTAACTTTAGCTAATTTCGGCGTGATTGACACCTTCGGTTTCGTGCTTCTACGGAGCTGTAACGTTATTCCCGCTACTTCTTCGGTGCCGTGGTCATACGTAGTTGGTCTCTGATTTATTGCTTGCATGAATCGCAACTCCGTTCCTCGTATTTCCTGCATTCACTGGTCCACAACAGACTTAACACGGACAGAGCGTACAGAGATTTATGGGTAGTCCGGTATAGGCGACTTAGTTAAGAATATCAAGGTAGATAGAGAAAGTGAAAGAGAGAAAGAGATAGATAAGATAGAAAAGGAGAGAGAAGAGAAAAGAGAGAAATGGATAGATAGACAGATAGATAGTCTATATGAGAATAAGAGTAAAAAATTGGTCCCCGTGTTTTTTTACCTTTCCTTTACATTAAGCTTGAGCGCGGCCTACATAGCCTGGAGGCAAATAAAGCGAGAAAAGTTTTCTTGAGAAAGTGTCGACGATCGTAAGAAAATTTCTCTTTAGGACTAGCATAGATCCCCCAAAGTAATTTTGCAAGACGACAGGCGTTTTGACACGGTCGTGAGAAGTGATTTCGTGCAAATCTTGATAATTGATTACGCGCTCGTACGTTTCTCCTTTTAGTGACGGAAACGCGAGTTTCCCCGTCGCTTCTTCTCTCGCTTTCTTTCCTCGAGTCCTATACGCGCGGCTCGACGTTGTTTCACTCTAACGATGCCCGCGAGCTAATTAATTATCGCGCCGGGGCTAAAAGGCTAAGCGCTGGATACCCGTACTGCTCCGACCTGCTTTTCGAATACTACAAAATCAGCGAGAAAACACACTTTGACGAAAAATTAGAACGACAGAGATTATAGATTGTATATAGAACTATTAATATGTACACGTGTATTCATATACGCTATATATATATATATATATATATGTATATATGTATAATACGTATATTAACGCGAGTTTAAAAGTGCTACTCGCGAATTGTCTCTGTGTGCATGTCTTATTTTTTAACAAGCTTCCGTAAATGTAACGCGGAATTAGCGATATATCAATTGTATATTCTTTACACAAATGCGCGTATTCTTAATCTAAGTTCTATTATTCAACATAGAACATGTAGAGATATAAAGTGTAAGAATTAATACTTAATATATATCTATATTTTATAGTGATAGAGAAGCAAAGAGAGAGGAAGAAGATAGAGAAATATGGAGAGCAAGAGCGAGAGCAAGCGAGAAAGAGAGAGAGAGAGAGAGAGAGAGAGAGAGAGAGAGAGAGAGAGAGAGAGAGAAAGAGAGATAGATAGATAGAGAGAAGAGAAGAGAGAAAAAGAGAGAGGAAGCCAAGAAAGACGAGAAAAAATGAAGTATAATCGCTCTTTTGCTTGAAAGAAATCACGCGCGTTAATATAATATAAGAACTTCCCTGTATGTACACCTATTTACACGTCATTAGACCTCATTACTTCGGGACGTGTCTCGTTTACTTGTCTCTCGTTCTAACCCTCCTTCATACGGCACTAGGTCATTGGATTAAGCAGATCCGTCCACGTATTCACTCACGTCTTTGAATAATCTATATTTGTCTCTCACGAAACACTGTACAGTTTCTCGGCAATCGTGATAGAGAATTAATGTCAAAATATTTATCTCGATAATCGTCGTATACTAGGTCTCATCATCGAGACACCATTCGTTGTTCACGATATTTTCAGATTTTCAATTGGCAGTTCGTGATATTTGCTTCGGACGTTCCTTCGCTCGAACTACTACTTTGGATTTAGCGGTTCTTGACGCGATAAATGGGAAAAGTGAATCCTCTTTCAATTTCAAAATCTTGCAAGACCTGGTTTCGTCATCTGATTTGTAAGTCTCTTTTATATCGCGCCGGTTCTATTTCGAAGCGACTTAAGATAGTCAATAATTCTGAATTCTTTTTATTTACTTATTTATTATTTTATTTCAATTTGATGCCACTCGATTGACTTTGATTCGGATCATCCCGATTTCCTTGACGATTTAACGGTGCTACCTTTTCCATCGGCTTTGACAGTACCGGAGATCAGCTTTTACTTGAGACATTTCGCTTCTGACGGAGCGCGTCTCGTTTTCTACGAGGGTTGTTATTTCCGCGTACGTATGTTTTCTATCCTCGTATTTATTCAGGGCGAAGACGATGAAAGCGACGCAGAAACCTTCGACAATACCGTATTATGGTGTTTATAGCATCGCGTTTTGAAAAAACAAAACCTCGCAGAGGTTTTTTGTTTCCTGTTTGTTTTTTTCCGCGCCTCTCAAAAATTCCAACACCAAAATCGGACTTGCGAATCGAATACGTTGCAAAACGACATTATCGGGACGAGAAATTGAATTCGCGCACTTCGATTGGAACACGATTGGTCTCACGGGGTCCTCCCCACAAACACACGTATACAACTTTTCGGTCCTTTAAACAGTCAGCGCACAATTCACTCGAGCGGGCCCTGACTTGCGAGTGTAGGCTCTTTTCGCGGCATTTGAATCATCTCGCGAAGTACCAGGATACAGAAGGGTTGAAGTATATATGACAGACAAATATGAGAGAATTAATCGGAGGACGAGGAAAGGAAATGATGAAATTTACGGCAATCAGTGTTGATATATCAACGACGACACAGTCGCGTGGCGGGCTGTCCAGCAGCCAAACTCATCCCGGTTTCTCGGCACCACGAGGGAGGCTTCGGGAATGTCTCGTTTTTCGTCCTCGTGTCTCTTCAACACCGCGTGCATGCGTGCAGTTCGAGGTTGTCTCGTGGGTGTTTGGAAACGCACTGCAGCCGTGAGGGACGAGCCAGGAACTCGGACTCCCTCTCGTGTCGTTCGGGGGATGGAAACTCTCGCAGGATGTCGGCGGAGAGAGTATGTACGTGCGCACGTGTCTGTCTGTGTGTTAGTCTCTCTCCCTCTTCTTGTGTGCCATGTATATACGATTTGCCTTGTACGTGTGTGTGTATGTGTGTGTATGTGTATCGGTGTGCCGTATATATTCCTGTATATGCGTGTGCATGTATATGTGATAGGGGGGAGCGTTAGGGAGGGAAAGAGAGCTTGCTTGGCTCACTGGAGGCTGACTGTTGGCCCGACCGATCGCTCCGTCCGACGATACCAGCGTCGGGGCGCCGTCTGAGTCGCGGAACCTGGGGCGCAAGCGTCGCGACGCCACCGACAGTATCCGACAGCAGCGTCGCGGACCGACAGTCGACTTTGGACCATCGACCGATCGGTCTCCGTAACGAAAATATGTTGCTACTCCAATTCTGTCACGAAGAACGTCACTTCGAATGTCCTCATCCCCGTCGGCCATTGTGCCTTTCGTATATATTTATTGTCACTGTTGCGGTTTTTTCAATGCGAACGTACTATAATTATATATTATTATTATTATTACGAAACTCTCTTAAGTTTTTCTAATTATTATTGCGTCTAATATTTTTAATAATATGATTATTTTATTACTACCGATTAATTAATTTTTTTTTTAAATAACTATTTCAAAATAAGGAATATTGAACATGTTTTCATTTATTTGCCTGATAAATGAGATTGTAAGATTCTCCTCTATCATATATTTGATGCAAAGGCGAGATTATATTTGAGCTAAACGCAATACCAGTTTCATATACTCTCAGTAATTAGTTCGTGCATCAGTTGCTGCTATCGACAATATTGGAGAGGATATTCAATTTTTAATAAATCCTTCTTTCTAAATAACAAAATTTAAATCTATATTTGATCATTACAAATCTTCGGTATATCAACGTAAAATGAGAACACTGAGAAAATGTATGACGTAGATTGAAAATATTACACTAATAAATATTAAATTAAATATAATATAAATAGATATTCAACTAAAAAATATTAATTGCATTATATTTTGCATGATTATGAATAGTACTATGTCATCATTATTTTTTCCCAAGAGTAATGTAGAGGAGAAAAAAGTAAATTGACGCTCAAATATTGTATAAAATGTAATAAAATATAAAAATTTATGGATTTACATCTCCCGTTTTCTAAAGAATTATTACTGTCTGCAAAAAATATGAGAGAGGGAAAGAGATGCATACCGTGTTTTTCCCGATTTCTATTTAAATTTATATCCGAAATAGATGTATACAATTTTCTATGACAGAGAAATTGAAGGGCTAAAGAAATAATGTAAAAAACGAGAAGCAATTCCATCATTTTTGATAACAAGGGAAGGTCGCTCTTAATGTTTTTTCTCGCTAAATTAACATCTCACTCAAATAATTAGGGAAATGTGATTGTAAACCTTTAATAACACTAAAGCGAAATTATTGTCGACTTTATATTATTAGTAATCGATTGCTGCACAATTTACTAAAGAGAAAATAAGTTTCAATCAAGAAAGAATAAAGAGAGACAGAGAGAGAGAGAGAGAGAGAGAGAGAGAGAGAGAGAGAGAGATTTCATGTCCATCACTTAACTTTTTTAAAAATTATTTAAGCTCCAATATGATGTATTTGACATAATTCATGTATATAAAAAATTTGTTGTTTCTTTACATGCTGCCAATTATGCACATGGTACAAACATTCAAATTTATTATGTTTCTGCATATTCTGTTCATATCTTTTTGATTGCGTGTTTAAAATGCATTTCATCGTCGGATAACGAAACGCAAGTGAAATGCATATATTCTAAGTACATTAAAATATTTTTGGACTTTACCTAATGTAAGTTTAAGCTAACTTTATCTTTACGTAAATATTCTCTCTACGTCTCAAATCGATTTTTATATATGCTCCATATCAAGGTAGATAATGTTAGAAACAGAAAGTTTACTTTGAAATTTACAAGTTGCGAACTCATGAGTGGTGTGTTTTCGCTTTAAACTGTAAAAACTAATTTTGTACATTATCTCTATAGCGAAAATCACATTTCATTGCGCTTCGCAGAAATTGTATGCTAGATTCTTTTATAGAAACTGGCCGATAATCTTAATTCACCCGAGCAGAACCTTGATCTCTTCCTATAATCCAATTTCATAGAAGAAAACTCAGTATTATTTTATCAAATAAATATTGGATTTTTCTACATTCTCCTTCAATAAAAGTTACTTCGATCGACTAGTTCTAAAGAAAGAATATTTTTCTGTTGAAAATGGACAGTCAATAAAAAGATACCTCTCCCCCGCCTCCGTCGAAAACTATTATTGAGAGAAGAATTCGATGACATGTTTCTGCTTCAGGAGAATCTTCAACAATATTTTTCAGAACGTATATCTTTTTTTCCGAAGAAATTACATTTCACATTAAATTCACATTACAGAGGTATTGCGTGATGACTTTTCGCGTTTCTTTGGATGTCGGGTTTAATTAATTGAAATGCAAACTTTTAAAATTTTGATATAAAGAATTATTTTTTCTTTCGGAAATGCTATTCGGAAATATATAAATGCATAAGTATGAAAGACTATTCATACCGTAAAAGTGCCAACGCGTTTGAATTATTTTTTCGTATATTTTATGCTTTCGGCGATATTCGCAGGGAATCGAATACCTCAATTTACCATTGAGGCTATTTCAACTCCTAAACCTGCAAACGATCACGTATAAAAAATATATACCTCTTATTTTGAATTACTGCATCATATATCCAAAGCTTATAAAAGTTGGAAAAGATATGTCCAACTTTTCTCTTCTTAAAATAACTATTTCAATATATTTTTTTTAATTCATCCCTGTTGTTTTCATAGATAAATCATATCCGAATATCCGATAACGCATTTCGTTTTAACATATTTCTCAAGTTAATGCGACGCATTGACAACCTGTCAATGGATTAATTAAAAAACTTTAAAATTAACAAACTTTCTTCCTGTCCTTATGTTGATCACTGAACCAGATAACGAGCTGCTGCATAACATAGTCTATAAGAAGAGAAGAAACTTTTTCGTTGTAGCCGTAACTGCTTAAATAATAACATTAAAAACAATGTAGTTTATAATGACATCATTAAAGATTTTAGTTAAACTTATAAAAATATTAAGTTTGTATAAAATATCGCACATTTAATCAGATTTTTTTAATTGGAAAAACGATAAATAAACTTCGTTAATATAATACAACGTGCGAATAAATAAATTCAACTGCTAATTTAGGGCTGAGCAATTAATTCACCAACTTAATTAATTGTCGACTTTAGGGGTGCCGGATCAGAGCAACCCCAATCGAGAGAACCTCCAAATCTCGTTCGATCCTTAACTTTATATAGCTATCCGATAGAACGGGAAGGTAACGCGCGCGTATATGTGTGTATATATATATTTCCGTTCTTCTCTCTTCTTGGTTCTGCCGCGTCAACGTTGACTCGGCACCGCCTGCTCGTCCGTCATCCTCTATTCCGTGCCTCTCTTGGTCTTTCTGTCCGCCTCTTTGCCGAAAGTTTCTCGGGCAAGTTTCTCGGGTCCGGGTAAGTTCGGGATATCGTCGTAACTCTCCTACTGGACCGACATGCAAGCCCGTGGCTCCCTTCGCGCGTTGGCGCGACCATTGGTGAAAGACGTCGTGCACGTGTATCGACATTGTTCTCGCACTCGAGGACATGCAACCATGGCCGAGAAACTAGTTACGAAACTAGTCCTCCCTTTCGGCCCTGTCTTTATGTCGCGAGATACTACAGGTACCCTATATACGGGCGCATCGAATCTCCTCGAATTCGATTGCAACAAAGTGCCAGTTGGCAATTGTGCTGATTCGTCGGTGACGTCTACCGATCAAGAGCGAGAACATCCTCGATGTATTTGAACTTTAGCGACGCGGACGCTGTCCGGCATCATCGATGTAACAGATGCTAGAACACGCTTGAAGAAACTTATTTCAAAGGAAGAAAGACATTTTTTTTTGTGCGAAGAATTCTATCATTACTGATTTTTCTCGGTAAATGCTCTATGTACGTACATTTGAAATTAATAAAAATAAAAATAATAAAAATTAATATTGCCATTTTATTAGAGAAACGTCAATTCATTTCCAAATCTGTAGAATAATCTCAATTGCGTTGTCGGTTAATTCGTACTCTGTAATATGGAATAAGCCTGATGATACAATACGCAACAATATCAACTGCACATATCAATCAATGCTTGAATGCTTTGAAACAACTATGCTTATATATCCGAGGAATTTATAGACGCCGCGTTGACGATTATTACTTGCAGATGCTGCCAGGAATATCAGACTGCAAATATACTGCGCCCAAATATGTGAGATAAAATTAGATCAAGTAGACTCGTGCAATTTTCATTAAGTATAAAAGATGTACATATAATAAATTGTACGATAACTATATTTATATATCCGTCTACACACACAGATTTATGGAAATTAAACAAACTCAAATGTTAGCTTTATTTCATTTTTAGTATTTTCGATATAAATGCTTCTCCATATCTAAGTCTGTAAACGCGACCAAGTTTTTTTGAATATCGGAAAAATCAATTTATTGTATAAAAAATAAAATATGTTTACTTACACTTTTATAACAGGATATTTGAGGTTTACTCAATTAATATGTGTGCTGTTTTTAAACAAAACAGAGAAAAGGTTGGATATCAAATTTTGTATATCGTAATTCTTAATTAGTGCACATAAACTTCACAGTTGACTTCTCGAAAATACGCGCGAATGGTAGAGCCAATAATACAATCAGCGCACGCGTATTTTAATTAGCATCTGTCAAGGAAAATTCTGTTCCGCCTATTATACTGATATTTTATGCGTGCCGAAAATGTTTGCAAATATTCGCGTTATGACCTGAATTTATTATAATACAGAAACGTAACAAATATGTCGGCAAATAACGATCAATATTGCAGAAATGCAATATTGGAAATGCAATAAAATGATATATTTTATTGCATAGGCATGGTCGAGATAACATATGACTATTTGTCATCGCGATTTGATCATGCATATTGTTGAATATAAAAAAATGTAAAAATATGACGTATGATGCCTTAATATTGGATATTATCAGGAGACTAAATCATTTCATTAAATTCTCAATTATCCTTCAATCTCTCAATAATTTGCACATTAATCCTTGGTTCTGATCAAAATAAAATAACAGATAAAAGATAAAACTATCGATCTTTTGTTTTTCAAAGCAGAAACCTTTCTAGATATAATCAAGACATGCAAAGTGCAAGCTAAATATTCTTTCTTTTTACAAAAAAGTAATAATAATTTTAAAAAAGCGCAATAATCAATTTAATTCAATTTTATGTCCGTGTGCAATTTGCGCTCTCTCTTTCTTTGTTTTTTTAAATGTAAGTTATTATTGTATAATCTCATGTTGTGTTTATTGTATCATCTTTATAGAAATCTTGCCAATGCAAGAGAAATTTATATATACATTTTCGCAACATTTTGGCGCACTATACAATGCAGTTATTTGCATCTGAGAATATTCCTCAACAACGGTTATGTTTGCATCAACTTTGCTCTAGATTTGCAATAATATACCTCACGAATAGTGTGATGTCAGTTTTGTAACAACTAAAAATTTAATTTTAGAATTTCTAATCCTAAGCTTGATTATTTTCTAAAATTATAATTGAAAACTTTGATTCATTTATTATTAATCTTGATTATCTGTTTAATATATATCTTCGAAACATTTATTAATAATAGAAGGAATAAATTAATTAAAAAATTGCGGATAAAATCGCAGACACATAAATAAAGAATTGTTCATAAAAAATTGTTATTTTACAAAAATAATTTGTGAGACCGACAAGTTGTACATTCAATAAGACATAACAAATAAATTAACAAAACTAGACTTTCTCTACAAGTCCGTCTCTTTTTCAATAGAATTATTACGAGAGGAAAAAGGTCAAAGTTCATTTACACCGTCGGTCAATAACTTGTCCGAGTTTTTAAGTATATGTATTTTTCTGTAGTTCGGAGAATTTTATCCTGCAAGTTAAAAAATTTCCTAAAAAATCAATCATCGATACGGATATTGTGGCTTTTAACGAAAATACGGAAAACGTAAAGGTTGATGTAGCGTTTTGTATTTTTCTCTCTCCAAACGGCAGAATTATTTTTACATTTGCGTAGGCAAATTCTCAACACACAAATAATACGAAATAAAATAACGTGATAACAAAATTTCTACTTTTTTTCATCTGGAAAAACAAAATCTTTCTTTTAATCGCCCCTCTATAATGAAATATTGTATATCTTCGAAAAAATTTTGCTACGATATTAATATTTAAATTACAAAAAATAATATTTATAAAGTTATAAGAGAATCGTTTACTTCCTGTCTCGTGTCTCTATATGAAAAATTCAAGTACGCTAATTAAACAAGAGATAATGCATTAATCAAATGCCAATAACAGAGATGAGCGTCGCGGAACACAAGCTCTCCTTGTCTCTCGAATCTCTCTTTCTCTCTGTCTCCTCAGCTGCATCCATTATTACATCCCCATGTCTCGTCTTGCCGAGCTTCCGACACATGCTGGAAACAAATCATCCATTTCCGTCTACCACGGAATTTACTTCCGCAATTGCGTCGCGATCGTCCTCGAGCTCGACGATGCCTCCGCGATGAGGTACGATCGTGATCGATCTTCCGGCGTAGTTTCGCGGATGCACCGAGGATTCCCCGACATACCTCTTCGTGATCGCGGTAGAGCGATCAGATCGTTCTTGCAGTCGATCGCGTACATATATATATATATATAACGGAGCGAGTGCGCTTTCCGTGTATAGCTTGATGTGCACGTAAGTCGCCATCCGCGTTCTAAGAATCTCGAACATCCTCTACTACCACGAAGGAATTCCTACCACGGTTTCCGTCCTTCGATCCCGTATGCGCCCTTTCACACGTGCGGTCTATACTAGGGTGTGCCTAATGTGCCATCTCGGCACACGCTCTTCCAATCTGTCGTGCGGATGAAGGGCGGAAAATTGAGGCACAATTTCGATAGATGCACGGACGACAAAGTACCCGATGCTGCACTGTCGAACGCAGGCAGAAGCGCCATTAAACGGAAAACGGCCATTTTCCGCCGCAAAAAAAAAAAAAAAAAAATTGTCGAGCGCATTTACGGCAAACCGTAATGCTGCACCGGCTGTTTTATCGCATTCGAGTTCCATTTCGCGGTTAAAAAAAGATTGCGACTACATAATATCGTATTATTTTCAATTTTACAATTTTGCAAGAAGCATTACATTCATTACAGTACCACAATAGTTATTTTTATAAAGAGTATATTCCGAAGAATTTATTCCATCAAAAGAAATAAATAGTTCGACCGCAGTGACAAGCGGTTGAAGTAATATATCCCGCGCGCGCGCGCGAGAGAGAGAATATTACCCCCGCAATAACTTTTTAATGATCTTATGAAACGCGACAGAGCGCGCGTGCACATTTAAAGCGTTAGCCATTAACTCTATGATTCTCGCGCTCTTTGTTAGAAATTCACCGCGAACGGCGATCAAGATTTTTTCTCGCAAACATTTTTTTTTTTCGTCCACGAGAGGGCAACCGAAAAACCGCGGTTAATTCGCTGGTAAGGGATAACAAAAGAGAATAAGAGAGATCAAAATCGGAACAATGGAGCGAGTGTTGTGCGTCTCTCGAGAGCTACGACGACGGGCGCGCGCGTGGCCCACTTTTTACCCTTGACGTGCGTCCTGCGACCGAAGGGTGCAAGACGATGCCTCCTCGGTAGAGGAGTGACATTAGTTTTCAGGACAGGGCCAGGCGACGACCAGCCCCCGTCCCACGTGTTGCACATTCTTTCGCAGGATGCTGATGCAAGCCGAGCGCAGTTAACGAGTGGACCCCGCCCTTGTGACGTCACAACAGAGGGCGCGCTTCTGTGTGTGCGATTGCGTTCGCACGCAGACACACGTAAACCGCTCGCGTCATCGGCCGCCCCACAAGACACCCCTTCCGCTCCTTCCAACTTTCGTTATTTAATCGGTTCACTCGCTCCCTCAACCTCTGCTCCGGCCGCCCGAGCTGCGTCACTATTTACTCTTCATTCCGTAATTTACTGAGGCTAACGGGAGCACATTATTCGCTCTCTCGCAGAATCAATCTCTTTCCATTGTCCCCAATCTTAAAAGCAAACGTTTCTTTGATCTCCTGGCGAGAAATATATATATATATATATATATATATATATATAAAATTCTGATCCTTTATATAAAGCTCCATTGAAAGTTCCATCGTTATCGAAAGTCTAAAGCGAGTGATTCCTATTCTGTCGGACTGGCAAAAAGAAACATATCTTGCTGCAGATCGCTATTCAATCGCAGAGCGATCCTCATCCTTTTTGCGGTGGCATCGCTTAATGCGATTCCTTTTCTCATTCACCGTCATCAATTCCTCATTTGTTTTCCGATCAAGAATGTGCCATAATTCGAGTCTCCCTGTGTTTTTGCCGATTATTATTCCTGCGACGCGACGTTTTAAAGTCTCACTCATCGCGTCAATTGCAATTATAGCTGTTCTACACCTTCGTCTTTTCGATCCGTTAGAATTGCTTCCCGATCCTAATTGCTTCCCCTTTCATATCGGTTCACGCGATATCACGCTAATGCTATTTATTTGTTCCACTTTCGCCGATATCGAATCGTTCTTTCTTGCGCTCGGGTTGCGTTTCTCCTCGTCTTCGCAGAGAATGATCTCTCCTTATATCGCTCCATTTGGATCGTTTCCGATTTTCGCTCACTTACGCGCACACTTGGATAAACTTTCGAGCGAAGCGCATATTTATCCCTCTTTAGTTTCCTCTCGCTCGCGCTCATTTTAATATTTTGTCCATAAATCGCACCGCTTCTTCACACGCTTCTTCGCCTGCATTATCCGCACTTCAACTTCGTTCAAAACGCTCCGTTTTTCTCCTTAGACCGCATCCTTGTCGAATTTTCGAGCGTGCAAGGTCATAAATTCACCCTCTCTCATTTATTCTCATCGCCACTTTGTATCAATCTTTACCGCACATATCCTCCGTCCTTCGATTCCCTCTTCGCCTTTAATCCTTAACCCTTATTCCCGGGCTATTCTCTTTCATTCTTTTTTTCTTCTTCTTCTTCTAGTCCCAATGGAATCTTCAAGTACGTGATCGCTCTAACGCTATTTATTTATCTCATTTTTTTTCTAACGTGCTAGCTACTCCGTACGATAGAACACCTTTCGCCACGTTTGTCTCGCTTCAAAGTTTTTCTATACGTATATATACATCGCACTGTCCACTTATCTTCTACCTTTCTTCCGGCGCGCAAGTGTTCCCTTTCTCTCTCTCTCTCTCCTTGCAGTAAACTTTTCTATTTTTCTTCTTCATTGCCGGTACATTGCTCCTCTCGCTTTCTCCTCCAATCTCATCCGTTCTCCTCTTCTCTCCTGGCTCTCTCGCACGCCACCCTCTACTCTCTCCCTCTCGTTTTCTCGCAATTTTTGCGTACGTATGCGCCAATCCGTGTGTGCGCGGCTGAACCGCGCAGAGGCGGTCGAGATGGCAGGATCGTGTGAGTAGGGACACAGGGGTGTATCGACCCCTGCCAGATTCGCGATTCTTTCCGCGACAGAGCGGGAGCGAGAATGCGAGCGAGTGCGATAAAAAAGGGAGAGAAGACAGAGAGAAAGAGAGAAAGGGGAAAAAAGACAGAGATAGATCGTCGTGGGTCGAAGTGTGACCGGGTGACTGTGAGTAGGGGTGGCGATGACGTCACGGATGTGGAAAAGAAAGAGAAACGGGCGCGGAAGAAGGATAGAGCGGAACTTCGCCGAGACCGATGCACACACATTGTCATATAGCGGCTCCTACAAAAAGCACACGTGACATCTGCGAGTGCGCTCCTCTCTGATACGTCCGGCAGCACAATTCTCGATCGCGGGCATCGATTTTTAGGTAACATCATCGCTATATACGCGCGCCCCGTGACGCACGAGCCGAAATACGAAGATATCGAATTTGTCAAGGAACACATATCGGCCTCTTGGGAAATTGTTGGATGTCCGTGATGCTACGTTTATCATTTAGTAGCGTACAAATTTATAAGATACCACGACCGTATCGCGACGATTTATGATTATGTACTTGTAATCTGATCGTTTTACTAAAAATGGAGAATTTCGATTATAATAATTGAAATGGTGGAAATGTGTGTCGCGAATGTTTTAACGTTTCGTCGAATCAATTTTCAATTTAGGGATATTGTAATTATTTATTTTATATGAGAGAAGAGAGAAAGAGAGAGAGAGAGAGAGAAAGAGAGAGAGTGAGAGAGAGTTATAACACTTTCTGTGCAAATTATTTTACTGCACGAGAAACTTGTAAATTGTTAACGCATTTTAGATGAAGTTTCGAAGCTTCAAAGTCATCTTGCAACTTCAAGAAATAATTAATGAAGCTCTAACAAGATTGCGGGAATTACATATCAAACTACCACATTAATGTAAAGATTCAGTAATGTAAGATTATATAAACTGTGTTGAAACATACATAATAATGTGATGAATTTCTAGCATACATCAATTTATCTTATAATTAAATTTTATACACTATCCATTTTCAGAATTAAATGTAAGTTAATTTTATACTAAAATGTAGAACCCAGTATATAAATTATTTATATGTATATTACGATTGTTATCTTTTCATGATGTACCCTAAATGATATATCGAGATGAAAATGCATATTAATTTATAATACGTACGTACTAGTCATTTTAACAAACATTTGTTTATATACAAAATATAACCAGATATGCATAATACATTTTCTTTTAGCATATATTAATACATCTAAACAAAAAGAGCACACAAAATTATTATTTGTATCGTAAAATATTATACATAAAATTCTATGTAAATTAAATAAAAATATTATGTTATAAGTAAATTAATTAACTTTTATCTCAAATGCTTATTGTTAGCCTAATGAATGCGGCAAGTTTACCCACAATTTGTAGAAACTCATTTCTATTGTTATATATATATATATATAAAGTTTGCGGAATCCATTATAAAAGATGCATTTTCCTGATTGTGCTTCATTGCATATGCACAGAGAAGTATACAGTACGCATGATGGCGGTGCTAATAACAGACGTACTAGCAGTAACATTAGCAGCTCGCGAAACTGTGCGTGACTGTACGTAGCTATTTCGAGCTTTGCCCAGAGGCTTAAAGTTCAACATAGCGGATGAAGTTCGATAGAACAACGCGTGGCAAACATCGCAATGCATTATGTATACGGCGACATAAACTGTTACGCTCTGTGTTATTTGAATACTCTCAAAAATTCAACAATCTATACCAAGAAAGATTAAAGCAACAAAGAAATATTGTGCCACTTTTGTAAGAGATATTAAACTATGTCATTTAAAATTATAGGATTTCTTATTTTATATTATTCTAAGTCAGTATTTCGGGAAGTCGAGTATATATTTATATTATTAAGCTCCAATTTACTGTTGTTGTATAATAAATAAATTTTTTGCATCTTGAAAAAATAATACTTATGTGTAATACATTTGTACGTAAAAATGATTTGTTTAATTATTTCTAAAATTCATCAATCATATGTTTCTACGAAAATGTCTAAGCTTACAATTTCATTATAGTTTTAAAAAAAGGCACACGAATATACATATAAAGTAACTCTATCGCGAAATAAAACAATTATCTATCATATGGAACGTTTAAAAAAATCTCATACGATGTTCTTGCAGAATCTTTTGTACCAAATCTATGTAAGTAGAACATTTTCACCGAAAGGATTAATGCATCTGAAGAATTTCTGTTATTCTTTTTCAAATACATATTTACGGTTGGAATCGTAGATCTGTTTTAATAACTACCATATGCTTTCTATCAAAATAAGATGATTTATAAGCAACATGTATCATTTATCTTTCACCTTTTATTTATACAATCGCAAAATAGAACACTGTATTTAAAAAGGACTGAAAAATACATATATCTGATGCATATACAAATATTTGCATTCGTGCTTTTTTCACTCTCACATATTTTAGACGTTCTTTGCCTTCGTGTATCCATACATTATACGATCTAAATAATTGTTATACCGTAAATAAAGTTGTTCTTGAAGCAGGGTGCAAAATAAATAACGTTCCCCGGCGCCGATATATATCCCTCGTGGAGACTGTATCGGCCTGATACGCGAGAGATATTTATTAAAGATATACCTACATATATGAAATCTCCACGCTTGTACAGCTATCAAAGGGGGATCGATATGTATCCCAGCAAATTGCTTAAATTCATGCGATAGTACAACCTTTCACTGAACAATCCTAGTGATGAATACCATGCGATACCTGCATAGCTCTGTTCCTGTAGGCATCATAAATCGTGATACATCGCGCACAACGGTACCATGTGCCTGCGCGGTCAAGCGCAAGCCCCCAAATGACTATTCTCACGGGGAAATAACTGTGATCAAAATAATTTGATACTCATCGATTTAATAGTAATTTCCATCAATGTTAAATCGCATTGTTTAAACGAATTATTATCAAATCTAATAATGGCATATTTGACCATTAATTACGCAGAATTGATTCCGCGATACATCTGTAATATTACTTCAGTTAAACTTTCAACTGTACGCGTCGTTCGAAATATTACATTCCATACACAATCGATATTTTCCGTTTATATACATATATATATATATGTATATATGTGTATTACATTGCTTCTAACTCAAATTAAATATCGAATATTTGAATGTTTTTTTTCAATGTTTTTTTTTTTCAAAATGTCTCGTCGAGTTTTGAATAGATCGAAGAGAAAAATTTTAACATTTATATTATGCGCACACAAAAAAGGTAGTACTTTAATATTCAATATAATAAATATTTATATATAAAAAGTATTTATACGTAAAAAGAGTTTCTATATTTTTTATTATTTTGGTTAATTAAAAAAAATTTTGTTTCATAACATATTAGATGTAAGTAAATACGATTCTATCCGGGTTTTTTTAAACATAGTACAGAATAATTTCTGATCTGCGATAGGTGCAAATAATAGTGTATGTAAACATGATTAATTGCGCTTTAAGTAAAGAAACAATAAATTGGTAACAATATTTAAGCAAGGAACACAGTAGTGCACGACAGGAAGGACAATGGCTCATCGACCCTCTGTAACACGTGACTAGATGGGATTTATAAGGTTGTAAATTATGTCCGTAACAGAACATAGTCGATATACTTGGTAACATGCACGACTGGATTCTGACACAAGTTGTTTTACGAACACAAAGCGAGATTATTAATAGAATTGGGAACAATAATAATATAATATAATATACTCGTAAGGCTACTTTCAATTTTGATTATATAATGCTGAGTTGTAATTAATGCTGCCATTAATACTGTCATTAATAATATAATACTGAATTTAATCTTTGTTTGAATTTAATATTAAAATTAAAATTTTTATAAATTTTTATATTTTTAAAAAACCTATTTCTAAGTATTATTTTGAAATGTATCTTTGTGATTTTTCAAATCATTAAATGTGTGTGTATATGTAATATCTCATATCAAATTTAAATTCGAATATGCGCGATGTTTTCCAATTTTATCAAATTCTTAATTAAAAACTCATCTAGAAAATTATCAAATGTCGAAAATGGCGAGTGATAGTAGCCCATCGATTTTGCGTTTGGAGAGACCTTTTGTTAACGCCAGATGACAAAAATGAATTGTAATTTGGGATTTATTTCTGCATACTCTCCGTTTTAGCATATATGTTCGTAATAGCACGTATTGTCAACAGAGCTGTCGTTGCCACCAGTGCAACGTGTCAGAACATCAGGCACGAATGCTCATGGATATGCTCCACCGATCGTAAACCGCTTCGGAACATAAGCACGAAATACACCTCAGGAAGTCATCTTCACTCCCTATTTGGCGCATGCGGGGAATCGCAAATGACAATTGCAGACGATACCCGCGAAATCAACGAATTTAATCTGTGAGACGCACACAACCACGTAAATTGTCGAAAATTCTCGATCATCTTTTAGATGATAAAATGTTAAATAATGTTATGATTAAATATTATGGGAAAATTCATTTATAAAGTTCCATTATATCATTTACATAATAGAATCGAATATGTATACGAGACAAATTAAACATATTTTTTTTAATTTAATGAAACAAGGGAAAAGAATTATTACGATAAATAATTTAAATAATGTAAGCATTTTAATAATAAATGTAAATTTTCGATGAATTAATAAAGAAACATTATTAATTACACGTTACATATATCTATATAAAGAGAGAAGAGAGAGAATAATAATTTGAGATATTTTTGAAAATATTTTTAAATAATTGTTTAAAAAATTGTTTAAAAAATTGTTAAAAAATATGTATAATGTATAGGTATATGTGTATATATATATACGTGTTTGTGTATGTAATAATGTATTTGTAATAATAGAACAAACAATATTAAATGGTTATGTAATGTTTCTTTTTGCGTCGTAGTATACTTCAACTTTAAAACTGTAAGTATTATGAGCACGTATCGACTTATACGTATGTATATATATATATACAGCTTTATTATCGCGTCCGGAAATAATAATTCTTCCTTTTAAATTGCTCTTTTATTCCTTATAATATAATTATGATGTGCTTCGATAATAATTAAAAGATAGACATATAATAATAATAATTAAAAGAAGGAGATAATATGATGTGTGATAATATGATAATGATCATATTTATCTATAAAAGGCACGAATTCCATAATAAGATTTATCAGTATGATCAAATCTGACAATGAGTGTAACAGCTGATATTTTTGCTTTCGCATTTTAATGTTTTAACATGCTTTTTTTGTAAATGGTATTGATACTTTATGCATAGTGTTGACAATAGTTTGGCGATGAGTCGTGACAATACTGTGTGTACTTGATTTTTCGATTGTTTGTGGCTGTATTGCAGCGGTATATATCGGTTTTGTATCATATTCCTATTTTCTGGTCGCACAGCTGTCGCACGCTATGCATTGCTCTACAGAAATTCGGTGGCACATGTATTTGAATTTCCTAAAGAAGAGTATTTGTGAAAGTAAAAATTAATATATTACGAGAAATAAAAAAAAAAAATTGTCATACATTATTCTCGACTTCGAGCGAAAGAGTGTAATTTATCTTTAATCATATCGATGGTAAAATAATTTACGTTTACATTAAAATAAACTTTGGCAACATTTTCTACTATAAATAATTAAAAAATTAATTCATAAACTACAATACAGAGCAATTCATAATAGATGAATCGCATATATAATATATTAAATATGTATATGCAGCAAAATAAATATGTGTATACATTGTCTGCTATATATTGTATCAATGTTCATTATATAACTGCGATTTTTTTGTGCCATACAAATCCGTAAATAATTTTTTATTTATAATGTATACGTTATAAGTACGATAGAAAATGTATACTTTGGTACACAATCCGTGAATTTGTGTCTCGGTGAGAGCCGAGACCTATTTCGCGTGGTCGATTGCTGACGTCATAGCTGTACTATACGTACATACATAAGAACACATACTTGCTCACAGCAAAATGAAACGAATGAATGGACAAATATATATATATATATGTGTGTGTGTGTGTGTGTGTGTGTGTACACATTCGAATGAATATTTTTATTTCCAGAATTTTGCAAAATATTCCGGTACCACGGTAAGCACTATATAATGTTGATTCGAATTCTCGCTGCAGGGGTTATACGATCTATTTGTAGTATATCGCAAAATTCAATAACTCAGCGCTGTCCATCGAAAATGGAAAATACAAAAATATATTTATTGCTGAAATTTGGAGATATTAAATTATGCGTGCACAAATCGTTAGTGAAAATAATCGCAACTCGAGATAAAAGTCTTTCCTCGCCGTTATCATTACGAAACGGCGCAATATGCACAGCCAGCGTACATGTGTAACTCAACCTTATCGGATTTAACTACCTACCTGAACGGTAATGGTACCTGCTACAGGCAACATTCGATTATCTAATCTACAAATTCCGTGTATCTATGAACGCAATTAATCATGTGCACCGAATATAAGGCACGTGACAAATTGACGTCATGGGGAATCTCTTAGCGCCGAGATAAACATTTGCAATCTCTCATTGGCGTTTTGGCAGGCGTTCAGAACATCCTCGAGAGAAGACATCTCTTATTACTACTGCTACTACCACTACTACAACCATTATACTATTATTACTACTATCACCTCGTCATCGCCATTTTCTACGCAATAGTTTATTTTCACGAGCGCATGCATTTAGAACGCATATTTAAATCATTCTCGGCCGCAGTGCGGCAATTGTTGAGACGTACATAATGAAAAATTTATACTCACGGTGGACATTGGTATAAAAAAAATCTGAATTCTCGAGTTTATAAAATTACCGTGCTGTAGGATATCTCGGTGTCTACATTATGCAAACGAACACAAAAAAATAGAGTCACAAGGTGGAAAGTGACGAGCATCACACGAGCAGCGCGAGGCTCGAATTGGTGCAATCATAGGGTGTAATGATGGGTAAAACACAAACTCAATGTCGCTTGCATAACGGAGTGCTACTATTTTGGCGCGTGCGCGTCCTCACATAGTGTTTCCTAGAAAATTTACCTTCGCACAACTGCGAGAAAAATTTTCTGTTCCCTCACATCGTGACAAGAAACAAAGACGTATTATTTATATGGAACCGACAACATAAACTTATGTTATCCATTAATTTTGATATGTAAATATGTGAATTTTATCCAAAATATTATTTATATATTATATTATATATGTATAAAATATATATGTATATAGTGTAACAAATATATAATGTCGCATTGAATGTTTGTAAATAAAATTTATTGATAAATTGATCATTGCTCTCTGTCGATTCTCTATATCTACGAATATCTATCTTTATCCAAATGTTTCGTTAATACTGCAACGAATAGTATGTAAACTTTATTGCAGAGCTAATATTCGTTACGCAAGGGTGATTCGTAACTTGCCAAATCCAATCTCCATAATTCTACAATTATATTATGGAAATATAACTCTCGCTGAAAGTGGATTACGCGATTGAGAGTCTGTTCGCATCCGCTACTCCGCTCGCGAAATTTCGCGCGCTACTAAATGCGTCCGTTAATTAAATAATCCGGTTATCCGTACCGAGCATTCTGCAACATTATTGCAACAACAGATTTTCTGCGTTGAATGAGCCTTGTAAAACTCAACGTCGGGCAACGTCGGGAGTATCGCAAAATTACAGAGATATGTCAATCGCAAATTCGCGAAATTGTGGTGTTGAAAAGGAGGGATGGAGACGAGAAACACAACGAAATTAGACAAATTTGCAGGCACCAGCCGCTCCATTTCGCTCGTCAAGCGCTTCCTAACTCGTATCAATCTCTATCATTATACGGAATACAGTTGTGGGATGCCGAGACGTAAGTTACTTTCCAGCACTTGAGGCACGCGGCACGAGAGTTCGCGTTTTAGGTTTCGCGAACAATGCAGCCAGCATCCTCGAGGCGCATTTGTGCATTACTCTCTTGTGATACAGATGTTCTAAATTTTTCGAATATTTTCCTCTAGATGCCAAATACCATAATTCTGCATTTTTCTAAATATTGACTATATGCCAAAAATTTTCGACGAGAACATAAGCCAAACAAAATTTTGCATAACGTTTTTCTAAAAATATCCACAATAATAAAAATAATTCAATTTTATTTATATTTTTTTCTTGCACTTGAGACAAATGCATATATAATTTGTAAAAATTACAGAGAAGCGGACATAAGCAGAACAGATAATATTTACTCACAGTGTTAATTACAATGCTTTATTGAAATTATTTTGCAGCACGTGACTCGAGGCATGAATCTCTGATTAGCAACAGACTGCGTGATAATGAATCAATGAAGATTATAACGAGTAAGAACTATGTAATTAATTATCTTGTGTATATATACGAATGGCACAAACAGACAAAAGATGATAGCAACCGCGTTTGAAGAAATAAATAAAGTCTGATACATATCAGTACAAATAGATACACACTCATGTCACTCATGTTTGTACAAAAGCTAACTAATTGTGTACTTTTTAATCGTTCAATCTTTATTGATTTATAATGTTTTTGCAGTCTGCCACTGATAACGAATTATCACCTAAAGTCACGTGCTGTAAACTGCTAAACACACAATAAATTGACGCGTTCTTCAGCCGTTTGTGTGTACCGTGACTATGCCAACATTATTAAGCGAAGACAATATGATACTCTTTCCTGTGAAATTCCATTCGCGATCAATTATGAGATTTATCTCTCCAAATATAGGCCTGCTCAATAATTTTCCTTGAAAACAAAATTAAGGCTTCCGTAGGGGATGGCTAATTGGATGGTATGACAGGGGTGCTTATAGACTTAGAAGCGCTGAGAGCGAAATGAAATAAAATGGACTTGCTTGACTTATGAGTCTCTAAAATTAAGAAAATAATTGATGACAAAAAATTAAATTAGTTCTTTTTAAGCATTACTTTTTAATTTTGTGTTCAAAATAAGAGTGAAATTTATTTTTAAAACGACCGATCGAACAAAATTGGCTAAAGGCACTTCAACTTTTTCAACCAGCCCTGAATAAAATGTATGCATATATATGTATGTATACATGTATGCAATCTGCCTAAAGATGTGTTGGGCGATCTATAGTAACGCAGAAACTAAAGTTCCGTCATTCATTTCATGGACAAGTGAAACATACAGATATTGAAAAGCAGTCACACGTGGCTAGCAGAAATCATTATTGACAATCGAAGCTATTTTAATCTCACAGCGTATTTATAGTTTTCAATTTTATTACGGATGAATATAATTTGTTAAAGGAAAATTGTTTATCGAACAATTTTCGATATGATTTTTGTTGTTCGATGAGTATTGATTATATATATACCATTGCTTTTCACACGACTTTATATCGTGCATCTGTGCGATAATTAATTTGTCAACACTTAAATGAAATTCATAAATTAAAACAGTGTTACAATACGTACTATAGTTGTTATCATAGCACCATAATAAAAATAGATTATCGATCACTCTAAGATTGATCATTATAAATGAATCATAGATACATGGTCTGTAAAAATAAGAACATGTGACCGATAAGTATCCCTTGATCCAATGCAGTTCCTGAAAGCGACATTATCTCCCCCTCTGTTGTACAGAGATATTCCCCGATAATCGATAATCGATTGGTAATCTGTCAATCAGCCTTTCTGCATCGTCGCGTATGACGTCTCCGACGTACGCGCGCTGGCATGAGAGGCCAGTGTTACTTTTTAAATGTAGCAGCTGTAGTGTGTGGACTTCCCAGTGTTACGTCGGCGGCTGACCACGTCGCACGGTCCGTAATTCACTCGGAATCCGATTCAACCGTCGTGCTGCGTGAAACGGAAACGAATGGAGCTCTTCGAATACTGTGAATGAAATCGTGAACGTCGTATGGTGATTGACTGACGACCATAGATTTTCTTCGACAACTTATCCTCCATCTCGATCGGGAAACTGATCGAATTCACTTATTCGGAAACGTGAAAACCCTTCGTAATTTTACGAAAGCCGATAGACAGACAACCGTTCGTGAAGCTGACATCTGGGTATCGATATAAGTGCTGAATCACCCAAAATTTATCATCGTCGTGAGAAATAACAAAAACGCTGTACGAAATAATGCTTACGTAATAGCGGTATTATTATCAGAAGGCGTGAAAGGAACGTGTACCAGCCTTGACGGACTTAGCATATATTGTCCAGAATGTGGATAATGCGGATGTGCTGTTCAGTATTATTGAACAACATGTGACACAGGTAATGCAGTATTTCCATTAATAAAAAATAGATTTTTTTTTATAGATAAAAAATCTGTGCAATATATTTCGCGTTATACGAATTTTAAAGCAATTTATATTAAAGCGCGGATTTAACGATTTAATCCAAATGAGTAACAAGTTACGAAACAGCATCTGAGTTTAAAAACATTTTGACGAGAAGTTTTCGCGTAAAAAAGGTAAAAGATAAAACTTGTAATTTTACACTTGTGAAAAAGTTTCAGTATTTCATTATAATATTAGACGGACATTCTTTTCATGCTAAAGAACCTATATATCTTTTATATATATAGTTACGAAAATTGAACTTATTTCTTCTTCAAACCATTCCTGCCATCTTTTTCCAATTGGTTCATTGAACAAGTCTCACGGCAAGCTTCAATAGCGATACTCAGCGCAATATAATAACTTTAGTAGGATTTAGTCTTTACAATATCTTTCATCTTTTCATGATAAAATAAGCAGGAAGAATATTCATTCACTTCTTTCCTTTTGATTCATAAATAAATATTAGAAATAAAATATTGAAAATTATTTTCTCTCTTAGGCAGCAAAATTTTAAATATTGGAGAGAATTACTATCTCTCATAATTATAATTCTTTTTCAGAATAATTCAGAATTTTATATTGTTTTCTATACAATAATATATAATGAATCCCGTTTTTTTCTGATTATATTCGTCCTTACTTAGTAAGGTTAGCAGATCAGTTCCTTACGCAACTGCTATAAATAGTACTTAATATACCGCAATTATTTTGCATGAACTTTTTGCGCAAATCCGAGCTTATGATGTCCGCATTCTAACAGTAACGATATTGCGCTAATTTACTTGATCAAAAAATCACAATTGATAAAAGTTGACCATACATCGGTCTTGATCTGATAATAATTTGATATTATTTTTGCAAGTAGAAAAACGTTTGATCGAGATATATTTTATATCATTTTTCCTCTTATATAAAAATAATTTTTCTTATGTATCTTTATCTATTTTGATAACTGATAGACATGCATAAGAATTGCAGCGTATTTGTACATTTGATAATTATGTTGATGCATTCTATTTTATATTATAATTCACTGGCTGAACCGAAATGTATGAGTTTTATACATTATAATTGCAAATTTGTTTGATCGCTGGATATGAATTCATTCTAGGAAACGCTCGGATATTACCCATTAGCATCAGAAACGCGATCAGACTACGGCTATATTTGAAGACGCTGTGATTATTCATATCATGATTCTGCACTTTTCTCCGAGATATACCTGAGCAGCATCAAGACACTTGGTGTCCAATGTCTATTGATTTGAACCGCGCTGAATTTAATATATAAGATTTAATTAAATAGGAATTATATAAATCGCTGTAATATACAGGATGTTATAAAAGTTCCGGAACAGCAGAATAACTCGAAAAATATGAGTCCTAGAAAAAATGTTAAGTATTGGGTTTCATTTAAAATCATATAAAATTGTTTTCGTAAATTGGATCGCGTTATATCTTGACGTCCTTTTTTACATAAACACCACACTTTATACAATCAACTCATAACATGTATGGCAGCATGGTAGAATCGTACAAATACAAACAAAAATATTAACAAAATATTTGTTGACGAAATGGCTTTATTCTTACTGACGTCAATTTACGTATAAACGTGCAATAATCATTAGGCAAATAGATAAAATCAAAGATTCGTTAAGAAGCAACGAGAATACGAGACAAAGTCAAACTTCGATAAATACAGCGTCCTCGCCTCCAAGCAGTGATTCAGTCGCGGTTTACGTCACTTAAGGTAGATATGTTACTTGTTTTCGCGCTGAGAGAGTGGTTTGCTAGATGATAAATATAGTCTCCCAGCCAGAGCGAGGTCCAAATTCGAACGAAGACTTAAGTGTGCTCTCGCACACAGTAAACTAGCTTTTAATAACCGCGTCCGCCTAGCTTTGTTTTTTTTCCGGACTCTACTGCACATGTTCGGGTTGAGGACACACGGGTAGAAAGAGAAGAGAAAAAGAAGGACAGCTAGTCTCTTCGCAAAACTTTCCACAATAATCCGGTGCAAAAAAAGCAACGAGGCAGCATCCTGACGCTGTCAAAAAGTCCCTAATAGAAATCTGCACAAGGAGAGGAAGGGAAAAGAGGCCCTGTAATATGACAGACGCGACCCGTGCCGCTCAGGTTTTTTGCTACAGCAACGGTTCCACCGCCGTCATCAGCAACTACCGCTACGAGCGACACGGAGAACAGTCCAGGTCGTGGCAGCTGGATTTGCATTGTAAAGTTTCCCGTCTCTCGCGTCCTACGTGCGCAATTTCGCTCAATTGCGCCGTCGCTGCTGCCAGCTCTTCGAAACGGGTAAAGCTAGTTACAAAAGCTCCTTTGCTTCTTCCCACCCTCGTCTTCTATCGTCTTCCGCGATCTGATAAAGGTTCATGCATTCCGCTCCCAGAGGGCCTCTGCCCCGATTCAGAGGAACGCGCGCGAGAATTTTGGTAACGTTACAACGGAGAAACGTAATGTCGACTTTAGTTACTGAAAAGACACTTCGGACACTTTATTTTCACTATAAATTCTCTGGTGAATTTGCAGCCCTAATTTCTCATCGACGAAAATTTCATAAGATATCTTTCCTCGTAATATCTTGAATTTCAACATTAGCCATATTCTCCCTATTTCTCTCATCAAAGAAATTGTAGATTATAAAATTATATTAAAATAAAATCTAATTTAAAATTCGATAAAAGAATACTTGTAAAAAAATTGATTATACATCAATAACAAAATCTATAGCTGAATCAACGATGTAATAATTTTGGAATATATGTAACAACCGTGATCAGTCACGATACATTTTACTTCATTTTGCGTTAGAACAGAAGTTAGTAAATGGATTCAATTTAAGCGAAGAGATTTAAGAGAGCAACAAGATAAATCCAGATTAAAATCTTGCGTTAGAAACTACTTCCATGTTAATTAAATGTTTCCATTTAAATTATTAATCGATGTATCTCAAGTAGAGGTCACGGTTACATCCGTTATTATTAATTTCATTATTAATTTTACAAATAAGATAAATAATCTAAAAAGTTTTTTATCAAACAGAAAATTAATTAGAATTTATTAAGAATTTCGCTTCTAACTACATATGTCATATATCAGAACGAATAGATGACCTTAAATTTATTGTAACAGGTAAGTCAAACATGTATTAACTTTTTCCATCTTTCTTAAGTTGCATCAACTAAAGAATCCTACGTTCAGTTTTCATATTGTCGTTTATTGTTTTAAGATAATACGATAAAATATACTTTTGCACACGGATATTATGTAATGAAATATATTTAAAATCTAATTTTTCTTAACTTAATTAATCTAATTACGAAATTATACTATTAATGAAGTAACGGTTAACATTTTTGTTGCGCACTTGAAAATAAAAAAATAATTTTAATCATAATTCTTATCTTTTTTTACATAATACTTTTGCATAATGTGTTTTTACACATATCTTTAATTATTAAATTCTTTTTAATTTAAATAAAATAGAGAATGAATACAAATATATAAAACATCATTTATCATCGTTTATTATTAATTTATATATCAAAATCATTAATGTATATTGCTTTATCATGTTTAATTAAATAATAATAAAAAAATAGATAAAGATAATATTATGACACTTTGAAATAAAAGCTTGATAAACATAAATACAATATATCTGTTTATTATAAAAATATAATATTGCAGTAAATAATTAACGGATAATTATCTTATTGACGTATGTGATAACAAAATATTATCACGTAATGTTAAATTGTATATACTTAAATAACAATATAAACTTCGTAGAAAATATTTTTTTATCTTAGCAATTATTTCGTATGATCATCCAATTTTTACAGAATTGTGAACGGATATACGAACAGGAAGAAGCGATGCGATTAGGTCAATTATCTCATGCCTGACGAAACACACATACATCGCACAATGCGACACAATACGATATGCCAAATATACGCGAATACACGCATATATTTATGGCTAATTTGTGCAAATCGGTAATTAAAGGAAATTGTATTTATGTCGAACGCACAGAAAGGAATACCGCAACTACATTTGCATTGTGGAATTGCATCCCTGGTACCATGCAGCAGTAAATTGTACTATTATGCTCTCCGCAACAATTCGGATTATTAAAATTGTTGTTCGTTGTCCTGTTCTTATCCATTTCTCTTTCTCTCTATCTCTTTCTCTCGTGTGATCTTTCTTATATTTTAGTTAAGTAAAACTCAACTCTATAATACAATAATGAAAATTATCAAACTTTTTTCAAAAGAATAATTTATCTCTCCGTTAAAAAAACACACAAATATCGAAAAAATAACATAAGAGAATAAACATTTTATATAAATCATAATTTTTATTAATTCGATATTGAAATCGTGCAATTTGAGAAATCCACGCGGAAGGATATATTAATAGATTATAAAATTTAAAGTTTATTCTGCAATTTCCTTCTTAATAATTTTAAAGATGACATTTTTAATTAAAAATATCGGAAAATGTATAAAGTGACAGATAAAATTCAGAACAGATATGAATATAAAATATAAAAATAAAATATCGAGATAATTAATAACTAACAGAAGATAAAAAAAAGCTGTCAAAGCTTATTATTCACTTCTTTATTAATGTTGTCATCTTATTTTTCGCATAAATTACAAAGAGTAAAGCTTTTTTTGTATGGGTTAAAAAGGGCGTGGAGGTCCGGCAAGTTGTTTTCGCGAGTTACTTCATTGATCGAAACGTGATGTTAGAAACTTTGTTAATTCCGAAACTTTACAATTAAACCACTGACAGACTGTCTTTGTACAGTATTAGTGTGAAAAATATGCTAAAATGTGGGGTAGCAGCGTCGGACATTTTGACAATATCATTTAAGTTGAAAATCAAAAGACAAAGCGTTATAGATAGATTATAATAAATTTAGAGTAATTTACAAGATAGTTTGAAGTAAATTATTCTTTTGTGCAAAAAATGACAAATCGCCTATTCATTTGTCATATTCACAATTTTACTCGACAATTGCAAACATGTCGCAATTATTTGACAAGTCTTACTGCATGCATATCATGACATCATATACGGTACATACAGTCACATCTATTTATGTATATGGTACATTTCTCATACGTACACATACAATGAGATATTTGTATCGGCTTGACAAATATCTGTCGAGTATATTTGGAACTGCCGTAATGGTCAGTTAACACGAACCCGGAGGCGAGTCAAGAGGACAAATTACTTGCTGCAAACTACCTGTCGTGTGCAAAACATCTGCCCGCCTAAAATTAACGACAGAACAAGTAGGGTTGCAAGTCAAACCAAATAGATAGGTCTTCATTTGCGCATTGAATACAGAAAGGCCTCTTCTATTTTCAGACATATAATACATAAATTCTTCCGCCAGGTCATATTTCAAATGTCAGTATCTGTCTCATTTACCTTCGGTCTTTTTGTTAATAAAAGTAAAAAAATTTGATGCGCCATGGTTAATGTTTTGTACATCGAATATGAAACCAAAATAATTATAAATCAAAATTTAATTATTACAAAAAAATTTAATAAATAAAAAAAATTAATTTAATCTTCTTTTCAGATATACAGTTATGTGCAAAATAATAGCACCGGTTGAAAAAATGAGAGGAATTTCTATATTTGCTCCACCAACGAAAAGTGATTACTAAAGGATTTCCTGGTATTCGTCAGTTCGTTTGAAGACCACAAAAGTCAGAATTTAATCCCAGATATACAGTCAAGACAGTTAAACATGGTAGAGGAAACATACAAATTCCCCTTATTTTTTCAACCGGTGCTATTATTTGCACATAACTGTATAATTCAATTTTCATTATCACAAAATTTCCTCTTTAACATTAAATAAAAATTGTTTTTACAATTCTCTCCTGAATCCAAATTAATTGTAAAAAAGAACAATAATATGGAAATCTATGTGAATCCGTAATAGAGATAATGTCGATTATCTCGCTGCTATGAAGGACATGCATAAATGTTTCCATTCCAGTATAGATTATGAAATATTTCAATATCTATAGGAAAAGTCACGCGAATATATGAGATATTTCAAAGGGTATGCTCACGCGTAGAATCCATCAACGAGTTTGAATATTCTCTAACAGTATTTTTTTTTTGGTCGCAAAATCAATCTATGTGGACCGATGGAGCGTGCACGTCAGCGGACCAAAATGGCAATCGATTCTCAGAACGAAATGTAAATCGTCAGATAGTCCCCGTTGAACAGAGAACACTCTTCGTGTCGGTGGAAAGTCTGGCACAATACTTCTCTCGTGTTCCGTTATTCAGCGATATACAATGTGTTCGCCATACGCTGCGCGAATACTATATACGACCGATTGACTTTCATGAACACGTCAATCAATGGCGTGTGACTCATGTAACATCGTGGCGCGGAAACTCACGCGGGATCACTGCAATAAAACTATCAACGGGAAAATTGTGGTTATTGTATATACTTAATTGTTTATTTTTCTGAGAAACCCAAGCATCGGTCGCATTAATTAATATCCTGGCATATATATTATTAACGACATAAACAAGGAAAAATTTATATAACTCGAGTTGTCAATATATTTTTGCGACAATTTATCCTCTTATCCTCGAATGATCTCTTTATAAAGATGTAATTTGGAAAAACCAACGTCAAACCCGACGATTCTTCGTGGAAATACGTATACATAAAGTGTTATAAAAACATCCGGTTTTTTATTTTAATTAATTATTATGCTTGCGAGTAAAAACTAACTTAGCTTGCTAATAAATGTCGCGCTAATTTGTTAGTTACGTGATTTATTTTTGATACGCATAATTTAAAATAATGAATGCAGTTATGTAAACTCATGTATCATACACAGTATTATATATGATGTAGATACACTTATTATAATTAAAAAAAAAAAAAATATATATATATGTATATTTAAATATTTAATTGTTCTATTTGATGTATATAAATCATAATTTTAAAGTATATATGTGTATAGATAATATCTCAAAATTATGGTATATCACCCTATTATATAATTTATCTATTTGTTATTACACTTAATTTGTCATTTGTGATTTTTTCGTAATTCTCGAAAATTATATATTCATATCTAATAATAGAAAATTATTATTTAAAATTTAAAATATAAAATCTTTTTTCTTTCATATACATATGCATAGGATTTGACAGAAAATGTGACGGCGGTCGATAATCATTCCGTGAGCAATGTAAATTAGAATATAAATGCTTCATAGTTAAGTCGAGAACTTATCTGTTCCGCTGCAAAATTGTTAATTTACGTTACAGTCGCACGTGCGTTCAAAATCATTTGCTGTAAATTATCGAAACATTCGCGTGTTTTAATAAAAGCATGTATAAAGATATACTAAACACTAAAACCTCAGATTTTTATCTTTGTCAGTTAAATTTATATTCTTTTTGCGACTAAAAAGTTACTCAACTTTTTAATACAAAATATGACCCAATAAAACCATAGACTGAAATATTAAAGCAAATATTATCAAAGAACCGATTATTTTCGAAGAAAAAAGTAATAGAAAAAGTACAAAAAAGAGCAAAGTAATCATTAAAACAAGAATATTTTTAAAAAGATAAAATAAAAAATATCCATTAGAGACGCTTGGAGATTAAAGAAACTCAAATCTACCATCGTTAAAAAAAAATAATGTATTATATAGAAACACGCAACCATATATTTATGTAGGCATCGTGTGACAATCTCTGGCTATTTAAATTTATTTATACGGAAAGGAAAAGCAAGTATATGAAAATATAATAAAGACTAGGATATAAGACGATATAAGACTTATATAGTCTTTACTTTGTAAGCATTAAAATCTCGTTCTCAAAAGCGTTTATTTATGGATGCAAATTCGCATTAAATTATATAAATTTGCATAGATAAACACGTTTCTGTCATTGAATAAAATTTTGCATAACGAATACAACGACTGAGAATCTTAAAGACCGGAACTACATCGGCAGCAATTTATTTTACACCGCGCATCGTTTTTTTACAAATACTAAGAAAACTTACAGTGAAAAATTACGGTTGAAAAATTATAATGTATAAAATACAGAATACGCGATCGCAAGAATGAAGTGAAGCCGGCACTAAACTGAAAGATTTATTATCTAGACGTACATACATAAAAATGAATTTACACACACATACACGTAAAATGTTTCATCTAGAAATCAAAACAGTCCATATCTATCTTCTTAAAAACGCTTCTTGGAACACTTAAATAACTCAACGGGGATCAAATTAACATACTAATCGAAAGAGTAAAGCCTCAAGGACGACCCGTGCGGATTTTGAATAATCTCAGATCATGAGAGAAAGGTCAAATGGACGGCTATTCGGTATAGTTAGGTTTCATAACGCGTCTCTTCTACTATATTAGAAGGTAAATTATCTCAATTTAAGAAAAGTGGTATATGAGAGAGAAACGAGCTATATCATGATTACATCGCGACTTGCTAGGCCGCTGAAATCCCGATACGAGCCTCGCGAAAGAGTAAAATGACACATTGCACCGCGATATACTTCATATGTTCTCTCATATCGACGTAATCATTGTTAGTGGCAGAAACGTATCACATCCGTAATTTCATTCTACTTTTTTATATATACGCTGTACATTCCCTTTTACATTCGCAAATAGTGTGCGAGAAAAGAGAGCGGCCATTATATACGCTCCATTTTTATCAATCCAAGCGATTTACCACTGAAAGAACTATAATGTGGAAAAATGCCCGGAGCGAAATTTTCAACGATTTCAACGAGACGGGCCATACTGAAACTCCAACGACTAAGAATGCGATCGTTCTCTCTTTTCTTATATATCTTTTTTGAAATTAAAGAACGTCGTCGAGATATTTTACATATACAATGGGTGCGAGATCTCGGCTAGAATTGTTACAATTCTGATATCTACATCGAACCGGTGATTCGATCATGGATTACTAAGTTTAGCGGTAGTCTAGTCTAGTCAACTCTAGTCAAGTTGAGTTTATATTCGATGAAGTGCGGGGAAACTTGCTTTGCAAACCGGTTACTAATGCTAAATTTACTTCGCCAACTGTGCAAACTCGGTGCTGGAACATCAGCACGGTCCACCAATCCCATTCATTCGATAATTTTAGGAGATTCGTAATTAAACTAATATCTGTGTAAGTATAGTCAAACATATTCCAATTATCAATTAACACCTACCAATTATTACCTTAAAGATATGTTATTTGTTTATATATTCAATATTAGTAATCAATTTTAAAATAAGTTGATTTTATTGCTATAAATTCATAATTATTTATAATATAATTTATAATCTAATTAGTAAATTAGAAATATATTTCGTGATGTGGAAGAAAGAAATGAAAGATCAAAATTAATGAGCAGCCATTTGTAATAAAAGTAATCAACAAGGCATCATAAATTTCAACGGATACTTTGAAGTATTTTATATTAACTCGTAACTTTAATTAATCAAAATCAATTTAACTTTTCACTTATTCTAAAAAATTTGGACAATGAAAAATGTTCATCTCTTAGGAATATATGTATATAGACAAATGTTTCACCCCTGGCGTTGTTCGTTAATACAGATATATTGCCTCCAAACTTCTATTAATTTCGTTTATCATTTTGCATTTTCCTGAAAGAGTTTCTTTATTTAATCATCATAAGCATATAACAATTTATTGACTTAAATATTATCAGTACCAACAAGTATTATTCGTTGACAGACATTTTTATTATCAAACTTGTTATCTAATTAGTCAAACATTCTAAATTATTATCCGATGCAATTCATCAAATATACGCATTATGTTAGAACATAGAAGATATTTCTAGAGAAAACTGTAATTTTCCACTTTTCTCTTTACATTTCTAAAAAGACGCAATAAGGAAATTAAAGAACGGACCATAATATATCTACCAAACAGATCAAATGACGAATCACTATGATGTAATGAAGTACACGTATAAATACATTATAACAACTATAAACATCAAAGGTAATCTACATATTATAAATATTAATTCATGGTCACATGTTTTAAAGAAATCGACCAAAGTGCATTTTTATTCCTATTTTTCTAAGAAAACGCATCGCACTGACTCATTAAGCATTCTATCGTCATCTTTTGTTATACTTTTAATTAATTTAAAATACTTCATTAATTTAAATTTTATTTAATAAAAGATATGTACCTTTTGATGTACATATAACATAATATTGAAATAAGAAAATCATTATTATCTAATTATTTAATATCAAATAGAAACAGCAATATTAAAAATTACGATAAAATTCTTTGTCAAACATATATATATATATATATATATATATATATATATATATATATACATACATATATCTGTCAGAGTTTTCTGAAAGATTTGATGAAAAGCATCGGAGGAAAAATTACGCTATTGAGTCATGCTAATTTATGTATGAGCATACATATGTAGCAACTCATCAAAAATGTAACGTATGAACATCGTGTTAGATATTCCAGAGCAGCGTTTAATATCGGCCCTATCTACAAAGATTAGTCACGTGATAATTACGACTAACGGTATATTAATATAGCGACATTCGTGTTGCCTTGGGGCGACTACTAATCATTATCGGCAATACGAACGTGATATGATACGCACGAACGGAGTGCATCAAAAGCGCAATCATGACCAGAGGCCAGCTAGCCTTCCGACATTACGTTGCATAATCCGCAATGAACGAGAGAGCCGCGAATATTCTCAGCGAAGTGCAATGCACCGAGAATATACGCCAAGTCATTGCATCATTTTGATAATTACTACGACGCCTCGTCGTCCTTCGCGAATCGTAAAATTAACATACGGTAGAGCCTTCGTCCGATGTTTTGTATAGTCAAGACTGGACAATGAGAACGAGAAGGATGTGACGCATCGAGTGATTATCGTTGACCTTTAAACAGGATCTAAGAATTAACAGTAATTTATAGCCTTTCAATTGAAGAGCTTAGTGCTACGCGCGTGTGAAATCAATATTTTGTTTAATTTGAGACAATTTTTTTTTAAATTTAATCAACGTTTTTTATTATAAAGATAAAAAGGAATTGATTGACCGATACTGGCTAAGCTGAAAAATCTTTTATTAAAAACGACGCAACGTTTCGACCCCGAATTGGGTCCTCTTCAGGATACAAAAATTAAATTATACATCTCAGTTAAAAAAAAAAAAACATAAAAATATCAGTAAAAATCGGATACAGAAAATCATACATATAATAAAGTGTTAAACAATACCTGTTAATTTAAAGTACATGGTAAACTAAATGATCATAGTGTCTGTTTGTTGTAACCGATCAGAATATGACAAACTTGAAAGTAATAAAAGAACAGCAGTGTTCATTTTGACATATAACTTTACATTAAACCGACACACAGACAAGCTCTCGAATAAATAACACAATTAAAAAGAAAAATAGAAAAATAGAAGTCAACCGAATAAAATAAAATTAAATAAACAAAATATATAAACATAGGGACGCTTCTAAAACACTTTATAAATGGTAAAAACAAATTATACATAAACTCTACTTAAATAAAAACGGAAATAAAATAAAATAGAAGAGATTAAAATTAATAAAAATACCAATATCTAAAATAAATTCAAAATAGTATCGTACATATCATTTAAGTTTTCAGTGTCGCTTTGCAAATTAATGGAATTCTTTTATTTTTTGATGAAAATCATCTCGCTTATCTCTCTCTTTTTTACATGTACTTCGTTATGTAAAATGGACACATTTGATCAGTTAAAATCATGGTTAAACAACGTTCTGTGTTTGCTGATAACCGAATGAAAAGTATCATGTTTTTTAATATTCGAGTTATGCTCCTTAATTCGTGTTTCCACATGACGTTTGGTTTGCCCATATAACAGGAATCACAATTATTACAAAAAATCTTATATACTACATTTGTTCTTTTACTGATAGGAAGTTTGTTTTTTTCTTTTTTTAATTCTTCATTATAATTTTACAATTATTACAAGAAATCTTATATACTACATTTGTTGTTTTACTGATAGGAAGTTTGTTTTTTCCTTTTAATTCTTCATTATAAGTTCTTCATTATAATTTAACAAGTTTAAGTTTTTTTCTTCAAAGAAATAATTGAGTTAGCATAATTTTATGTACATGTATTGCACATGTGTGTGCGCGCATCGAATTTTAATTAATGCCGTAAAGTAATATTCTTTTTAGTATCTAGATTAACTAATGAAATTATTGAGTCACGTACACTTTGTTTCAGAAAGTAAAAACATACACAGAAGAGATTTCAAGTTAAACACTTTCTGTTTATGAATTAGATAGCGTTGAATGACGCCTCAGAAGACGGCGCCGCGTTTCATTATCAATCACATGATTACAGAGAGAATTGCAACGTGAGCAGATTCACGAAACCACACCTGTTATACCGCTATTAGATGATATCGTGAGCTTCGTCATGCATCACGTTTCGAATCGCGCTGCGACTTTACAGGATGAAATAGCATCTTCATTGCAAACGCCACGAAGATTTACATACACCGATATGATAAACGCAACCAAGAATCATTTGTTAATGAACGATTATCGTTGCGCATGTGACGTTCATCGCTCACAATTTATTTTCAGCTTTTACATCATTATTATTGTTATACGTCGATAGGCTTCAATGAACATTAACATATGTTTTTTTTAAATACAAGTTACGCTTCCGGGTGCCATCTTTACGCGAATCACGTTTGCGGTTTGGCGTCGATGAGACCACAGAAGAACATAACATAATTAACTAAATTGCGTGTCATGTGTTGTCAACCGCAATTTAACCACAAAAAAGCCTATCTAATAGGTTCCATTACAAACAAATGGCAGATAATAGATTGCGGAAAAAAATATCAATTGAATAAAGAACATTGTGCAATTTTTATTTTCAACGTCAAGAATTTTTGTATTAATATTTTCTTTAGCAATATATTATATCAGACATAAAACAATTAATATTTCATATTTTTATATATAATTTTATGAATAAAATATGTGTTACCAATGTGTGCTTTGACATGCACTCTTTTGATAATAAAAATACAAAAATCTTATAAAATCATAGATTATCGTTTCATAAGTATCACACAAGATTGCATGTAAGTACATATTTATCAGTAACACTCAATAATAACATTTTATTAATAATAAATATCACGTGAGAATATTTTATCTAAATGATGCGTTGATGCACGTTAGTGCGTCTAATTCAATTATTTTTTATAAAAGATTAAAAAATGCATTTTTATTAAAAAAAATAATTAATTAAATTAAAAAATAAATAATTGATTAAATTGTTGTTCTTCACAATAATATTAAAAATATAGAATCTTTTTATCGTATCTTCTACATATAAAAATACATTTTCCATTATACTTAAAGGAAGAATCGGTGATTCAAAAGATAAATTTTATCTCTTTTCTAACTTACAGCAATAATCAATTAGATTCTAAAATACACAGTGATGATTATGTAGTGATGAGAACATAACAACGATTATGAACATATTTCCGTGAATTTAATGATCAAGGTTCTATCATAAAATACACATTGCACATATTGTAATTGGCAATTTACAGACATAATATTTTTAGAAATATTACTTTTCTGAGAAGAAAAGAATGATCTTCACATGTGATGCGATAACAAATCTGAATATATTTTATTTTTCCAAGTAAAACGACCAAATTATGCTATTACAAAAAAATTACTTTGTGTGTGGAGTGATATAATAAATTACGAATAATACGTATTATATAATATAAATAAACACGATAATTGATATCATTATTCCATATAAACTTAAGGAAAAGACGGAGAAAGAGAAAACGAAAGTGAAAGAAGTTGTAGATCTTTTCGGTGTGTAACACAAGAATCGATACAATGATAAAGGTGACAATTTGTTGGTTTGTATCCAACGAGTTTTAGTAGCAGAAAACTAAAACGATGGCACGAGCCACGTGACGAGACACCGTAATCTTGAACACGTTTGTGCTCGACGAGACAATTCGCTCTTTCGTTTACCATTGCCTCGTAAATAACAATAAGAAGTCGTTCCGCTAAGTAGTTTCATTTTATTGACACGTTGCATTGATTATCTCAATTAGATTAAAACAACTCGTACATTCTACTTAGGATTTCATTCGAATATCAGTTTCTCGTTTGTTAAATAAACTTTTATATTGTGTATTATAAGGTCGAAAAAAAAAAACATACATACTTACTTTTTCTTTTTCTTTCTCTCTCATCATATAAAGTACAGAAAAATTAAAAAAAAAGAAAACTGAAAATATTTAATAATTTTAAGAATAAAGAAATCTTTTTATATAATCATATTACATAATGGAAAACTGATAATTAAATTAATATAATTATGACCAATGACATTGACTAATGCACATTTATAGTATTATTTTAAAAGAGAAAAATATTAAAGAGAGAGAACTAATGCATATTCTATTACTATTATACTATACTATACTATAAAATTTATTATAATAATAAATTCTATTATACTATACTATAAAAAAATAAAATATAAAATAAAATAAAAATAAAATAAATATAATAAATATATAATATAAAATAAAATAAAATACAAGCTTTTACATTAATTGAGCTATTGCAAACAAATCGATTGTAAATGATGGTACGATAAAAATTACTTCTCTAAATTCTGATAAGCCACGATTATTTTGCAATAGCAGCTGTACGATTTCAGAGAATATGTATGTAAATATAGCGATAAATCTGAAGGAAACGGAAATGAGAATATATATGCGGAAGCGCAGTATGATTTAAATCCACAGAAGCCAAGTGAATTAGACTAATGGCGCTAGTATTATACTCTTCTCTCTTTTTCTTTCTCTCTCTCTTTTCTCTCTCTCTCTCTCTCTCTCTCTCTTTGTCTTCTCGCTCTTCCGCATTATAATAAACTCGATAAAATCAATAAAAGCTACGCTAGCGTAAAACGAATTTCCTTCGGAAGAACGGAGATGATGTAATATACGAAAAATTGCTCATTGCACATAACTTAGCGAACATTGCGTTAAAATGCCATTACTGATGTACCAACTATTGGCGGTGTAAGAAAAAATTCTTGGCACGCGCGTGTTTCGTGCTGTAGCTAATGTTCTTTGCAACGGTAACCGGATTTTCGGTTGTAAAGAATCCATTTCGTACTCGCCTCACGGATTCGGAACAACCGTGTAATCCAAACGTACAATCGGCGCAAGCAATTATCACCCATTCAATCTATCTCCGTACATATATTTTCTCAGCAATTAGAATGAGTAAATTTACAGAAGCTATATAACCGAAGTGAAGCTCAATGAACGATCCGACCGACATTTTAAACTCGGTCACAGCTCTTTCTACATCCTTTCTTTTCTCTTCTTTTTCTATTTATTTTATATTCTTTAATAATACTTCAAATTTGTCTGATCCTACCATATGCACTGCACGTTTGAATTCTTCCTCTTATAGTGATATGAAAAATATAAAGAAATGATAAATCTAACTAAGATATCTTACAGTTAGACTTGTTCATTTATTCCATCTCCCCTATTTTTCTTCCTCTCTTTCTTTTCTATCTTACGAAATCCGGCTATACTCCGAGACATAAAACTACGATTTATTTCATAAATTAGTACGCACAGCTTTGGCAATAAATCCCACAATTTAAATGGTTTCATTGTAAAATGATAACGAATAGATTAAATTTGCAAACCGACCGAGTATTTACCGAATGGTTCTCGCGCTTCTGCACAGGCGAGTTGTAACACATTCATAAAAGTCCGTTGTAATTTATGTTCCAATGTTGATAGCAACAATTCAGATGAACGATACATCCAATAGATGAATAAGTATTACTTTCCGAGAACAATGCTAACGCTATATAATGAATCAATCATCTTGCTTTGAAACGTGAAAATTAACGTACTAATGAACGTGACAGCTCTGTGAGATTTCACCGAGAACAATAGCAACTAACGAAAGTATAAAATCTATCCGGCATTTGTAACTAATTTTTTGAAAATTTTGTCTCTGTGCGCTGGAATTGCTGCAAAATGAATTATGTCATGATTTATTGCCGGCGTTTTCTTACAAACGAGCGTTTGGTTTTGCTGACAGTTCAAAACACATCTGGTCTGTGACAACAGTGTGTTAAGCTGAGAATTGCCCAACACTTGTGAGATAAGTTGATGGAAAATTTGGTATCATTCAGAATAATCATGATCACTGTTAGACTAAACTCGGTCAAGGTCATACATAATGTTTGGAAATGTTAAATGCCACTTTTATCGTGATATTTAAGTTCTTAAATACAAGACTTTAAAGGTAAATGTTCAATATAAGATAGAGTTAATAAATCATCAAATGAGTTTATCAAAATCGACAAACAAAAAAGTCAGAAATTTATCAAAGCTAAGAAAAACTAACAAAACAAAGTGTAGTGTATTTCAGAATATTTGAGTATTTTGCTTCATTTTTTCGACAAATTTCTTTTCTTCATTTTCATCGATATTCTTTTTTCAATCACATGTAAATTGTATATTTCATTATCAAGATTTTTTCTCTCTCTCTCTCTTTCTCTTTTTTCCTTCCTCTTCCTCTTTCTTTCGTTAAAAAAACTCGTATCGCTCGCTCTATTAGACAGCATAAAGCGGTAATTAAAATTATCTACTTTTCTTCAGCCGACATGATCGTGAGCGACATATAAAAGTATATAAAAAAATAAATAAAGTTTTATCGTCAAAGCATTATTAACAACTGAAAGGTATTCCATGTTTTTTTTCATAACTTGATTTATAACATACGGTGATTTATTATACTTTCCGTCGCGATGTAACGAAAAAATTATATATTCTATCATTGAATAATATAAAATCTGTAAGTATATGTGCATATTGCACATTCGACGATGTTATTATGCAGCACTGATGAATCGTTCATGCGCACATTTGTGAATAAATAAATAATACGCGGAAAAAAGAATATTTTACCTGGCGCCAATACATGCCCCCAACGAGTTTTATCGTTTGTCCTATCAATAGAATATTAAGTGGCAACGTAAATCTTATATACGTGCAAATCTTATTTCTTTTCGTAATTTATATGAAAGATGTCAAACAAGTTCCTTGTCTGACAATGAGTCATAAAATAATTACAACGCCGGAAGCTATTCCACTTATGTTAGTTTCGTCATGACGTAACATTAACATAGATAAAGTGGAGTTTGTTATTTTAACCCATTGATTTGTTGCCAACAATGTTGAAAAGACTGAATCAGTCATTAACACTCATTTGTGTGAAGCGCTTAATTACAAAATTTCATATAATTTTGAGAGATTAGTGTCAATGTCAATAGTAGTTAAAAACAAAATTATAAAATATTTCTTAGAATTAAATAAAATTCAGTTAAGTCAACTATTTCTTGCTAAAGTTTAAACAAATTTGACATCACAAATATGTTATATTATTATTAGACGTCGATGTGGCAAAGGTTAAATGCATCGCGTTAAGCAACGTCGCTATTCGGAATAATAATCCAAGTTGCATCTCTCATGACCTGTGATCTGAAAGTCGTGAAATAATGGTACATCCCCGGAACTCGTTTCGCTCGAGTTGGCCATAATCTCGTCGGGTGCATCGTTTACAGAACATTTAGCTGCGATTTTCGCACTTGACTAACTTGCGATTTCTCTCTTGTGCATGCACACGTGCTTTCATGCATTGGCGGGACACAAACATTTTTACCAATTTTTTTACTGCACACTAAATGCGCCTTGTCGTTTTCATATCGATGACAACGATAAATATCAGAAATAATTTTCGATTCCGTAAGAAACGCGAAAACTCAAAGGGGAAAAAAAGAGGAATGAATGCCACAAAACCGGGAAGTCAACGTGAGAAAGGAGATCAGACGCGAAATGAAAATAGACGTCGTGCAAGAGCAGCAAAAGCGAGGTCTGCCAAGAGCGCGGACAAATATATGGAAGGAACTGTCACATTCCCGGAGAAAACCAGAGAGGGAAAACGAGCTAAAAGCGAAATGGAAAATAGAACCGGAGTGGAGGGAAGCGAACGGTGAAGAAAAGAGCTCGAGAAAAAGAGAGAGTGAGAGAAGAAAGAATCGCATACCATTGTCTCCAAGTGCGATACAATGGATTCTCGGTTGTGTTAGCTCTACGAAGGCCTGGTACCTCATTGGCCACTCGCGTTAACGCGTACACCATCCGGCCGAGTCCTCGTTGTCGTTTTGCACACCAAACGCATATCGCGTAAATGTGCATTGTGTACTCAGCATTGTTCCACATTGAGCGGACCATGGCATTGCACGGGATAAGAAACGAGGTTGAATGCTGGAAAATGGAAAGTGGTCTGGGCGACTCCGCGGAGGAGTTACTACGAAGGAGTGCCGAGCACAATTCGCTGCTTTCGCCGTCTCAATTTTGCGAATCTTTGTGGTAGCTCGGGAATGAGGAAAGGGCATTGTTCGCCCGCAAGTTAAAGACGCTAGCTGGTACCATAAGACTTCATTGTGATTTCCATTTCCTAAGGATTTACATGTAGCACATCCATTTACGATTGGAATGACGGAGAATTGGAAACTTTCATGACAAAAATAACAATTTCTCTAATAAATTAATTAATTAAAAACAATTATTTAGGAGAATATATACGATTTTACGATGGAGAAGAAACAAGTTCTTTTTGAGGTCAAGATAACTGCTCAACCGTTTTAGTGTTAAGAGACCCAAGGTTTCAGAGATGATTAGATAGCGATGATGTACACGTTCACAGATCTGCAATTGCGTAATTGCTAACGTTTGAAGGAAATCGTAGCATCAGTGATTAAGTATTATATAGTCCTTATACATTATCTACGCCAATTAAAATTTTTTTTGTAAACAGTTTTATCAAAATGTCGGGAAATTACCGGAGAATATTACCGTAGCGAATAAAAAGCATTACATATATCTCGTTTTTCTGCTGTCTGCATATGTATAGCATGTGCCAAGAAAAAATGTACATACTTGTCACGAGAAGCACTTACTATGTATAAGCCAATTATGCTTTAGAAGAGTATCTTTTGTTTAAAAAAAATTTCAGATTAACCGTTCCTCATAAAAACTGTAAGATTTTATAGTTCTTCTATAATAAAAGGTGAATTGATGTAGTAAAAAATTTAGCATATTAAAATAATCGCGCTTATAAACGATTTATCTTAAAACCTTTTTGTAAAATACAAATCGCAATTTAAAAAAACCTTTATCTTTTTTAAAAGCTTACGATTTACGTGTTAGCATATATAAATTATTAACAATAAATCATATAATCAAATAAATATAGATTTTTCTTTTTGTATCATTTGTATGTTTATATCAATGTTTATTATTCGTATATCATTTCACAATATTTCATCGAACGAGAATAACAAATTATTTTTCTTTCTCCAATTGATAAATATGTAAACAGATATTTTGATAATTTTTTTAATCATATTATAATAGTGATCATATTTTACACACACGCACGCACGCACGCACACACGCACGCACACACACACACACACACACACACACACACACACACACACACACACACACACACACACACACACACATACATATATATATAAAATGTGTGTATAATATAACATTACATTATTTTTCCACTCAAATTTTAAAATGTGAAATTGTCCGAGACAGTAATTTTATTTATCTATTCATTAAAAACGTACCATAACAAAATGCAAATTGTAAACAAGCTTCAACGTAAATAATACAAATTATACCGATAATTAAGTTTCACAAAAAGGTTATGTAATTACTTAAAAAATATATATAAAAATTTACTTCTCTTTCGTAACATAAAACAAGTCCAAAATATCTTATGGACAATAGAATCGTTTTACTAATTTAAATACATACTCATTAGAATATTTTTTTTTTCGCAAAATAAGTTCAAGTTATGTGCAAACAATAGCTTTAATAATAGTTTTAATAGCTTTTGCGAAGCGTGAATGCACAGAGCGTATATTTTTGTTAGAGAAATATGTCTATGAAAAGATGCGAGAATTGACGTAAACCGTCATTATATTAAAATTCGTAAGCATCATTTAGCAGCCTGTTGCATAAATTCGTTCAACAATGGATCACTCAAAAACAATTAGGCTCTCTAGAGAATCAGATGACGTCCTCTCTCGCGAGAGAGGCAGGCGGGATATAAATTCAATGAAAAAGAGCTTACAGGAACGCCGGTACGACGCCGATAAACAATAGCGACAGAAGATAAGAAGACCACGTTCTTCCGGACTCCCTCTCCTTTCGTTAACTTCACCATCCCACCAATGCTATTCCTTCGTTTGTCTCTTTTCCGTGTGGGGCGATATCGTCTCTCTTTCCTGCCAGGTCGTTAGCATAATAGCGTCAAGTACTTCACTTCGTTGGTAGTCAATACGTGCCGTCGCTCCGATCGCGTCACATTGATCGTATTGAGTCATATTGGTGTATCTCGTGAAATTACATAACAAGGTCTCTAATACGATCGCACACACGGCCGCGAATATAAGGGTGCGTTACAGACGAGCTCCTCTTATTTTACCTTTCACCGGAACTTGTCGCGGATATATTCCACCTCTCTAGTGGAGGCGAGCATCTTTCTTCGTGGCACTCGTCCTTTCCAATTGGAACCGATCGGGCAAGAAAGTCAGACAAGAATCGCGTTTAAAGGTAACATCGTCTCCGCGTCGACACTTCCCAATAGAAACAATCGTCGCGGTGGTGCTCGACAAGCACTCGAGAGTCTCTCAAAAGCCACTTCTCACCCCTAGTAATCGAGAATCTGGTCTCGTATATCGAGCGACACGATCTCTCGATACGAATCGCCGTTTAAACTCAGAGCAACCCTCGTAATCTCGGTACACAGACAAACCTCGATCACGGAAGGACATTACGAAACGGTGGTGCGGATACGGGATGACGACCAACGTCACATCGATGGTGGTGGACTACCTGGTTTTCATCGGATTCATCGTGATTTCCTTTGTGATACCACTATGGGGCAACTTCAGGACGAAGAAAAAGGAGACCAAGGCGAATTATGTATTCGCCACCGGAAGCGTGTCGATGGGCGCGATGATGCTGTCAATTGCGCGAGGGACCCTTGGCGTCAGATCCTTCCTGGGTTATCCCTCGGAACTGTATTATCGAGGTAGCGCCATGTGGGAGACCCTGTATGGGATGTTGCTCGCCTATCCCATCGTCTGCTTTATCTTTGTGCCTGTTTACTACAGTCTCGGTATCACGTCGGTCTACCAATATCTGGACATGAGGTAATTTCACGGTTCTTGTTTCTTCACGAAAACATGGCATGTGTGATATATTATTTCTCAAACTTTGTATGAAAATAACTCGTTGCTTATATATGAATTATATATCAACATGACATGCAAAATAAACTGTGTGATAACCGGATCAAAGCGATATATAAATGTACAAAATCAAATTAAAATGTTGTATTGATATTACATCGATAACAATTGCGATAGATCAATCTTAAAGTTAAATATCTAACAAAAGAGAGAACAAAATTATTGTGGAAGTTTTTAATTATTAACATATAGTCAAGAATTTTAAACCAACAGATAAATTAATTTTGAATATATACATTGTATTCTATATTCAGATGTTTACTACATCGTGTGTGGCGGCAAAAAGTAATGATATCATAGGATATGAAAAACAGTTGAATTCAAAGAAAAAAAAAGTTGTTCCTATATGTGTTGTAATGTGATTAGTACTTGGTAGTGAACTTTGGATTTTTATAATTTTAGCTATGACATAGAGAGAGAGTGTATTCTCATACGTAACGGTCCGGTTAGCACGAAGATAATTCTCCGAATCTCTCATCTTTTTAGTTTCTCTTAATTATGTAAATTCCCCAGATTCAAGTCGAAACTAGTCAGATGTCTGGCGAGCTTCTCATACGTCATACGGAGCCTTTTAAATTTGGCAGTCACTGTGTTTACTCCTTGTGTCGCATTGAAAGCAGTAATAGGGCTTCCGTATTGGGCTAGTATCGTAGGAATAACAAGTATTTCTGTGGCTTTCACAATCATGGTAAGAGCAACACATGTATTATATTATATATATATATATCCGTCTGTTTCACAAAAGTCAACATTCATTCATTAAACAAATGTTGAATATGAAATAATGCAAGTTGTTGAATATTTCGTTTAGAATCGAGTAATGAGCGCTTTTCATGCAAACTATATAAATTAAAATTACGAAGAATTCTCGATGCAATGCAATGCGCACAAAATATTATGCAAAAATATTTTTTATATTCATCTATTATAATAACAAATAATTTTGTTTCTAAAGCGTAAATTCGTCTAATTTATATACAAGGTGTCTTATTTTAAATGTTTCGCGCAAATATCTCGAAAAATATGAAAAAATGTTTCAGATAAAAGTTGTTTGACTCGAAGGGGGACATAAGATGGTGTCATTGATTTAATCTTGAATAATTATTTGAAGGTCACGTAAAAGTAAAAAAAGTAAATAAAGGTATGATTACCGAGAACTGAATATTTTACAAGATACTTTACATTTTATGTCAAAAAGTTATTAGCTTCAAATCTTTATAACTTAAAGAGTACTACATGAAAAAATACTTTATTGTAGAGATTTGGAAAGCTCTTGAAATAACCTACAAGAATATGTGATAATAAATAAGTAGATCCGTTTAAGAAATTGAAGGTGACTTTTACGTGATCTTCAAATGATTATTCAATCGTTAAATCAATGACTCCATCTTATATCCCCCTTCGAGTCAAACAACTTTTATCTGAAACATTTTTTCATACCTGTCATAATTTTCGAGATATTTGCGCGGAACATTTAAAATGGGACACCCTGTATAATTAATATGTTAATTTCATTAAGTAAAAATTTTCTTATTTATGGCATTATATGCCACAAATAAAAAAGTAGCATACAATGCTATAAATAAAAATGAGAGAAAAAGATCTGTTCAAATTAAAATTATATCAGTTTCAATCTCTGTGAAAATATAACTTATAACTTCGTAGAAGAACGGTAGAGTATTTTCGTAAAGCCTGATATTTCAGGTTAAAACTTAAAATTATGATCTAATTTTGGTAAACGTGTGAAATTACATTCCATCGGCAAATTACTTACTATTCGCTTTATAGAAAATTGGATCAATTAAGCATTCAAATAGGACGTATTGAATGGCGAATATAATGACGACAAACATGAAAAAAAAAAAAAATAATAAAACTATAACTCTTAATAAAATTCTTAAGCCTTTGGAATAATAAGATATTTTAACATGTCTTTTTACGAAATAAGTCATTATACATTCGTTATTATACGTAGCGTTAAGATTAGTTTATAAAATTATTTTGTCGATTATAAGCTCCTTAATCGATTATTAATCAATATTGTATTAATTTATAATTTACGAGTACTGATATTTATGTACGTTTATTTCTTTAGGGAGGTTTGAGAGCTGCCATTTTATCGGATGTTATACAAGGCCTAACGATGATCGGTGTGTCCGTGGTAATCATCATACAGGGAACTGTTAATGTCCATGGACCAGCTAATGTCTTAAATGTGACTCTCGAACGCGGGCGTTTGAATTTTTTTAAGTATGTCTATTGATAATAATTCATCAAACGCGTATATAATTTTCATTTCAATATAAATTTACCAATAATCATATGCGGAATCCTTGTTGCGCATTTTCGCATCTCATTTTTGAACTTTAGAATTATTAATTACAGTGAAAATATACAATTCCAACCAACTGTCAGTAAATTGAATAATGTTAAAATGTGATTTTATATTAAAATTCTTTACCACGCATTTCACAATCTAAAATTATTAAATTCCACACAGCAGCGCAAAATTATTTCACGTGCTGTGCATTTTCTGCATCCTTGAAAAATTTTGTAGAGATAATAAAATGATCGCTCATTTCTTTTAGATTACAAAATAATTTAGAGATCATTTAATATTTCTAGATCTTTCGTATATAAAAATACTATACTAATTCGATAATTCGTTCATCTTTTTTTCAGCTTTGATATGGATCCTACTCTTCGAGTGACAACAGTATCAGCGACACTGGGTCAGCTCTTTATGAGTTTATCCATTTTTGGATGTCAACAGAATTTTGTCCAGAGGTATTGCAGTATGTCCAGCCAAAGAAAGGTTGTTCAGTAAGTACACTTTTTATTTGAACAGAATTTCAAACAATTTGCCTGTCCTAACCGTTCGTCTGTCGTGCAACGGTAAACGACTATGAGACATTATGCATAACTCGAATGATCTAAAGGATAATGTGATTTATGCAAAATGTTTCGTGAATTATCACTTTATGCGTATAAGATGAAAATGGAAATTACGAGCACGAACGCGTACACGTAGTACGTAAAGTAGTCAATAAAGGAAAAGTAGGGTCAATAATGTTCCGTCAATTGTATAAAATTGTACTTTAAAAGTTGAGTCATAAAGAATTTGTTAGTTGATAATGCTAAATAGAAATTTTATATAAAAATTAGTATAAATTTCTATTATACAATTAACCAAAGAGATCTAGAGAACTTTTAGAGATATTAAAATAAATATTTTTCTATGTATCTTGCGCGAAATCATATATTTTTAAAATATTGATATCAGCAAATTCTTATATATAAAAATTTTTACGTATAGCACAAACCTTAACGATACAAATATATAATGTATATATATATATATACACAGAGTGCCCCGAAATTCGCAAATCAAAATACTATTTAGCAACAAAATTCTCGAAAAAATGAATTAAAAAGTATTTGTCATTTTTCATTTCAAATAGAGAGAAAGTAGTTTTTGAATGAAAAATACTTAAAATTGGCCAATTACTGATTAAACGTCTGTCCATGCGTCACGCGTTGATAATATTAATGACCATGTTTTCAATAATAAAATATAATTGGTAACTTTTAAATATATATTGAAAAATTATTGTTAAAAATAAAAAATATCAATAAATATTTTTTCATAAATTTTTTTACGAATGATTGATTTTAATTCACGAATTTTAGGACAGTATATGTAATATGTATATATATATATATATATATATATATATATATATATATAAAATAAAAACTGTGTTTGCAAATATATATCTAGATACATCTTTTCTACAAAATTTCAATATGTTCAAGTAAAATTAATTAGTGTAAAAATTAATTTAGAATTAAGTAAAGAACGTATTATTGTGATAAAAGATTTGTGAAGAAATACAATATTTTATATTTTATATTTGGAAAATGTTATACGTACTATATATTTATATATTTGTATTGATATATTCTCTTTTGCAAAATTTTAATTAAAAATTGTCAAATAATATATTGTTTTATTAGATATCAAGAAATGCATAGTTATTGCAATATTAAATATTACACACTTTAATTTAATATAGCCAGTACGTGATATTTTTACTTAGCGTTAAATTTATTTTAAAAGTTTATATATATATATATATATATAAATATATAATAATATATATAAATTTATTTTAAAAGTTTATATATATATATATATAAACTTTTAAAATAAATTTAACGCTAAGTAAAAATATCACGTACTGGCTATATTGAATTAAAGTGTGTAATATTTAATATTGCAATAACTATGCATTTCTTGATATCTAATAAAACAATATATTATTTGACAATTTTTAATTAAAATTTTGCAAACGAGAATATATCAATACAAATATACAAATATATAAATATATAGTACGTATAACATTTTCCAAATATAAGATATAAGATATTGTATTTCTTCACAAATCTTTTATCACAATAATACGTTCTTTAATTAATTCTAAATTAATTTTTACACTAATTAATTTTACTCGAACATATTGAAATTTTGTAGAAAAGATGTATCTAGATATATATTTGCAAACACAGTTTTTATTTTTTCGAAAAATGAGATTTCTTCTTAAGTTTTGCACATGTATACCAGTTATAATTCGCGGATGTACACACATGTATTTACTCGTGACTTGTTGAAATTCTATCTGCAGTTGTTTGAGTTTGACTAATGATTCATCAACGAGAATCACGTGAATTATGATTCACATTTAATCATGTAAATAATTCTTATCTTAATGTAAGGATTTACTTTGGGATTTACAGATTGAAATGACGTTAACAAGAAAAAAACAAAAGAGGAATAATCATGGATATGAATTTAGAATTTAGAATTATAAAAAAATATACCTCGTATTTTATGACTAAGAAATTATAGGAAATTGAAATATATTCTAGTAAAAAATACTAGTATGCATATATATCTTATAAAGCCATACTTTTCCTATATATTTCTTCGTCTGTAGAATTTTCATTAATCAATTTTTAATTAACTTAGTAACAGTTGAATACATGTAACTTGTCATACACGTGCTTTAATCATTTTTTAACTATAAAAATATGGTGAGATTAAATTATTTTAATTTTAACTTAAAAGCTTTTGAATAGCTATTTTAATAGTTATTTTTTATTACTATATTTAATATTTTCTCGGTTTTTCCACACACCATAAAATTTCCACGCATTAATTTATCCTCTTGTGATATCAGAAATGAGGTATTAACATTCAGAATAACATAATATAATCACAATGTTATAGAAAATAGAAATTAGAGAGTAACAAATCTAATTGATTTAATAAAGCATGATTTGTGAAAATCTTTAAAAAACATCGTATCAAGAAATATCAATTTTTTGCCAAAAAAATTTAAAACCATGTTTCGTCATAAAAAGTCTTATCGCTTGAATGAGATACGCGAGCGCGTCTCCCATCTCACAAAATTAAATTTAGAAATTCTCGCGCTCGTATAAGTTATATTTAGTTAAAAAAAAACCAGTCTATTTTATATTGACAAAACAATTTAATTTTGTAATTTTTTATTATTTAAAATATTTATTTTCTCCGCAACGTATAAATGTCCTTGTTTGCACAATTGAGGTAGCACATATACATATGTACGCATATGAAACTGTAACCGCGACGAGATTTTACGAAATATTGATACACATGGCAATTGTCATATATATGTAGTAGTGAACGTAAAACCAAGCATTTTTCAGTCAGTTGTCCGGCGGTAATCAAAATCATATAAAAACGCTCACCTGTGTGCGACCGCAAATTTGTTGCGTTACCAAGTTGAGACATCACGTGGAACGTATGCATCACGTTGGTTCGTAAAATTTTATTGCTCGCAAATGTATCGTCGGAGGAACTCAAGTAGATACTTTGGTAAGAAAAATAAAGTTACACATCTGATCTAGAGACATGCTCATGAAACGCTCTCAGGATCTCAGCAGAAATTTATCGTTAGAATTTCTGTCAAAATTTCTTCGTCGTTCGCAAATTCTTCTCTTACTGCATATTATACTCTATAATATAATAAACTCCAAAGTATAGTTTATAAAATTGTTTATATAAAAATAATCTTCACATATTATTGTTAATGCATAAAAAAATATTTTCGCACTTTTATTTTTTATATTGAATATAATCTATCAAATATTGTAAATTAAATTTTAATACGTGATAATAGATTAATAATTTCACGAAAACGAGTTTTCGCGACAAAAAGTTTTCAGAAGTGGTTTCGATTGAGCCGATTTAGCAAATTGTACCACAGTTACTATTACCACATAATCAATGAGAGCTCCGTAGGGAGCCGAATGGCGCCGCGCCAAACTTTTAGTACAGTAGTCCTCGTCGTTCAGTAAGGTTTACAATATCAATTCAAACAAAGAGACAAGGACATATGTTTCTAGGATGAATTCGCGTCCCTACATCGCGTACTCTCATTTCATTTGATATGATTGAGTAAATGTGTCGCAAAGAATGAGAAGAATGGTAAAGCCATCCAGAATAATGAAAAATTAAAGCCACCGTTTAAAGCATCTTACATTTCTTACTGTAATCTGTGTGCAAGATATATCTAGAGACATCACAAAATTATAATAAATGACTGCGTCATCATTCTGGCTAGTTAAAAATTTATGCTTTCGTGAGGTTTATTCGCACTAATGTATATTAATGTCATGCATTTAACGTAAGCGGGTTATACCCTATATATTTTTAAAAATTTCTGCAATAAACTTTTAAATTAACATCGAAATAAATTCGAAAAGATTTCTTTTATTTGTTCTGTTTGTGCATTATTGCGAATTATAGATGTGTATACGAAAGATTTAAGGAAGCTATTTATTTCTTAGAATGTTTTTTTCTCTTTTATGATACTCAAATATTAAGTATTGCGATCTTTTATTTTTATTCCATATTTCTTTACTATCTTTTGCATTTTTCTTTTTTATGTTCAACTTTTCTATAAGTTGCAATGGCACTCGTTCATTATCTTGAGAAATTAAAGAAGTTATTAGAAAAATAAATATGTAATTATTATCTATACTTTTTTCTCTTTTTTGTTTGCTGTACATACATTGTCAAAGTTCTTTCACCAAAATTACTTTCTTTTTTATTTTTCTTTACATACAGATCTTTTCTACCGAGAATATGTTGTTGGAATTTTGTGTAATACATATATACATATGTATACAAAAGAGAGAAAGAGAGAACGAGAAAACTTATTTTAAAAAATCTTTCTTGCAAATGCACATGCAAATAATAATTATACATATGTATAACGTTAATTCTTTGAAAGAATTAACGTCATATATTTACATAATTATAAACAATTTTAATTTTTGGTCATTAAAATTTCACATTTCCAAAATTAAAATTTCTAATTTTTGGTAATGAGAGAATATTTTTATTTTCAGTACGATGATGGCCAACATGCCCATAATATTAGTCTTGTTCTCGCTATCCTGGATCGTCGGAATGGTCATCTTCGCTAACTACGCCGACTGCGATCCGCTCTCTCTAGGATATATAAATAAGATCGATGAGATCGTGCCGTTCTACGTCGAAGATCAATTCTTTAATCTACCCGGTATGCTCGGTCTGGTGATGGCAACTCTATTTAACAGCGCCTTGACTTTAGCCGTATCGAATCTCAATTCTCTCGCGACGGTGACATTTGAGGATTTTCTAAGCCACATACCGGCACTGAAAGATCTCAAGGATACGCAGCAGCTCAACACTATCAAAATCGTGGGTTTTATCTACGGTCTGTTAATAATCGGTATTAGTTTCCTAGTAGCCATGCTATCGGGCGTGATAGAATCGTCTATGCTAATGACGTCGGCGACATCCGGACCTCTTCTTGGCGTATTTCTCCTCGCTATGTTGGTACCTTGCGCCAATTGGAAAGGTGCCGCGGCTGGTATGCTTTTCAGCCACGTAACGACGTTGTGGATCACCTTCGGTCATCTCAATCTGGGTATCGTAAAGGAGATGTTGCCATTGTCGACGGAGAACTGCCACAACGAAACGTTTTCGTCGTGGATAACGCAACCAATTAGTTTAGATTATTCCACGCCAAACGTCTCCAGTTTGAACATTCATGAGAATATCACGCTGGCATCCGTCGACGAATCTGATCATTCGTCCAATCCTTTAAATGTTCTTTACAGTATCACGTACATGTATTACGCTTTTATTGGTAGCATTACGACGGTCGTCGTCGGTATCCTCGTGAGCTTGATTACGGCCGATGCCGAATCGGACAAGTACGAAGAACATTTACTGCATCCTATGGCGCGGAAAATAGCGGGTCTATTTCCCGGGAAACAAAGACTTTACGCCACCAGCACCCGACTCGGGAATAAAAACGATGCCACGAATGCCACTCTTTCCTCCATCGCAGTGCCATCCATCGCTGGCAGCACCGAGAAAGGAATAGAAAGAATACCTTCCCTTCAAGGATTTGTGGATGACAAGGGCAAATTGCAACTAGATAGCAACTACGTGGAAAAACTCAACGCGCTAAAGACTGTTTCTATCGACGTAACCAATGAGATGGGCAAACACACCAGATTATGATTCGATCCTAGTCGAGGACAGGTTCCTCGTGTATTATTCGCAACAATATCGTCAAAAATCTCGACATATTTCAAGAGTAGCGGTATACCGCGATAAACTCAATGAATGAGAGAGCAATTGCATGTGTTAGTGCCAAATTTTATTATTCCAACATATATGGTATATATTAGTGGTGGACTTGTGATACGTGCGCGTAGAACGTAATTACACGGAAGCAAAGTTTTCTTCGATTACAGTGCTCGAGCCGCACTCACATTCAGCTCAAAATATCGCTCAAATGAAGGCAATTCAGAGGTGCAATTCGTTAGGAAAACTTCTAACTTGCCTGTGCCAATTAAAGTTAACTACGAAGCATGAGTGTGACGCGTATTTTGTAAACTGTATTTAGACATGAACGTTATTTACTATGGCAAAGATTGTCAAACACGCATATATTGAATAGAATTTGCATCGCTGTTCGCAACGAACGAATTCTACATCAAAGCGAAGAAAATTCGAAAGGAGAAAACGGTCGCGGAATCGCATTTAGTCAAGAATAATCGCAAGTTAGTTCTAAAACGATGCGAGATTAATGATTTAGTTGTCAATCGACAAGGCGAATCTTTTCGTCTATATATATATATATATATATATATATATATATATATATATATATATATTATGCGATATTTCAATTGAAGAGGTTGAAATATGTATCCTCATTATATACTCCAATAAGAAGAATCAATTTTTTAATCTCTACTTACATTCCTAATTAATCTTAGGACATGTCTTTAAGAATATATCTTAAAAGTAAAGATATAGATATGCAAGATGTTTAAAAATACGTGATATAATCTAAAAAAGAATAGTTTTATAAACTATATATATATATATATATATATATATATATATTATATATGTATGTATATATAATATATAAAAATGATTCTTATAAAAAATATAGTAAAAAAAAATTATTATAGAATAATATTAAAACTTCGAAATTATAGAATAAAAAATGTGTTCTCGCGCATATTATATGATTCATTATAGAATCACTTCCTTTAACTAATATATTATTATTTTAAAATGCCTAATATGTATACGTGTATATTTATTATATATGTATGTATATATATATATATATATATATATATATATTGTATGGTATGTTTCTGTGTGTATATGTTTAGAATACACGTAATTGGTAGTATAGTAAATTGTACTCAATTACTGGAATCCGGTACTATGCAACACTACATACATACAAATATATATCCACACATATGTACATAAAATATATATATTTTTGTAGGTGAATTTTTGATGAAACAATCACATCAAAGTATGTAAGAGTTCTTCTAGCATAATATTTATCTTAAACTGATTTCCCGAATTTTACACATATAATAATGTGTAAATAGTATTATATTTAACCACAGAAGATATACATATATTGCATACATATTATATGTATATCGCGTTTTCTCGATCCTGCATAAGTATTATACGTGTGCATATCTTATTCTTAAATCATGTCGCGTATCAATTTTAATGTTAAAATTTATTTTTATACTTTAAAATAAAATATAAACTATTTTATAAATAAAAAATGTCTTAAATATATATGTATATACGTAATGAAGATAAAAATCCAGCGACTGTGATCGTTGATTTTATTTGTATATCTCATTGCACATATTATATTTATTGCTTCAATAATATTAGTCATTACTTTTTCTATCTGTCTTGTAATTACTTATTATTACTTCCTCTGTACAATCTCTTCCTCATGTAAATGCGCTAGTAAGTGTGTCTTGAATATGATATACTTCTAGTACTAAATTTATTTTGAAGCAGTTAATCAGTTTAAGAGTGTTTAAATAAATGTTTAAGAGTGTTAATCTTAAAATAAACAATTTAATTGAGCTTTTGAGATGATTGTTCAATATATCCGCACAATTTTGTTGACATTCTCTATATTTATATCTTTTGATATAATTTTCAATATTTTTTAAAGATTACTTTTATTATTATATATTTTTTACTTATTCTATATTTTATTTAAATATATTTTTGGCTCCTTATATATGGTTTATTAGTATCATATATCATTTTTAAGTTGTGTTTATATAAAGATAATTATAAAAAATTTCTGTTTGGTAATACATCCATAAATATACTATAAATAAACTATGTATTTTATATAATGTAATTTAAATAGAAAAAAGAAATAAGATCTAATTTTATACGATTCATCTCTCTCTAAAAAAGTCGAAAAAGTGGAAGTAGCCAGACACAGGAAGCGCGCACACATATAAAATGCATACACATGCACATACGTAAAAAAGAGAGAAAATATGATTAAATAATTTATTTTTTCTATATTTATATTAAAATATTGCGGTAATAGAAAATGGCAGGTTTATTTATTTTATTATTAGGCACTATTTGCCTAATATAATATATAATATAGTCAAATATAAAACTAATAAAAATATTTAATTTTGTCTTAAACAAATATATTGAGATTATTGATGTTCAATTCGCGTATGTCCGGGTATCTCAGAGATAACTCGATTTTTCCATTATCCAATTTCAAATACGTGATATCTAAACTACTGATGTTGCTTTAAATGACGCCTACTCGCGAAATATAATCTCTTAGGTTCTATCTCGCACTCAGCACAACTAAGCATCATCAGTCTCATTCGATTATAACTAATCTAATTTAATAATTATAATTATAAATATGAAATAATCGTTGTTTTTTTATTGTTGTTCAATTCTTGTTATAATAAACTAATTATTATGTTTGTGTGTATATAAAAATTAGAATAAAATAACAAATATAATAAATATTAAGAAGGAAAACGCTATAGAAATATAGCGTAGTCTACACATTTAATCTTCAACTATCGACCATCGACCATCGACCATTGACCATCCACGCTATTTCTCTCTTCAGAACTGGAAATTCAAGGCCTCTGGTTCGAGGTGCAGACTGCACAAACACTGGCAACGTTGCAGTAATTTAATGGTAGTAGTATCACTAGTATACAGTATACACCCTACTCTAACAAAACGGCTCTGTAGTAGTGAAGTAGCAGAGCAAGGTCGGTTATATTCGAGAAAACACCGGTCGCTCTTTAGTGCTACGCGCCTTCCCGAGCCAACCACTCGCAAATCTCTTTGCACAAGAAATGATAATATCGTTGGCACGTAGAGTGATAACAGCCCGAATTTCCGCTCTTATCTTATATATTTCTCTCTTTTTTTCTCTCTCTTTCGCTCTTCATTAATTTTCCTCATTTTCTTCATCACTTTCTCTCTCTGTCCCTTTTTTTCTTCTTTTTTCAATTTCTCAATTATTTCCGTTGCTGTTACAGTGAATATCACCGGCTTTCAGGTTTGAAGCGTGCCGCGAGTACGGTTTCGATCCTGCGCTCTTCGCTTTTTCGAGGCGTTCGATCAAGCCACGAGAGCACTTCCATTTTGACAGTACGCCGGCAAGATCGCGTGGAACACGCGCAACAACTGCGTGCTTATTTCTGTTGGCTATACGAAAGACGTGCTCGATCTAATGTTAGAACGGGCGTGTGGAAGATAATACGTGTCTGTGCGATATTTTACACGTGAAGTTCTATTTCGAGGACAACGCGAGTGCAACGCATCATGGCGGTGGAATCGAGGTAAATGCGCGGAGAATCCGCACACACGTGCTCCGGTGTGTGCGCCGGTAAACACTCTTCACAAAACAATTCTCTCTTGTGGATTTTATCATAATCATTCATGAGGGCCGGAAAATCAACGCAAATAATTTGGGCTTGATCGTCTCAATTGACCAAATCTATTTTAATTAGTTTACACCGAGCACTTGATACGCATATCAAGTACTTATTATATCCGTATTAAACCGTTCGATTGCCACTATAAATGCCCGCGTATTATGATATGATACTTCGAAAACAGCCTATCAAACTAAACTGATATCCGTAAGAGTTTCTACTCGGTGTAAATTAAGTCATATAATAATAAAATGATGGGAAAAATTTGCATTAGAGGCATTATTTTATTACGCATTCCATACAAGCTCGCACAATATGCATTTAATCAGAAGTATGCATTCTAAGTATGCTTAACAAAAGAAAAAAAAATATATCTATTTGTCTGACAAATGTCTATGCACAAGACATTTTTAAAATATATTTCAGTGATAGAAAATTATAAAAAAATTATAGAATCAAAATTATTAATTTCTTTCTCCCCCCTCCAAAAAAAATTATACATTTTGCTATTTTCGCTTTACTTTGAAACCGTGAATAATCAATTTTATTTTTATAATATTTAAATATTAAAATGTTAAATATTAAAAAATCGCTGCACAAAGTGCGTATTATAATTACTGATAATGAGTAATTCGGAATTCCATTGTAAATTGTAAGTTCTCGGTGAACGAAAGGTAATTCATGTCGAAAATGGGACATAAACATATTCGCTTGCGGATTCGCGCGAGCTCATGAGAAATACGAGTTTCTCCAATCTAATGTCGGTACGTTTCACACTGTTATACGAGACAGTGGTGCCCAACTGTTTCGAAGCTGCAAAGTTCCCGACATCATTAGCTCGCAACTTAAAACATGCCCCTGATTGATTGCACATTGTGCATGTTTGCAGAGAGTGCGCGATAGAAGTTAGTCAGTTTCATTCATCAGAAGGAAACTGACATAGAACTTTAATATAAGTAGTAGTTCCCGCGATGTTACTTTTTTTAAGGTTTCTTGCAAACTTGGCAGAGTCACTTTGAAGCTTATCAAATATAGATATCGCCCTTGTAAATCATATTCGATATATTCCATGTTGTAAGATATTGATAAAAAGCAATCTATAAAAGATGCATTATGGCAGATAACAATTTTCAAATCTAGAAAAAAAGAAATATATTTTTCTCCCTCTTTTCCTCTTCGCAAACTCATACTTAAATGTCTCAATTTATGTATTAGAACTTTTGTTCAAGCAATACATTGATCGAATCTATCGCGCGTTTCTATTTTAATTGGAAAAAATATTAGTTATTAATAAAATCAGTTATCAGTTTAGCATATATATATTGCTACAATTTTTGTCAACATGTATATCTACATTACATCATGTATAATAGATTATCAATATTTAAATAAATAAAATTATCTAAATTAATTTAAATTATCTTTAATTTAATAAAACTGAGATAATTTGATAAAATTGATATAAACATTACTTTTAATCTTATTATAAATATTTTAATATTATATTATAACACGTACATATCTTGTCGACTTCAAATCGAATTTATCGTTTGTAGCTCCAAAAGTTATAGTTGTTCGAACATGATGCTACGTTTATTAACATGTAGTTAAACTGTAGTTAACCTGTTAAATACTTGTTAAACTTGTTATCCATCTCAATGAAATTAATTATTGTAGCAATATGTATATTAATACTATTAATCTTCATAGAAAGTACACTTCATCACTTGGCTATAGTTTGTCCAAAAATATATATGAAATATTTTGATTGTACGAAAACGATAAAACGAGTTTAAAAAGATTTTAATAAAATATTTAAAAATAAAAAATATAAAAAAAATATATATATATAAATAAATAAGTAAAGCATTTTTCTGTTTAATTACATTTCCGGTCTATAAAGAATGAAAGCACTTGGTGACTATTTAAATCCAGATTTCATTACAAAATATTAATAAAAAAAGATTAGATGATTCCACTCGACAATTCAAATCTGACGGAATTGCGTAAGCGCGATATCTCATTGTCAGTAACGTGAATGTCATCCGAATTCTTATGTATTTCAACGATAACAAGGGTGCGCGACGCTTGACCGAGACCGGTCACATGTTATACGACATCTTTAAAAGAACTCAGACTTATATATATAGGTATATATGTATATATACAAGTGCATAAATATAAGTGATAACATTGCGTCACGATAAAGGCTCGCGTTACATTATTCATCGAGATGTCTTGTGCCGCACAAAACAGCAGTCATAATTTCTAAAGGTTGCTCGCGCACCTTTCCTTTTTCGCTCTTTAAAGCCATTGTCGAATTCGATGTGTGCCAGACACAGATATAGCAGTAAATTATTAGCGCATCATGCATAAACCGTACGAAGCGAGCCTGTGGAAACACCTGATGCAGCAATGGCCGTAGATCTACAAAGACTTCATTATCATCGCGTGATATATATACACGCGCACTCGAGATCGCGCGGGAAGCATTATTGTCTGTTGGATTATGTTCGCGATCGATCGACGTTCGATTTATCACGCTCGCGCGCGCGATATCATGTGTACTCTTAAGATTTATTATCTTCCATAGAATTCAACGTTATTGTGCCCGAATTGTGACTAGTCAGCGTTGACCCGGTTGATTTCGCGAGAGAAAAAATCTGTTAATGTCCGCGTTAAAAGGAAATATACGAATATAGAGAAATCTATCGTACATATGATTAAAGCCGTGAGATTTGCATCAATTGCCGGCATTGGAAAAAAAGAAATACTTCGAGTTGATATATAGAATTTTCTGATTAATTAAGTCACACATCTTCCGATTGCGATATTAAATCTAATCGCTGATTTGTCAACAAAACACTTCACAATTATGAAAATCATCAGAGATATACCACAACTCAGAATTACTGACATGACCGACTCTAATCAGCATGATCTTGAAAATCATTAGAGATATATACCACAACTCAGAATTACTGGCATGATCGACTCTAATCAGCATTTTCTATAATACGTATTTGTAATGTTTTTCTTCCTGTTATATAAAAAGAATTTTTCTGATATTACGATTACGTAGTTTTTTTATATGAGTGTCTATATACTTGTTTCGTATAGTTTCTTTTATAATGATATAGTATATTTTAATTTATTTATTATAGTATTATTGTAATAATTATTATTGTGGTATATTTTTTGCAATTATGTTTATATGAAATTTCTTGCACGAAATACGAATGTTTGCAATATTGACGAACCCTCATTTTCACACATGTTCATACATTCATACATTATTCAAAAATATATTTGCATAGACACACTAGTAATGAAACAACAGCAGAAAATATGTCATTTTTTATCGCATTGTAATACGCATATTATTTATGTAAATGTTATTTTAATATTTTGAACAGCAGCTTTCGAATATTTGCTCTCTAGTAATTTAGCAATGACGACTTTTGCTGTGTGATAAGCGATACTATGTTTATAGATACGTTTTGTTAAGATAATGCAAATATATTCCACGTAGAAAATACCGCTGACGGTCTTATCTAATGGTTATGCGCTGTCCGACTGAGAAATATTCTGTTTTCCAAGACCCACATTTAACGATTCACTTTTAATTTAGCCCTAAAAGCTGAAGATAATTCCCGCTATTTATATCTTTAACGATAAGAGTGCCATATTTTTTATTAAATAATTATAAAATTACAGTATAATATGCACACACATACAAATTTATTTTCTAATAAAATGTTGCAATATCTAAATGTAAAATCAAATAAAGTATAATTAGAATCAACTTAAAAAATAATTAAATATATTTGCTTGTGTTTAATTTAACATATTACTTTTTATACATATATATAACAATAAAATAGAATAAAAATCAAATAAAAATAATAGTTTCTAGCCTTGAATAATTATTGAAATTAGAATGATAATTAGCGCAAATAAAATTTCGATTAATATATAATTTGTTTGTTGATTTAAATTTTATTTAAATATGCAATAATAAATAAAAATAAATTATAAAAAATAAATATTGATATGACTACTTGTGTCTGTTAAACATAATAAAATTTTTCTTGTAAAGTTCTGTTGTGTGTGTGTGTGTGTATTGCGTCAAAAAGAAATTCAAGAAAATCTTATCGCAAAAGAGAAAAGATTCTCCAAGTTGCTGACGCCAGAGCTACTGAAATCCTATTGTGCCGTACTATACAGATGATAGTATCGATCGTTTGAAAATAACATAGTATAATCGGCAAAGATTACCTATATACTTACATGCATGAAACGAGTCGTAATCGCTCCTTCAGTTATCGATTTAAACTTATTGTGGTCAAATAATTATTTTACACAAACATAAGATATCCCATGTCCGTTTAATGCGAAATATATGCAAAAGACTAAACTTTGAAGAAAATAAAAAAAATAATAGAAATTTTTTAATTATTTAGACACCTAATAATTAGCATATATTTTAAACTGCATCATTATTTATCTCAGTTTTATGTACGCTTTTATTCACTGATTCATTATGAAGCATATGTTGCGTTAAAAAAAGGTGTAGTGATTATTTCTATTTCAATACGCGAATGTAGTCCATCTTTCTATTTGATTTTATTGCGAAAATAATGCAAAATTGCAATATGCGAAGAGATAGACTTAAATAAACATTCCTGCATCAAGAATCAAACTCGGTAAAAGTCATTCCATAGATATATATTGTAGGATATATCGAAATAAAAATGTGAAAACTTTATGCCTTCCTCTGTTTGCAATTCACAAAAATTTTACGAATTTTGCTAAATAAAAAATATGCGAAATATAAAAATAACATATGATTAATCATTTTATATCAATACAATTCAAAACATATTTTGTTTTTATTTTGAAAGATTCTTATAGAAAATTCTATTTCATTTCGTTTAATTTAATCGACTATAATTACGCACGTGAAGCAAAATTATATTATTCTTTAATAATAAAATATTAAAATATTAAAAATTGCAACGTAAAACATAAAATACGCAAAATGCTTTCATATGCTCTCGCAGAAGTATATTGTTGTTTTATGTATCTTTTGTTATGCATTTTTGTGGCTACAGTTATGGGCCACCTATTTTATGAGTAACTTACCTTAATTATTTTTTGATCAGTTAGATCTATGATTTCTTAAACTCACGCGTGTAGATCAAGAAACAAGAGAAAGTCTTTTGCAGGATAATTATTTATTATTGCCAATAGATGAGCTGTATCACGCTCCTTGACAATCATGCCATTTTATGATCGTTTGTTGAATTCGCTGATATTTTAATTTAACTTTACTTTAACCAACAGAAAAAGCTAAACTTTTAATTAAAATTGATTGATTGAAATTTTTGTACTAATATATAATTTATAAAACTGCAATTTATAACAAAATAAAATTATTATTAATTATTTATACAATTTATCATTACTTTACAGGTAATTTAATTAATTGATCACTTAATTTTATATCAGTTAAAGTAAAGTTTGAGACAAAATTTCTACTAAATAAGTTATAGAATGGATAAGCTATAAATTAAAGTAAAATCAGCGCGATATAAAAATAAATTATTACCATTACATATAATTATCAAAATTGTTGATTATTAAGTAAATAGATAAAGCAGGTAAAATGTAAATTTCAAAAATTTTTTAAATTTAAGTATTTAAATAAATTGAAAAAATTGCTCTTCCTATAATTATCCTTTTTTAATTTTTATTTTATCTTGGATTATATTCACGCATTAAAGCAATTTAATAAAAGTTATTCAATCTAATCTTTTAGCTTATCCATTTTGAGGCAACAGATTTATTTACAATTCCTACAAATTCATTACCTCAAAATTAAATAAAAGTTTTTCACTCACCGACACCGATGCGCTATAGCGGAGTTGTTGATATCGAAGTTACGTTGTCTGTAACACACAAATATAAAATCCAAATTATCGCAATGTTAAAAATAATTAATATTTTAAGAAGTTATTATTATACGCGTCGAATTTTATATTCAATATAATAACATATAATAGCATATAATAACAAGCAGACATATAAATAATTTTATAAATTTATAAACATAAATATTTTAAATAAGATATAGAAACACTTTTATATAATTTATATAAAAGTCTTTCTCTTTCACAATCTCTCTTGTTTAAATTACTCAAATAAATTAACCGAATTAATGTGCCGCGCGTATACGTAATTTATAATAATTAATATACAAATAATGGCACTCACCCTAAAGGTTGTACTGCCGGTGCCCGAAGCCTTGCCTAGCCCTCTTCCTCCTCTCAGGTCATCAGGGCCAACAAGGTCCGTTGATTAATACGCGCGACACTTTTAACGGTACTCCCGCACTTGTATACGCGCGATACTTTTGACAGCACTCCCGCATTTGTACGCGCGCGATATTTTTAATGACACTCCCGAATTTTACGTTGTCTCTGTAACATACAAATATAAAATCTAAATTATAACAGGGTTTAAATGAATAACTATTTCAAAAAATTATTATTAAAAATTATTTTTAGAAATCAAGAATCTATTATACATTTTGGGTACTTGATTTCTCATTCAGGATAAATCTTAAAGAATTAACCTATGGGAGGATTATTGTATTATATAATTTTATTATATAATACAATCTTTAATCTAATCAAATATACACGCGCTAAGCATAGCTTATATTATTCTTTGACAATAAAATATTAATTGTGCAATGCATAAAAATGCAATGTTTAAATCTTTAACAGAAAATGCGAACAAAAAATTGAATTTTCTACAAGAATCTTTTGATCAAAATGTCTGCGATTTCATTAGACTCATGCATCTCCACATATTCATTGCACTGTACGAGACTTATCATCATTACTGACCGCAAGCACAAGACTTGCACGGTAGATCTGACAACGAAATTTAACTTTACAGCCAAAAATAAACCGAGTCCGTCGAGGCCTTGCCTTATGAGACTCAACATATCTCTCTTTCTATCTTTTCCATTAAATTCGAGCGCCCTATACGTCCACCACGCTGCATGTTTTGCGTGAGACTGATCCCCACCACCGACCGCAATACTTTGTGCAGTGGTATCTCCAACTAACGACGAAACCTAACTTGACAGCCAAGAAGCCGAGAGCTGAGCCACAGACTGCAGTATGTGGCCGAGCCCGGCCCGGTGAAAACCGTCTAACAAGATCCAAAATCTAATTTTTTTTCTCTTTAAATACCAAATGCTATCTTTATAAATAAATATCTTTATACAATACATACGTGTAGTATATATATAATAATTATATTATTATAATATATATAAATATTATAATTATTGTAATATAAATATAAATTAAAATTAATTAATACAGACATATATAATAAAATATTAAGATTTAATATATATATATATATATATATATATATATATATATACACTCTTCGGGTATATACATTTAGAGTTTCAATTAGATATTTATACCTATAAAACAATAAAATCAAAGTATTTGAAGTATTTTTTATTTTATACAAAAATATATTCATCATTGAAATCAAATAGTACGCCATTATTTTAGCAAGTAATTTCAGCTCTTATAATGAATTATGAATATTAAATAAATATAAAAATAGAAAATGTTATCCTTGTCATTTTTTCTATTTTCTAACAAAAATCTTTATTTGCGTTGATTTAAATCTTGTTATAATTATGTTGATTTGAATAAGTATATAAGTAATGCTTTTATGAATGAGCTAATTAATCTGCTCTGATATAATCGGATTTATCAATAATTAGCGGCGCGTTCGGATAACAAGCATAATGATTCATTTCAGATGGATGCCGTGTCAGCTGAAAGTTGAAACGAATTTGTGTAGCGGCGATTATGATGGCATTATTCTGGTGTCAGGAAATGCTCCTGGAACCGACGAGCCAGAACCCTTCAAAACCGTCCTTTACTCTGCTGCCCAGATCGATGCCGCACTGGGCGTGATCGGCGCGGTTTTGCCCATCAATTTGCTCGCAAAAAGGCTCATTTACAGTCCAACGGGTCCGCTTAACATGGATTATCACGATGTGCGGAGCTTTGCAGAGGCTGCCACGAAGGGAATAAAGCGGTAATTCCTTTGTGTGATCTCCCACACGCTTTTCTTTCTCTTTAGTCCTCCTTTTTAACGCGAGAAGTAACAAAAGCAGTTGTAGGAATGTATTTTATGTGTGTGTGTTATCGACATATCGTTTTAAATATGACTTCATGATATATCAAATAGAAATAAGCAATAAAAACGGTGAGATTTTCTGAATATATATATACAGAAAAAAAGAATATAATATCGCAGCAAAAATCATTATTTTGCATATATAAAATAAAAGTAATTAAATTTTGTTATCGTAAAAAAATAATTATTTGATATTACAAAAGAAATCTTATATTATACTAAATTAGTAATAAAATAAAAAAATTTTTTACGTATATACTTTGTAGAAATATATTTTGTTGCAAAGTGTACACTTTACAGTAAATTTAATTTGATTTGCTACAAAATAGTTTATTTATAATCAATCAAATGTATTTTGTTTTTGCAGTGAAATCATTAGTTAATATTGATTGGAATAAATATCAATTCGTTATTGTAGCGAAATAATATATATAATAAAACTATTTTTTCGATAAATAAAATTATTTATATTTCTTTCCTATAAAAATTAATAATATTGCCACGACAGCATAACATATGTTATGCCAGAAAATAAAAGAAAATTCATCGAGAATTTCTCAGAGATTTATAGCGGTAAATTCTTTATTCGTCACTTTTATTTCAAATATACAATAGTAATGATTTTGCTATGACATTAAACTCTTTTTTTGTATATTCAGAAAGTCTCACAATTTATTGCTATTCGATATATATTTTTACTTCGTCAAAACTTTTATTATTATAGAAACATTACGACAAATGCAATATAAATGCTTGGTGCTTACATTTTTTATTTATGGGAAGTATTATGTTATTATGAATAACCTAAACTTCAGACTTCGTAAGTCTCTAGCGGTTCTTGGTGATCGCCATTACTACACTGGGAATTGCCCGTTAATTCAGCGCTTTATATGCTGTCAGCGAATTAAATCGTGGTTACCAACGCCGCTAGATAAGTCCTGGTTATCTGTCGTTTCGTAGGAAGATTGTATTATACAGCGGCAGACAAAGAAAACGACAATATAATGACACGATGCTATTAAACTAATGCTGCGCATTGCAGCAATAATGATTTTTTCTGATCTTGACAATTTCAACGAAATATCTATCTCGATATCCATTTTTCGTGATATATACGTTTTAAAATTTAATGACTATAAACAATAGCTGCATCAAATTTTATTGCATATTTTTATTAAAGAATAAATATAATCAATAAAATACTCGCTGATTTTCGGCGAAATCTTGTAAGTGAAACTGTTACTTAATGTTTAATCAGTAAATTTTTTTACAGTGTAAGAGAGAGAATATTCTAACAATAATTTTTAATATCTGTAATATATTTCTAATAAGCATTCTTCAGCTCATTGTCAGTAACATTTTGTGAAATTCGCTGCAATATCACAATGCGTAGATTCCAATGTTTTTCACATATATTTGAACTTGGCGAGCACGTGCAGGAAATGATGTTATATCTACATTCTCGATAATTTACAAAGATCTAAAAATGCCGCATTTTTCCCCGAATTCGTTTTAATTAATCGTAATCAATAGTAATTAATCAAAGGCCCTTGATTGCATGTTTACATGCAATTTCGAACATCTTCGTGCCCGCATACCGATGCATTCGCGCATTCAAATTTTTAACTGTCGCGATATGATGGTCTTGCAACGAAACGAGTCGTGCACTGACAGTGTTTTGTATACTCGAATAGCTGCATAGAGGAAATGCAATGATGCGCAAACGAAATTCCACGCGAACCATATGCCTGCTCGTTCTCTGAAATTCGATTGAAAAATGAAATTCCTGTCTGTTTGCCGCAACTGTTTTTTTTTTGACTGAACAGTGGCAACGTCAACGAGAGATTGGCGTGGAGAACGTTCCATTTTAGATGAGAAAAATCGGAGATTGTACCTCGTAATGCTTTGCAATGTTGAAATATATTTCGCTTCAGTAATAAAAAAGTTTTATCTAAATCGATGAATGTATTGCATTCAACGCGGGTAATAAAAATAGCATTAGAAATATCTGATGATTGATAAACATTCGAAATATATATAATTGATAATAATATAAATAATAAAATTTGTACACATATATTATGTGATGTGATATATATTGTGATTAAAAATAAATAAAAGAAAATGTATTTAAATAATTATGTATAAAAACAGATTCTATTAGAAAATACTAATTTGAATATACAAGAATTCAACATGTGTTTTCTTCTATTATTACATTATTTGGATGAATCTAGTGCAATGTAATTCTAATAGAGTATATAAAATACACTGAAACAGATTATAAAATTAATAAATATTTACTTCAATATTGCCTAGTAAATTATTTATTTAAAACAAATAAATATTTATCTGTTTTGAAAAGAATTTTCTTATATCAAAATATTTTTCACATCAAATCAATATTATTAGTTTCAAATAAATGATTTATTAGGCAGTATTGAAATAAATATTTATTCGAATTCAATAAATTTTTTTGCAGTGCAACTGTTCGACTCTATATCATTTAAAAGTACAATTTGCTTGCTTTTTATGAGATTTATTTCTTTCCCTCTTTGTGCAAGATACTTATTAATATTCTGCAGACGAAGACAACCATGGTCTACGATTTGTATTGTCTTAATTGTTACCAATGTTTCTTGCAAAATTATTATCACACTCCGTTACACACCCGAGCACAATAATGCGGTACCTATTTGTAAATCCTTTTGAAATTCCGGAATAATAATGACCCACGATTCTACGCGACATTAATATCAAACTCAGAAGTGCTCTGTTAAATTGAGAACAGAACGAGAGAATCGAGAACCGCTTTCGAGAAACGACAGTTTCTCGAAATTCTAAAGTACGAGAAACGCGCGCATTGAGAATATAACAAAGTTTAAATATGATAAAGCGATATTTCAAGGATAGATTAATAATTCGTGATACGCCGAAGCGAGAAATCCTCAATTACGCGGCTGCGTTTGTGTTATAAGCAGACAAGACGAAAATTGGACACGAAATGAGCGAAAATAGTTACTCAATGACAGAACCGCACCTATCCCCAGGGAAAACCCATTTCTTTTTTCCTTTTTACATTGACGTTCGTCCCTCGGGTCGGTAGTTTCTGCTATCCTCTGTAGATTTTGTGATATCAATATTATTACGTATAGATTCACGGTAGCCATTGACGATCGTTGAACGTGGCCAATATATCTGTATCATAATTACGGTCAGATTCCTCTCAAGTGTATGAATAATGCCTTTCAATCTCTAAATCTCATCTCTAGGGTATATCTTTCGATCCTTCACTGGATTCTTAGATTGGCATCCTTTCGTTTATCTGTCTGTCAACGGGAGAAGTCTCTTGACCGTTCGATCCTTTCGCCGACATCCCTTCTTTTAATGAATGATAGATAGGGCTATCGAACCCATGATAAATAGAGAGGAATTCTTATGTCACAGCGTGTTATATCTTGTATCCGTATAATAATAATTTTTGATTATTGAATTAAAATTAATAACTTTAATCTAAATTTAAATTCAAATATTTTTATCGATACGACGATAATTTATCAGTTTGATTGGTTTCATAATTTTTCTTTTGCATTTATCAGAGCTTTGCAAGCTGGAGTGAAGAGTCCTTTATTAGTGCTGTTGCCGGATGACCGTTTTGAGAACGTTGAGCTGGTCACGCTTCTTGGTGCCCTCGAGGCTCTCTACGTGGTAAGTTTCATATCCATGAATTATTAATTATAATACTAACGCATTAAAATATTATGATGAAGAAGTTACATTTCAAGATCTTTTTATATCCATAATAATTCAAATAATTTTAATTTCGATAAATAAAATAAGATCACAATTGCGTGTAAAAATATATATGATAAAGTCGATAAATAAATTTAATTTTATTGAAACATTGCGCGTAGAGAAAGACATATTTGTACAAAAGATCATAATTATTTCATTTGATTTAATTTGTCTAAAAATAATGACTACTTTCTGTAAGAGTTGTTGAATATGGCCAAACGTGAATCGGTCGGAAAATTTTAATTATCTTATATATATATATATGTTATTACAAAAAAGAGTCAAATATGAAAAAAAGAGAAATCAGAAAAATCTGGTCAAAGTTGAGAGAATCGATAAGCGAATGTTACTCGATTGTGCCAATATATCCGCTTAAGGCATTTCGCAGATAGTTGGTACAGTTGTGGTTACACAAGAGCCGTTTAAACCAATCAAACAGATACAGTACAGCTTTGTGCGCACTTACATCGACGGAATAGGAAGCCTCTGTTGTAGTTGTATTTGGAAGGAATTCACCTCCGTGTTTCAGCCGAGTTTGGTGCGCTGTGGTCTGATTGGTTTTGAGGGGGAAGGGAAGAGTTGTTCACCATATTCTAACTCTACTAAATCCATCCACCTTGTCTCTATAAACTAAATCGCTGCTGTGATCTCAATCCATAACTAACGACGTAATCGCACGGTCCGCGTGACGTAGTTCAACTAAATCTGCGATATTTTGCGAAAACGCGATTTAATTCTGCCCCATTAATGTCCGATCATTCCAATAAGATCTTCGTTCGTAAATGGCCGCGTCATTACCCCGAAACCTTCGCCCGGGTATTCATTACTTAACGATTACGAGAAACCGGGATATATATCTCGCAGTAATTAGCAAACGTATGTTCCACGTATGGTAAGGATTAATCCAAGTATCTGTGCATCATAATCTACACATCGAACGCAATTACTATACGATCGAACGAGTGTTCAATCTCCGGTTGACTAAGCGAATAGAGAATCGATCGGTCGAATTCGAGCTCTCGATAGAGCTCATTTTTCTCCGATAAGAACGTATGTACGTGACGACGACAAAGAGCCATCACGACAATACGCGCCAAACAACAACGGCGTCTACAGCACCGACCGAAAATAAGACTATAGACCCGCTAGCCTCCGATCCTAAACGGGGTTTCGTTGAACGACATCTTGAATAAACGATCGCCCGATGATAGATACCGACGGCGAAGAGCACGGTCAACACGGTCATCAAACAACACCTGCCACCGACAGCCATCGGGCGCAAGCTGCGCTTGATGGATAAGTGTGGTGTGGCGTCTCTTACGCGAGATATCAGGTTGCGCAACTCGATTGCAAGCTCCATTGTTCATTAACCTCAGCGTCATGGTTAATTACGATCGCGATAGTATCCGCGTTATTATGCGAACTTGGAAGTCGGAAGTTATCCAGCACGGGTATATACGCGGCGCAATCGATTTGCGAATCCTATTAGTAATCGCTTTACCAGCGCGAGCCGTCCGATCGATCGCTTCGCATGCTCGGTGACTGAGCATACTTAATTGGATACAACTATTGAAAGAGTCCCTTCCATTGAAAACATTGCAAATGTCAAATGTCATACATGACGGCAGAGAAATTTTTTTTTTTTTTTTTTTGCTAAATGCAAACAAATAGGGATTAATATAATTAGAGAATTTTTGTGTAATGGAATTTTTTGCAGCCAAAATATATTATTATTATCATATCGACCGTGATTTTTATATTTGTAGTATTATTCCAAAAGATTATTCTTTTTTGCATCGTTGTAATTTTACGAGGTAGAATAATATAATAGAATAATGGGATAACAGTGCAGGGAATAGTGTGATGTATACAAATTTTTCTTTTGCTCAAATCACTCTTTCGTTAAAACTATAATTCCCAGTGACACGCAATACATATACATGTAAACGTTAATATAATATTGATTTATTTTTGACATGAAACACAGAAATATAGCTATATACTAGAATGAAGGCAATTATACAATATCTCTGGACATTTACTCCTTCTTGTTGAATCAACGACAACGAACGGGCGGTAACGTTAAACCGATATAGTAACAATAGTTAGAATAGGAAGACCTTGCTTGCATGTGAAATTTAGATTATACGTAACAAAAAATCTCTCATTTTATATTACAAAAAAAATAAATCTTTTACAATTACACGAGAGAGAGAGAGAGAGAGAGAGAGAGAAAATGTAAATTTAATTTATTTTGTATGTAGTAATTTAAATGTGATTATTTCTATGTATAATTAAATATTAAAATTATTTATTATATATACTTTATACTTTCATAAATAATATTATATTTACGTATAGTATTTTTAACTTTTCATCAATTTCTTAAATAGAATATATGACATAAAAATTAGTTATAACAGTTACGTAAAATTGAAAATTATGAAAATTATTTTGTTGCTCTGTGCTTTTTAAAAGAAAATATGTAACCTATCATATACAATATGTTAACGTATATTTCTTGAAGTAAAACTAATTTAATTCATTGATAATTCGATATCACAGTTAATCACAAATTTTGAATAAAACGTTTATATATTGCAATATTGAAGTTTGATGCGATATTTATTGTTTCGAGAAATAATGTACCAATAGTATTATCAATATTATTGCGTGTGACACGTATCAATAATTAATTGGACAAATCACACAAACGATAATCACACAATCACCAGCAATTTAATTTAATACCACGTATGTACACTTCATTTCTATCTTCGGCTTAAAACTCGTTTCATTGATATCTATAGTTGATCTCTACCCTTATATACTGTGTATCCACTCTATTATCCAAAATCGATTTCTTCCTAGACATTAACGGGCGGTAAGCCTTATCTAATGTGGCGGATATTCTCGTAACTCGTTGTCCGTCGATAATGGGCATTCTTGTCTCCTAAGTTCAAGGACCAAAACTTAAAGTTTGGAGAGAGGAACAGTCGGTCGGTGGAGGACGAGGTTTGTTTGTGGGCGGTGGTGGATTGTAGCAAGGGGTTAGAAGGACGCGGCAGGGATAAGCCGAGTACTCTGCCCTATCAAGAGTAGCAAATGCTTGGCGTTCCTGAATCCTGGCGGCTGGTGAGGCGACCTAATTAGCGAAATACTCGAGCCTTCCTTCTCTCCCTTCCACCTAACTCTCTTCCTGTCTCCGTCGTCTCAGCTTCCGACCGCTCTCTCAGCCCGCGGCACGGTAACGTTGAGCTCCTACGCTTCTTTCCTGATAGTTCCCTATCCTCTGTAGGACCTTCTTGCCTCTCTTGTGTGTCGCTCGTTCCTTCCATCCGACACAAATACGGGGCATCGTTTTCCAAATACCGAAAGCATCCTCGGAATTTCTGTGCCGCGTAATCGGAACGTTGCGCCGTCGCTAACGTTGCGTGAATCTCTTTCTCTCTTTCTTTTTCTCGTAGTTTTTTGATTTTTCGATTCTTTCCGCGCTTGCTCGCACGAACGCGCGTCAGTGACAACGAAAAAGGTCGCGATAGAACGGGCCAAGCACGTGTCGGGTCGCGAATTCTTTTTATTGGAAAAAAATTTGAGAAATAGTCGTGCAAAAAGGATTAGCCTGCTATATTTCTAGTTTTTTATTACGTGAAAAAATTATAGGAATATTCTCTCCAATTTTCCGGAATTATTTGTAAATTATTTAAATTGTAATTTACATAATTAAACTATGATTTTTCCACAGTTTTAACACAAACTGCATATTTAAACATGTAAAATGCATATTAAAAAATTTTTAAAAAGAGAAAATGTTATATACTTTGAAATGTTGAGTTTTTAAAGCAAAGACGGCTACTTAGATCTTTGCTAGACGTAAAAATCGGATAGAAAATCTTTCAGTCGGTTTATACGTAAGTCCATAAGAGCTATAAACTTCATTATCTACAAAGTGCTCATCCGATAAGAAGATTATCGTACTTAACGTTTCATGCGGACGTATAAACTTCTCTTTCTTTATTATACTCTATTCAAAAAGAATTAATTAATGATATATGCGGATTGCAAATATTTCAAAGATAAGTCATATTAATACATATTAAAATAATAAAACGGATAAACATTTTGTAGAACATATTTTATACAGAACGTCGCGAATTTTCCGTAAATCCTAAAAACCCTTCTCTAAATCTTTCTAGCAAATTTTAAATTAAAATTTCAATATAAAAACCTTCTGTTAGTTTTAAAAATGCAATTCGTTACTTTGTTGTTTCCCGTATCGTTCTTATTTATATTTGTATTTGTATTTATTGTATTGTATTTGCATCGCTTCTTATGATAATTTTCAACTTGCAATGATATTTTCATAGCCTCTGGAGGTGCGAGAGATATGTCTGGATCGGTGTTACAAAGCGTGTCAACTCGGGGTGTGGAGTCCGATTTGCCCTAAGAAGCTTCAGGGTATCGTGAAACTCGCCTCGGCACTCGAAAGTGGCAGATACGTCGCAAGGGACATTGGTAAGTTCTATCCCGTTCTATTCCAGACACGTACATATATATATATATATGTATATATGTATATATATACATATATACACACACACACGCACACAATTCGCACAGTACTTTATCGAGTGAACGGAGCAGGTTTTCCTGTCCGCGTAAAGGAAGAGGTGCATGGGTTTCCGTCGCGAGTTTCCGCTTCTCATGGAAGAAAATAAGCTTAGGAGAAAAAAATCGCCCGCGGCTTTCTACTTGTCCGAGAGAGGTCTTTTGGCTCCCGATTAATCGAGCACAATCCACCGCTCCTCGTGTTCCGGTGCTTTAAGTTCAGTTGAAATAGCCCCCGGGAATTATTGAGTTTAAAGTTTAAGTAGTCGACGATTTGAAGAACTTAAGTGTTCATTTTTAACGTTACGCCTCATGAAGAAGAAAAATAAAAAGCTCTCTCCTTTCCGGTGGACAGCTAATAATAATTGAAATTTCTACGATTGCCTTAGCATTTTATAAATGAATCCTATATGCGTGGCATTTTTGCGGGAATCAAGTATATGGGGTTATCATACGTATATATAAACTTTCATACACATTCCTGTTCAGTTATGTTGAATACAGAACATATATTCGCTCGCTCTCGGAATGAAACTAGAAAAGTGGATAATACAATTTCGTAAAGTAAACTCTGATGACCTGGCCGTTTTCCGCGGGCTCAGTCGAGTCTGAATCATTCGCATGTGCCGGAGTGAAGAATAAATTATACGCGGAGTGCGAATTTTTCAACGTTATTCGGGCGCGAGAAATCGTAAAGACATTCGCAATTATTAATTTGAGGCACATAATACGTCTTTTATGCGGTTTTATAGATTCGTTAATGCTATATACAATTACAATCTATAACGGTGTTTTTATTCATTATTTTTCTATCAAACAACGATAACAAAGGCCAAATAATTAAATAACAGTCTCGTGATTTCAGCTTGTCAAAGAGTAAAAATAATTATGATATGCAGCTGATGATAAATATTGTGTTTTTATCTAAAATAATTGGATGGAATGCATTCTTCGTAGAAAGAGAAAGAATTCAAATGTTCTAGGTTTCAACTTGCATATGAAATGAATAGATGAAAGTTTATTGACAATTAAAAATATATAAATTAATCATAATATGTATATAAAAAAATTAATATAAAACATAAAATTAGAAAAGAGTAATTACTATAAAAAATTGACCAATTTAAACTAAAAAATTCAATTATAGAAATATATTAAATATATTATATAAATGTTTCCCGTTTTCATCGAAATCAATTGTATAAAATAGCAAAGTATAAGAGTATAAAAAACAGAATATGCTTTCTTTCCAATTATTTTATCAAATTTTCAAATACATCATTCCTCTAATATTCAGCGATTCAAATCTATAAAATATCGATCTATTTTTTATTAAATCTCTATTCATTCGTATTTTATTAATATTTAGCGACATGTTTTATCCGCCGTATTAAATTAGGAGGCGCAGATCCTGAAAGAATGGCACCTCCTCGAGTGGAAGAGTATCTGGCGGAGCTGTTTTGCGGCTCAAATGTCACGATGCAAGTGATATCTGATCAAGACACCCTACTTCAAGAGTACCCATTGTTCGCCTGTGTAAATCGCGCTGCCTCGGTGATACCACGTCACGCCGGTAGAATTATATTTTTGACTTATGAGCCACCCGCCTGCGTCTTGGAGACGATCATGCTCGTAGGAAAGGGTGTCACTTACGATACCGGTGGTGCCGACATCAAGTGCCAGGGTATCATGGCAGGGATGTCGAGGGACAAATGCGGCGCGGCCGCTTGCGCCGGATTCATGCAGGTGCCGCGTAATATATCATCAAGCTTGTCGTAATACATCACGCCGGAAACGATCGCGTTTCCCTTCGCTTCTCTTAATAATTACGTTTTAATAAGTTCTTTGCCCAACTGCGCGAGAGTTGGGAGATTCTTGAAATAATCATCCTTACGGCAAGGTGTAGAAGGCATTAATGGTCTGGTTACACGCTCTCTCGCTCTCCTCCTTTCCCTTTTTCTCATATATATCGCTTATCACTTTGATAAAAAAAAAATCAAGAATTTTAAAAATATTAGTTTAACAAATTTAATGATTTGCAAGGTAGCGAGGTAAAATCAAATAATAATGCATGAAAATTTAATTGCGCAAAGATAATTTCACATATGTGTATGTATCGAAAAAATATAATTCTTGCTCAATATTGTAGATAGTGAATTTATTGCAACCACCGACGGTGAAGGTCGTCGCCGCTTTGTGTGTGGTAAGAAATAGTATAGGCGAGAACTGTTATGTCGCCGATGAAGTGATAACGGCAAAATCCGGCGCAAGGGTACGCGTTAACAACACAGACGCCGAAGGAAGGATGGCTATGGCCGACGCTCTGTATCATCTCAAAGAAATGGCCTTGTGTTCCGTGAACCCGCATCTCTTCACAATAGCCACGTTAACAGGCCACGCATTGTTATCTGCAGGCCCAGGATATACCGTAAGTTGCATTTTCGTTCGTTATGCCTTTAACCGCATTTCAGTAAATGTTAAGATAACACGCGTAGCTGCTCGAATTCCTATCGGTCGGATGACGATATAACCTGCCATGAAATAACGAAGAGAGCGAATAATCTCATTGTGCTACCATCGCGCGCAGCAATAACAAAGCTAGATGCTCGATGCGCGAATTGGCGCGGGAATGTGTACAGACAGTTACGTATTTGTTGATTCATTGAGGAAAGCTTAATTGGACAGGGTTATAAATGACCTAGATGCAGTGCGCAATTTGCCCGTGCCTTAGTGTTATATCGAATCCCGGACATGATATCAAATGATGTGTGATGTGAAGGCATATGACTTTGTCATAAAAATTATGTTCGTTGTATACGATAACTCATTCCTTACTTTATTACATATGAAAAAAGACATTCTATCTATATACTTTCGCCTAATTCATACATACATATAATATATTTATTATTATAGATTGCGATGGATAACGCCGTTGCACGATTGTCTAGTAATGCGGAAAAGCTTCAAGCTTCCGGCGAAACTATGGGAGATCCGTTTGAAATATCGCGAATACGTAGAGAGGATTTTTGCACACATGAAGGATACGCGGAAGGTGACGATATTCGTCAAGCGCTGAATCAACCCAGTTCCAAAGTTCCACGAGGTCATCAAGGACCAGCGGCCTTCCTAATTAAGGCGTCTGGATTAGACAAGGTATCGTATTTTTTTTATTTTGAGATTTTAACGAGTTTCCAAATATATACATTTCTTAACAATTTATGACTTTTAGCACGGTATCGGATCAGAAAAGCCTCTAAAATACTGCCATCTGGACGTAGCGGCCAGTGCCGGTTCTCTACCCGAACAACCAACCGGTTCTCCGGTTGTAGCATTAGCTAAAAAGTTTCTTTTTGACAAAATCGATACTGCGGACACCAAAAATCCGTGATACATTAATACCAATTGTCTTACATATGTATAATGTTTTAAATAATTAATATTTGAAACCTTGCGCGTAAAGATATTAACCGGAGCAAATAAACACGATTAATCATCTCCGTAAATTCTTGACTCTCACAGAGCTTTTATAAGCTGTAAAGCATGAGTTTAATACAAGCGTAAACGATTATACTAGGATCGTTTACAGTATTAAATTTATCAATAAATATAAACATTTAAAATTTTAGAAGTGGCAATTTTTTTCTATTTTTCTTTCTTAATAGATAATAATAAAAAACAAATTTGCATTATTATACTTTGGGAACAGAGTAAAATTTGATATTTAATCATTTACATTAACTTCTATTTTTTAAAACTTTTCTAGTAATATATCGCGGCACTAATTATGTCCGGAATTATTTGACAGGTAAAATTTTTTCTCACGCGTTAAAAATATTACATATAAAATGTTAAGCCGTTATTACAATAAGTAAAAAATATTAAAAAATATTTTCACATCTCTTGTAAAAACATTTACACTACGTTATATCGCATCTATCACTCAAAAACGCCCGTTATTCCCTTGATTCTCTCGAATTAAGTTCAATGAATCTTTTATAAGCGATCGATTTATCGCAGGTACCGTGAGTAAGCATTAATGGCAGATTAAGAAGCTTTTCTCCATTACAATGACGTTTAAAGACTCATTTATCCAGTTTGCTCTCCATCTGCCTTCTCTTTTTTCGTAATTTTCTCTCTCTCACTCCCTGACTTTTTCCTCTTTTCTCGTTTCCTTTCTCATCCATTTCGTATCGATTACAGCACGGAGTTTGTAGTTGTACCCCTTTAAAGTACACGCACATCGATTTATACGGACATCTACGTCAGCCTGATCGCATCCCGTACAGCGGCAATCCTGTCCTAGCCCTGTCCTATTGTTACCTGATCCAAGGAAAGTGTCTGACGCTACGAAACGAGTTTCCCTACGAGATGCAATACGTCTGCGAGCTCGACTGTAAACCTGTCTGCACATCGCCCTGTGACCCGAGCGGAACGCCTTCTCCACCGATCGCCAGGGTTCTCACGTGTCCGAAACCACCCTGCGAACCGCATCAAGCGGAATCGTATCCACCCGCCCAATCTGCAGCGTTGTGTCAAGCCTGTCAGCCATGTAATTCAGAAACGATGTATCACGGAGCAATAAGTCAATCAAACGTCCAAAAAAATGAATTGAACCCTCGCGCTTGACAATACGTCAAGTTATGAGATATTCGTGCGATATGAGAATTTACGAGGATTACTCCTATGTAACGAATCGTTAATCTCGTCATCGATTTGAATTTGAATTTTTTTTTATCGCCGTTTTACTCATTTTATAGAATTATGTTATTTCGATGTGTAATATACATTTGTACGAATAAAGTATGTATTGTGCATAAAAGTCCTTTTTCTTTGTCATCTAGAAAAACATCAAAATTGTTTGAAAAATGTATTACAATTATCGAGCGAGAAAAATTTAGTATATCCAAGCATAACTACATTTGCTATCTATAGCCAGTAAATTCACTGACGTACCAGATATCTAATACATCTAGAGTCAAGGAAATGTATCTACTGTTGGTATGACACTACCTGACACTATTACTAAAGAATGGTTATTAACGTCATATATAATATTAAACTTACTAACAGTCAGTACATCAACTTAATATTTTCAAATTTTTTAAACTTAACTTATTTTAAATATATGCAAATGTATTGTATATTAATTTCTGAAGAAAAATATGCTATAATCAAAATGTTTCTAATGTCAATCATTTTCAAATTACAGCTATATAATTATTATTAAGTACAGCTAAACTTGATATAATTATTTGCATTATAATAAAATTGTACATATAATAGCAATATTTATAGATTTAAAATATATTGATGCGAATAAAAAATTTATTGCGCATCGAATAGTATTCCTTACAAATATATTACGAAACTTATGCATAGTGGTGTTTTGTATTTTAAGACTCATAATAACATTTTCCTTTTGTAAAAAAAAACATTGAACTTTAACACTTAAAAAAATATATGCACACCCGAGATAATTTTCCTCTATATTAACTGTGGCAATATTTTTTTTAAATTATTCACGCGTTTTAATTACAAAAATGTCTCCAGAAAATAAAAGAGTATTTTTAAAAATGTATAAATGTTTGAAAACTATTTTATATTTTGAATTCTATATTATTATACATTCATTAATGAATTAAACCACATTCGACGATCACCGAGAATGTTTTATAAGCTTGACGCGAGTAAGAGAATGCCTGTGGAAGGAAAACTTAATTACGCTACGTCCTTTCTTAATTAAGAGAAAATGTTTGGCGTATCTCGCAGAGATTACCGCGAGCAAGGCAAACTTCCGTTTGCGTTACCATCGCGTTGGCTTTCTCACGATCGAAAGCCCGATCCAAAACACTAATGCTGGCATCATTTCTTGCAAGAATGCTGATGTTATGCCAATTGAATGGATTGGTAAAATACGATTATTTATACAATCTTCATCATCCTGTTAATTAAATTTTCATGAATCCAACATTACAACCTCAAATTTACGTGTAAGTAATTTACATATCAATACAAAAAATCGTTATCAGCTCTTGCGATTTATAAAATTATTATTTAAGCTGTATCAATTTAACGCTATTAGCATCTAATGCAGAAGTTTGCAATAAAAAAAAATCCGAATTGTCTTCATCATTCATAATTCCTTTATCACCGATCTCAAGTATCGATCGTTTAGCGAGTACATGCGCAAAACATGAATATATTCATCGTAAGCCATCAATATCAGCTCGCGAAAACACGTTACCCTCGAGACGAATTGCGGGGGTAGAAGGGAAGAGGGACCAGCGTCCGGCTCACAGACGGTAAACATAGTCGCAGGGAGAGACAGCGTTATCAGTGACGCGAGAGTTGACATTGTTTGAAGAAGTTGAAGGCAACGCGACTCACCGGTTGCAAGGAACGACGTGGGGTTCGCAAGGAGGTAACACATTGGACGGGGGGAATGAAGGGCGTAGAGGGGTGAAGGAAGAGAATGAGAGAGGAGGGGGCGGTAGGGGGCAGTGTGGCGGGTTCGACGGCCGGCTGGTGGCCCAGTGACCGGGACCGGTTCCCTCCGCGGTTCCTCCTTCCGCCTTCCTTGCGAACGCACAACTGCATCATCTCGACTCACCTCGCTTCGCCGTCTCTTTTTCTCTCTTTTTCCCTCTCTCTCTCTTTCTCCTTCGTCTGCCAACTCTCCGCGCTCACCTCTCTTCATGATCCGACCTGGTGTGCGCCTTCGCGCGCTTGCTTCTCTCTCATCTTCTTGCCCGACCAGTCGACCGACCGCTTCTCTATCTCCCTCTTTCTTTCTCTCCATTCACTTGGTCTCCTCTCTTCTTTCGCACGAAAGCGTTGCCACACGCGCGAAACGCCTTCTTCGTTCCCCGCTGCTTCACTTCACGGCGTCGATACGATGTGATGCTCTTTTCCCGCTCGCACCCCATTCTGCCACCTCTTTCTCTCCTTCCTTCCTCTTCATCTCGCGAAGCGAAGAGGTCATGCCGCGGATTTGCTTCTTCATTCTTCTTCCTCGACCGATGCCGCCGTCTCGTTCCTTCTTCCCTTTTTTCTTCATATCTCATCGTAGTGATTCGTTCAGTGATCGAGCCGGCAATATTTACAAAAGGACACGTAACTAGTTATCCCGTATACGAACGACACCGGGCAGTCCCGCGGGTGAGAGAAGATGAACAGATATATACTATAAACGCCGGCTCCGAATGGAAGCCGCGATTCGTATCGCACACCTCGCGACACCAAGACGAATTTTTATATTCAGAATGGGCCTGATCGGACACCTCAGTCAAGTTGAAAGGAAAAGTAGTTCTATGCAGAAGAAAGAGAAGGAGGGAGAGAGACAGGGAGAAAGAGCCGGAGGGAGCGACCGCGAGGGAAAGAGGAAGAGAGGAAAGGAAGTGAAAGTACCACGAGGCCTGGAGTTACCAGCGCATCCGAGATTTCGTGCTACCGTCTTTCTCGTCTCCTTGCCGCTCCTTCCTTTTTGCCTCCCTCCCAATCCCTCTTCGTCTGATCTAAGCAACGTCGTCCGGCGACGACGCTTCTCTTCCCCGTTTGCATTCACACCTACGGTTTACGAGGAGGGACTCTTTGCCGATAGTTTGTAGGTTCGCACGTAACCAGCACGCATCCGTATGGAACGGAAATAAATGCCTCTGTTATACTTGCGGAAGGAAAGTGGTTTTCCCAAGGGACTGCGCTTTTCTTCCCGAAACATAATTCAGATCGGATTTCAGAGATTACTAGCCGCGAAGCATGAGAACGTCTGAAGAAAATATCTAAAAAATCTGCACGAAACATTTGAATTACGAATACCATCAAATTTTTAATTAAATTTGTGTACTAGTTAATAAGTATTATCTAAATTTGAAAAACAGGCACAATCTTAATAAAAATTGTTAACAATGTTCAGTTTATATAACGCGTCATGTTTATACAAATGGATTCATTTATAACGCATGAAAGGCATGAAAGGTCTGCACGTTTACGTGGATTTTGTCGGAGAGATACCGCTTACATTATTAATTGCGATAGATAATACTACTGGCACATCGGTCGTCTTTTTGCCATCGATTAACCGTACCGATCGTGCTCGTCCATTGCGCGTCTCTCGATCCCGTTCCTTTGGCCTGCTTCCTCGAATGAAAAAGGTAATCAACGACCACGCGCAACGCGGGTCCGTAAAGGAGGGCGCCCGTTAGAAGGAGGATGTCGAAAATCCGTTGGAGGAGAAGCCGGAGGATAAAGGACAAAAGCGACGAAACGAAAGGTGAGGCCCGGGTGAGATGTAGGTGAGAGGAAGAGGCCGAAAAAGGAAGAAAATGGGCCGTGGTCATTCGCGCCAAACTATTCTTGGGCAACGTCGTAACGGTACATCCAATGAGACCCAACTCACGAATATACTTTGGGCATGAGGCCCTTGTCCGGTTGTCTCTGGACAACTCCATCCAGCGATTCGCCGAGGTTCACCTCTCTGATATGGTGCGTTAGCTCATACTTCTGGTCTCTCTCTTTTTTTCTTCCTCTCTCTCTCTCACTTCCCCTTCGCAAAATCAACATATGGCGAATTGGGCTGCTTCTCAGGACAGTCACGAGACCCCGCAAACATTCCCGGGCCAAATGGAACGTGACGCGAATGGTACGCGTCTTCTGTCACGTATATGTACATTGCGTTCGCAGAAATTTGCTTGCTGATAATTGGACGTCGCTATAGAGGAGTATATGTAAGCCGATAACGAGGATCGAGACGGGCGCCATTGATCTTGCACGAGGCTTTGATCGAAGTCTCGAATGAGTTGCTGTGGTTATCGACGCGGAAATTTATCAATGTCTTTCAGTTTTTTTTTTTTTTTTTAATACAATCGTATGTATGTCTAACAAATATTTGACATCTATTGTTTCAACGATTATATTTTTTCGTTTCTTCGCTTGAATTAAAATCGGATTTTAAACGGATTCGATATATTTTATATAATATTTTGCAGAAATTCGCATATCCGGATACCATGAGCAATTTCTAAATGTTCCCTTCGTATAAAAATGCTGCGACAGAAAAATCTACAAAAATAATTGCTTAAATGACTTGTGTCTGATTTATTTAAAACTATGTGCTATTGACCTTTACACTTTAATGATTACAGAAATGAGGCATGAGGAATCGATTATAAAATAAATTATTGTAATCCGTGAAAGTGCAAACAGCGAAATTGTTTACACCCATTTGCATTATTTGCGCTATTAAACATCCAATTATGCTATATTTGCACGAGATTCGACAATAAATTATATATGTTAATATTACAGCAAGAGATGGAAAAGCTGCTCTGATAAATCATAAAGCTTCGTCAGTAAATACGAAATATTATTTTATCATGGTTTGATCGATGATTACAAATGCAAAAGATTTATACTAAATCATGCGTATACGTCACAGTTGCACGACACGGATTCAGCATATGGCAGAATCTTCGTATGTGCATCAACTGGAAATGCACAGCCGCGATATATCTTTCTCCGATCTATCGAGATAAAATCACGCTCATCTGAATATCGAAAGAGACCACATTATCCGTTATATTATGGCAATAAAATTTCGCAACGTACAATATATCGAATACGATGTAAATTACGCGGCGAATATATTCATGCAATGCAAGTATATTGAACTCAAGAATTTTATGCATCATGTCGAAAAGACGACTATTTTCTCGAATTGTAAAATGTCAGTATTAGATTTGTCGTCAACTCTTTTCCTCGTGCGTCTTTTCAACGCAAATGTAGATTTTTAGAAAAACTTTTGCCGCCGTTCACTTACGTTACGTCTGTCTTACCCTGTGATAAATGTTTGTTACCGATTTCTTTCGCGTTTTGGAATGACCTGACTTATCGCATAAATATATATATATATATATATACGTTACACAAGAGATGATATAAATCAAAAAGAGAAACGAGAAAGAGAAGAAGAGAAGAAAAACAAACGATTATTTCATTAAAAAAAAATAAATAAGGCGGATGTAGCGTAATTTATTGGTCTCGGTCCAAGAGCCTCCGCATAAAACAAAGAATCATAATAATCTGCGAAACATTATGCGATCGATCTCGGGGCCGAAGATTAATTAACGAAAAAAAAAAAGGGAAAATCTGGTCCTGACAATGAGAAAAATCGTGATTCAATCGGATCATCGAACTCGGGTCAAACGAATCGCAACGATGCGATTCTCCATCATCAGACCGTGCTAAACATGTGGCGTTCTGTCACGGGCCAAAGCAGACAGATAGGCGATAAAACGTCGCGGATCATCGCTATTCCACAGATCGGCATTCTGAGAGAAGAACAGTGGGAATTTCGCGCGGGCTCCTTTGCATATATTTAGAGGGAGAAAAAATAGAAAAGTCACGCGGGAAACGAAGCGCTCTCTCTCTCTCTCTCTCGCTCGCGAATTCGCGTGCGCGAGAAAGGACAGGCTTTTCGCTCCGAGCACCTTAGCGTATATCGCGACGAGGAACTGAAGAACGCGCTCTTCATCTCGTTTTCTCCCTTTCTGTGCCTCCTCGGTCCGTCTGCCTTCCACCGCGTTCCTATATACTATCCTCTCCTTCTCGCGCTTCTTCCCTCTCGCCATCTCCCTCTGCGCGTTTCGCTCTTCTGCTCGCTCTGTGCAAAGTAAAGAGGAGCTGCCTTGGGTCGTTGGCCGCAACTTGCCGTGACCCAGTGCGAGCGCTAGGACATTGACTCTGCCATCGCCATCGCCATCCGCGATACCAACTTCCCCCATCTCTCTTTTTCTCTCTCTCTCTCTCTTCTTCTTCTTCCTCCTGTCCCCCCGACACTCGACCTCCCCCGCTCCCGTATCACCTACCGATTCCTCTATGCCTCGATCGGTTTACACCGACGACTCGCACCCTTCCTTCCCTATATATATATATATATATATATATATATATATGTATATGCAGTCGTCGTCTTCTTCCTCTTCTTCCATTTTCTTCTCGTCTCCTCTTCTGCTGCTCTTTTTGCCCTTTTTATTCATTCGCTTCCTTCTTTACTGTCCCATACCAGGACACCGCCACGATCGATTCGCACGATTCACAGTCGAAAGAAGCGTGGCACGCCGCGCCGGTTGCACCGGGCTGCATGCGCGCCGGCGACAATCACGTGTGCATCCGCATACAAGTTCCGCGTATATATACACCGGACCGCGTCGAGCAGTCCCCCGTGTAAATTGGGCTCTATTTATGGCCGAAGGTTCGCCGACGGGGTCGATTCACGGTTACGGTACTTGGATACGAGCAGGTGACGGAGAGGCGTAAACTTGTATATATATATATATATATATGTAGTGAAAATCATCGTTCCGATTAATTGATATCAATTTCGACGATTGTCCGAAATTTCCATTTTTTTATCAACAGGAATTTGATTCTTCTCGCGGTATTTAGAATGTCGTATTTGGAATTGTCTTGTTGTCACGAGACGGGACCAATAAGAAAGAGATGTATTGTTAATAAAATTTGAATGACTGAAATAATATTTTTTAGTACGCAACCTAAGGAATGAAATTGAATAAAAATCACGAGGAGCCGTTCGCAAACACAACAGTTATTTTATTTTACATCCTGTAGCGCCACGAAAGAAGTTTGCGTTTGACCATCTCTAACTACCTTTAATTGGTTAAATGAGAATGAATAACAACCGCGCGGTAAAACCGATTTCCAGCTGTTTCTCCCGTTCGGTTACGATGACGAGAGGCTCGAAGTTTCGTCGGTTTCATCGCTGAAATTTTCTCAAGGTGCTCGCGGCCCGACAATCCAGAAGTCGAAGCACGGGTCGCGCGAAGAGCGAGAGAGATAGGAGCGAGCAAGAAGGAGGGATTGACCCCCGCAGTCGAGTAAGACTTGCAGTCAGCTGACTCGGGCGATCTCTCAGCTGAGGCGGCATGCGTGCGTGTACGCGCGTATGTGTGTATCGGGGCCTTTCGTGAGATATTTATCAGACTCTGGCGTAACAGCACGCTCGATCGCGATGACGCCTATACCAAAATATCCCTGTCATTGACCGGTAACTAATGCTCAAGCGACGAGTCCCTGACATTGGGCATTATCATAACCGGCAACTATCTAGTATCTTCAAGCATTAGATTATTGACAGATTTAAGCGGTATACAACTGTAATCATTAGGAGAACCGAATAAATATTTTGAGAATTTATTCAAATTATGTTTTATGATGCTCGCATTTACAATTTAAGAATAGAAAATTAAAAAATATATTTTTTTTTTAAATGATAAAAAATGTTTATTTTATGAAACTGTTATCGATTTATATTCGTGGATATATTCATTAGTAAAATTGTTTTTCAGCAACTGTAGCATGTTGAAATAACACTATAAATATAGTTTCTTCCGTGTGAAAAAAATACAAATTTGCATAATAATATTTCATAGTATATATAAGAGAAGATGAAATAAATTTTTTTTATTGCAACAGCAAATTAAATACGCAATCGATTCACATTGCGACGATCTTTATCCGACACGTTCGATAGGCGCGATAAAATTGGCGGCAAACATTTACAGCGAAAGACAATAATCTCTAGTCTCATTATTGCCTCCATCTTCAGAGGGAGGTTCGAAGGCTCGTCTTCGAAACCTGATTTTCTCCGTTTCACTTTCACGGATGCGCAGTGAACGCAGGCCACGTCGAGCCAGCGCTAAACTTCCTCATCGGTGTGTCGGATGAAGGAAGACGAGAGGGAAGGTCGAGAAAGGGAAGAGAAACAAAGAGCGACACGACAAGAGGAGCTGTTTTATTGCTCTTCATTGACAAGTATCCCGGCGAGAGTATTGATGTGAGAAAAATAGGAAAAAAAAAGTGAGAAAAGAAAACTGAAAAGAAAGATGGTTTTTCTTATTTTTATCCTAAACGAGGAAAAAACGAGAATGACGGAAAAAAAGAAAGAGACGACTTCTCTCAATTCCTGCCTTTCAAACTAAAGATATAGAGCTCAAAACTTCTAAGAATGTGTAGCCGATCGGTATAATTTCCTGTAATAAATCTCTACTAAACAACGAACGTATTTCTTTACGATGTGTCGAATGCATTGCGAAATTTTATGAATAAAATGAAGATTCTTCTAGAAATAGATTTTTACATTATAAATATATATTAAATATAAAAATTATTAAATATATTAAATATATTTATATTATATTAAATATATTAAATATATTTTTATACAGTACGTAAGTATGCTATAATTGATTTCGCTTTATCAAAATTTAGCAAGGGAGATTTCACTTACGCTTAATCTGACCTAATACGCGCGATCGCCTAGCTTAATTCATTCGAAGGAAATGGCTCGGTTGAACCTAACCAGGAAGCGAGGCATCCAATTAGGCACCCGCCAACAGGAAGCCCCCTATACTTCCCGATCGTAAAATATATTCATCCCGATAAGCTGTTGGGGTCCTGAGCCGGAGTGTCCTAATGAGATGCACGGAAAAGAGTCTCTGCTTTCGCGTCACGTTTCTCCAACCCCGTGTAACAACGCGTGTTCCAACGCGATACTCCCGATATTGTCCTCCCATCCCGGTATCGCTCTCGCGCAGAATTTAAATTGTGATTCTATCGGTTTCTCTCGCTTCGGAGGAGAGGACACGTCTATAAGTCTCGAATCTTTTCTGTTCTCCCACGCCGTATATATTTTCCTCGAAACGCGGAGCGCGTGGACGGCAAAAGTACGATGGATCTCGGGAGGCCTGATGCCACGCACGTTCCCTTTGGGGTCCGCGATCCACGATTCCGTGGCGCGCACCGTTATGCATTTTCGGTCGAAAGGACGAAAAAAAAAAAACACAAGGGTGAAATGGAGAGAATGAAGCGTACGCGTCGCAAAAAATCGATGCATCCTGTGCTCTGACCCTTCGCGGTCCCTTTCGTGCGCAACGTGGTACCGTCCGGTCGAACGGTCGGTCGAGAGCGCCCCGTAAACGCTCTATCCGGCTCGTTTCTCGTTTTTTTTTTCTTTTTTTTTAAGCGTCTCTTTTTTTTGCGCGTGCCATCGTGTGTGCGTTTCTGTCCCGCTCGTTCGCGTATTCGATTACGAGTGTCTCGTGTTACGGCATCGGGCGCGTGCAACATTCGCGTCGCGACTGCCCTTCCGGATTGAGAGGATCGACAACTTCTTCGATGCTCTCCTAAAGCGTATCACGTTTCGCACATCTTAATTCAGGAGATATTAATGCATATGATACGATATAGATTAAATTATTTCGTGTGAATCGAATTGTTGATCACGGATAAGATAATTTGTGTAGCTCCATGTGATGAGCAAGATTAATGCAAAATAAATCCATTGCAATAATTCACGAGGTTTATTTTATAAATAAAATATATATATATATATATTTTTTGTATATAAAATAGATTAATGGATAATACTTTATATATAAAATACATAAAATAATATTTTATATTATATATAAAATTAAATAAAACATTTTATACATATTTTATATATAAAACAAAATAATATTTCATTCTACAGTATAATCAATATAGTATTTCAAAATTTCAACAATATAAATCACAATGAGGAAATGATTGTTTTCAATTAAAACGTAGCGACGTAATCGTGCTTTCTGAATCCTTTTAATTTCCTATGAATAATGTTGACGTCGCCTTCTGTATACTAATAAGCAGATGGCCATAAATTTTCGAATATTTATTCCGGCTTTTTATTTCGGTAGCGCGCGATTATCGCGTGTTACAAAGATGCAAAAAATTTCAGTTGCTTGATTCGATATATAACAAGTCCCTGATATACGATCTTTAATAATTTGTGTAGCAATAATTTATGGAAATCGCGGTACATTTTACGAGAGTATAGAAGTCTATAGATACGCGTGTACACGCACATCGAATATCTTTTACACGTCGAAAACGAGCCCGGGCATCGGTCCTCGTAAAAGACCTTTATGTGTTTGCGAACCGCCGAAAATAGCTACACAATCAGAACCGGTTTCGGTAGAATCTTTGCGATTTCCGTAGGACTACGCTTTGGCCACAAATGAGCCAACGTCCTGTCGTGTCAATATATATGTACATATATGTATATGTGAGGTACAATTACACATCTATAAATCTTATCTCGATGGAATCGTTAATTTCTGATCTTAATCTTACGTACGAATATAATCTGTTAAATTGGATATTTATAATTATCCAAAAATAACCCTTCTTTTTACGTAATACCATGAATACGCGATGAAATTACATCACGAGACATTTGATTCGCCGAGAGCCCTTTGAGCGGCACATGTATAAAATCTGTGCTTAATAATATAGGATTAATAAAATTCGATTGTGTAAGAGCGGTCAACTGACTCGTTAAGTACCTCTTTTCAGAACGCATACTTGTAGAACGTAACGCATCTGCAGCAGTAAAACCCGCGCAGGGTTAACGACGTCGTTAAAACATGCGGCGGGTTTCGAGTAATCATTATTACTTCTATTATCTCACTGGCGACAGTGAACGTCCGTATACATAATCTACATGTTTTGATATTTAAATATCACAGGCTTATCGCGAAATGTGAAAATTCTATTCACAAATTGAGGTTCTTTTTGATAAAATTAATTTTCAACTTTATCTTTAATCCTGAATTTAATATAAAAAAAGAATTTTAAGACAAAAAGAGATGTCTGAATCAAAAAGTCTTAAAGGGGGACGTCTGCTGTAGAAAACCAAAAGATAAGATTTTGGTTTTTGAGAATTTTTTTGCAAAAATTTTACAGCGAATTATTCCGAAACTTTTAGGCATTTATTATTAAAAATTTACGGGTACAAATTTTTGAGTTAAAAATATGGACCGTGAAAATCGCCTTTGAGAAATCTCGCTGTCGGAGTTCGCGAGCATTCTCATATCTTCAAATCTCGTCTGAAATTAAAGAAACTATAAATTTTCGTATTATTTATATAATTACATTGTCGATGGAACCCTTAACATATAATTTAAACAATTTTTTACATAAATAAATATGAATAAAATGTACCTAAAAATCTATTTCGTTTTAAGTTTCACCACATTGTCAACTTCATATCTTTTTCTTACTTTATTGATTCATCGATAATGTAATCTAATAAATAATAAAAAAATGTTTGGTTTTTTAATTTCAGACAAGATTTGAAGATATGAGAATGCTCGCAAATTTGCAACTCCGGCAGTGAAGTTGCAAGAAGATTTTTATATAGAACGACTTCTACAAACCATATTTTTAACTAAAAACAATTTTTTTTATTTTTATAAATATTTAATAATAAATGCCTAAAAGTTTTAGAATGATCTGCTATGCAATTTATATAAAAAAAAATTCTCAAGAAATATCTTACTTTTTAAAATAAACGTCTCGTTTAAAAACTTTAAAATTATATTATAAATTCTTCTTTAAATAGTTAACGATTAAGATTAATTCATCTTTAAGAAATCATATAGAAAATATAATAGTATTGTACATCGCGCGTTTATGAAAAAGTTTCATATTAAAGGGAATAGGCTAAGTTAACAAACCATCACTGTAGGCGTAATAATTGTGTTACAACGACACATCAAAATCGCATGCAAGTGAAATAATCAATTTGACTCACCGGTCCGATGATTGACCATCGTTTTTCACTGGCGACTGCATTGTTCTGGACCCTCATTCGAGTGGATGCAAATCAATCGGTAGATCGGCAGTTGCAAGTGTATCCATCAAACATTCACTTACACTGATACAATAGTCGTTCACTTTGGTCACTCTCAATATTTATTGCAGCACAATTTTATCGTGATTTATGATAAATAACACTGTGTTACGACACCGCATTGTACTGTGCGACAATTGATTCAACGATCGCCCTTCTGAAGCGTAAATTCGACGTAAAGAGGAAAAGAAACTCGAGCGACTGACAATTTCTGGCACGTCTCGATATAAAACTAGCGATCACGATACGATAAAGAAAATTATTGTTATTGTTATACAACTCACGAAAATTTATTAATGTTCTTCATCATCCTCTTTAAGTGTCCCTTTAAGATGTATAATAGAAACACTCACGGTTGACTTCAATGTTCGCTGCACATGATTACGCGAGTTACTGTCTTTTGTAGCTGATAATTATTTACTTCGGACACTTTCGACACTTATTGCAGCACAAATAACTTATCGTTATTTACACACTTGCGATCAATAAGTCCGTACGACGCGTCGCGACACACTATGCGATAGTCAGGTTATCACTCTCCTATCTCCCCTTCTCAGCTGGCATCGTGAAGTTAGGCGCATCTCGCCTTCTCGTGGACGAAAAACTCGAGCGAAAAGTTGACAACATCCGTTACATCGTATCGTCTCGCGATATAAAACTAACGATCGCGAGACACTAATTAAAAAGCTATTATTTATACTCAACAAAATCTGCCAATGTTCTCTGTCCATCCGCTTTAAAATGTCTACACGTGTGCGATTCACTTCAATGTCAATATGTTTATTGCACCATGACTACACGCGCGACACGAGCGACTGTGTTTTTGTAGCCGATAATTATTTACTTTAGGCACTTTCAGTATTTCCTGCAGCACAAACTTATCGCGATTTACGTACTTATGATCAATAGTTAAGAAACTATTATTAACATTATACTCACGAATGTCCGTCAAAATTCTTCGCCACCCCTTTAAGATGTTCTTAGCTAGACGGACCGCGTATATATTGTATAATATTGTACATACACGTGGGTGGTTCACTTCAATGTCACTGTACGTGACAACGCGCGCGATACCTAGTGACTGTTTTTTTGTAGCTTTACATGTAAATTATCCTTTCTGCAAAATAATATTTAATTCAAATATTGGAAAAAAGAAGATAGAACGCGCGTAGCTTTAAGAAACAAACCTTCGAATTTATCAATCAAGCGTCGACTTATATTCGATTTGACATTTGCGCCGAGTTTGTTTTAAAAATGAAGAGACATACACACGTACAGATTACGAATACATCGAGATATTATATATCGTATACGCGACGTGCTTCACGTTATTGGTTGTCGTGCATCGTGCAACAAGTGTCAGGAGTGTTGTAAGTAAATTATAGTAGAGTATATATATTGCGTTAATTAGTAATTAGTGCGCGTAATTAACCGCGATTGATCCTTAACTGAATGATTATCATCTGGAGTGGATAAAGCAACTTATAAAAAAGTGTTAAATCTCTTTCTTTGATTGTTTGGAGCGCGCAAGGAAGCAGCCTACAAATAATAGTTAGTGACGAATCTTTCTCTCTTGCTCCCTCTTTTCCCCTGATTGATAAATTTAATTATGTTATATGACTCTGTTCTCTTATTCATTCTCTTTGATTATTTATTTGTGTTACTTGCGATGAATTTATCGATGTATCATAATGATAGCATTTTAATATTATATATATTATTCTTGGTACATTTTATTTCAAATAAAATGACGATTTTGCGCAAAATTGTGCTAATCTTCACAAAAATAATTTTAAATAAAATATATAAATTGTATGCGACAGAATTTTTTATAAACTGCTGATTCATATGTGTGTACAATTTATTTTTTAAAGATTACGTGCATCAATCTATGCCTGCATATCGTTACGTCTTATTACGTTTCACATAAGGATTCCCGTAAGCAAAATTGTTCTGTTTACTATAAAATAATCAAAACGAATCAGGTACAAGTACGAGAGAGTATAAAGAGAAAACGTTTTGCGAGAGAAATGTGGTAGGCGAGAGAAAAAGCAAAGTCGCGATCGAGAATTTCCTGTACGACGACCGATAATTCGAAGAAGATAAATGGATATTCGTGATTGGCGGTTACGGTCAAGGATTTCGTGACGTCAATAGTAACGGTCGTTAAAGTATTTAGGTCAAAAAGTCACTATTGCGCGTTCGAGCGAACGAGTGCTCGACTCGACTCGACGCCTCCCGGCGTCTGATTTCGCGCGCTCTGACATCCAGCCCTTCCTTCCACATATAAATAATACGCTTCGAACGAGAACGTAAATTATCCCGCCACGGTCTCGTTAATATCGTTGTTGGTCGCTTTTCGCTGGACTCGCTAATTATTTGAATTGCAAATTCGTGACATCGAGAATGAAACATCATCCCGTTACTGGGGCATTAGGCTCGACTCGAAAATTATATACATATATGCGAAATGAACAGCATATGTTCGTGAAAAGAAAAATGTCACTCTCTGTTAATATCACTCAGTCAGTCACTGTGTGACTGACCACGTATTATTGCCTGGAAATGTAAATATTTAGCTAAATAATAGGGTAACATTATCGCTACAGCTCGTTGAATTCAATTAACCTTTATAGCTTCAGAGCTTGTACCGTATACCAGTCATACAAATGAATAGCACAATTATTTTTTTGTATCTCTCTTTAGTCGTGCAATTCTTATTTAGCATATGAATATATTTAGTAGCATATCTTTTAATAGCATAATAATGTGTTTATGAAATATTGAGAAATATGTATTGAATTTACAATTATGCATTGTGATTATCTATTGTCTGGAACAATCAGCAATATACGACAGATTAGAGATTTTTAAATTAGAATAGAAATTGAGTCGTATTGTTTGCATAATGTCTTTTTTAACGTACATGATGTAAACATTTTTTGAAAAGGTTATCATCACAAGCTATCATTATTATTACACAGTCAAATATTAAATTTAGAATAAATAATAGAAATCATCGCGAAAGGCAAATTCATTATTTGCAAAAGAAAAAAAATGCTTGTAATTTTATTTTATTACTCAATAACGATATAGAATGTAGAAATTGTTACGGATAATCAACAGTAATATTCGAACAAAAGATATTTTACTCGATTACGGAAGAACCTTCAAATCTTCGAGCCTTATTGAAAAGATGATTTCATTTCCCAGTATGACGTAATATCCTATTTAACAACTAATATATACACAATTTATTGTAACCTCGACACGAATAGAATGCATTTTTTGTTAGAGACATTAATTAGAAGTTTCTTCGATGTTTCCCCTAAATTAGCAGAAAATTGATGGAATTTGAGATTCTTAAGAATCTTTATATATTTTTTTACAAGAAAAATTTTTGCTTGAATTATTTTCTCATTTTTACTGCATTTCAATTATTATTATAATATATTCAAATAAGAAACAGTTCTTCGGGACAGTCCCTTCAGTTTCAATCTCCTCTCAATATTTTGTTTTCTTTTTAACGCATCAAATTTGCATAAAAACAATGAACAATGCAAATAAACGACTGTAAAAGAAATCGATTTTGTCCCTATAAATATATAATTCTATTTATAGAAAAGAGAATGCACGCGTTCATGTGCCAAGAGTAAAGTAAATAAATTTGCATCGCGTTCGCGCTGCTGCTGCTGCCTTCCTCCATTGCAAGGGTCATCAGAACCGGCAGGCTTCTCCTTTTTTTTCTCCTCCTCTTCTTTCTTCTTCTTCCTCTTCTTCCAACCCTTGGTAGTCTTCGTGTCGTCACGGACGTTCGTGTCGGCCCGTAGCGCGCGAAGCGCAGGTTACATAATTATTCCGACCGTGCCTCGTAAGCGTTTCTTGGCCAATGGGACTGTGGTTCTATGGGACAGTGGCTGGTGTCCCCATAGAAGCCACGCCTTGTGACCCAGACTCCCACATAACTGTTCTCGAAACATCATCGGAATGAATCGACGCAACGCAAAAGGAAGAAAGTAGCATCGCGATAGTGAGGGAGAGGCAGGATAGAGAAAAAGATGCACCGCGTGGCGTCTCTACTTATATCGTGATTATGATGATAACGATACCAAATTGACGTATACGAATTCCATCATCATCGTACGGTATCGAAACGGTATGTTATTATCATAAATATCGGAATTTGCAATAATACACCGATACTGCAATGCAAACACAAGGAAGCTGGAATTTATACTATATACGTTATTAGACATTTGCAACGGTAAATTGATATCGATATCGGTCCAAGTACAAGTTACTATGCAAATCGGATTGTAGTTTTATGAGAGTTGCGGCAGAAACCTCTGTTTTTCTTGATCATATGTCAGATATATCTATTTTGTAGTCAATAGTTATTTTCCTGCATTCTATATTAAATCTTTTGTTTATGTATGAAGTAAATTTTTCTCTACATCAGACCTTTTTATAAGATTAAAATTATCGTTTTAATATTATTCAATCAACTTACATTCTATAATCACATCTATAATCACGTAATTTGTTTATTTAATGATGTTTTAATGATAATTTATCTAAATGATCTGCTAATATTATTTAATGAATAATTCATAAATTTAATGTGTACAAGTACAATCTGTACAAGTACAAAATGTTGCAAAAATAAAAATCATATATCATATTATATAGACGAAAAAATCTTGATTGAGAATATATTTGTCACAAATCTTAATGACAAAGAATCGGGCCATCTATATTTTACGCTTGTAAAAGTGTTTCTTAAGTCATGCCAAGCATTTGAGTTCCATTGCCAAGTGACCGGTTTAATGGCACGAGGTGTGCCCATGGCAATTCAAGATTCGTGATATGTTGCCGCAATTCTGTTATCACTTCCTAAGCAACAGTCATTCCTATTGTTTGTTGTTCGGTGATATTTCTTCGACCGTGCACCTACACGCGTGTAATAGAGATATCATCTGTCCGCGTCCTCTTTCTTTATCAGCTCTCAATGATATCGCATCCATGGGCAGCTAAAAAAAAAAAACAAAAAAAATTACTGTATAAATAATTTCTTTTTGCATTAAAAAAAATTAATCTCAATTATTATAATCGTGAAACTAATATTAATTTAATAATCTAACATGTTTAAAGCATCATAAATATGTAATGAAGAGTATTTTATCCCACCGATAATAAAAGGCACGTGCGCACCTCAGAAATGTCACAATCGCGGACACGAATCCTTCTGGGGTGCGCACGGCCATCCGTCAAATTAAGGGATGAAAAATTTATAAAGCCGGAAAGTTTCATCCTTCAACGTCCCATTTTCTATCATCCACACGCGCCCTCGTCCCCTTCTTCCTGTTTTCTTTGTCGCTCCTGCGGCTTCTCGCCGCCACGGGTCACTTCGCGTGGCCACTCAATGGAGAACGTACGGCCGGCCACTCGTGTCCAGAGAATTGTCAAAGAATGCTCGGACACTGGCAGAACTTTCAGGGGGGTTTTTAGTTCGCCGTCCTTTGAGCCCATTCACGGGGTACTCGAGCGTGCCTTCCCGGATCGCGCGATTCGTCCGCGGCTACATGACAGCTGGGAGAGGACATACGACGCGTCTAATTGCCAATTAAAAAGACATTTTTCGCCGTAGGCAAGCTGACCGCTTGAATGGACAGTTTCTCGTTTTCACTGTACTTTGACAACATACATCTGCATTTTGGTCAGCATAGAACCGCAGAGTTAAATGTCCTGCTTTCATCGCGTTTGGTGTTTGTGGACCTCACTCGCTGCGGGTAGCAAAAGGATTGTGATGGAAAATTCACGCAGAAAAATACACACAGATTTACTGCCATAAATCGAAATAAATTAATGATCGCTTGAATTTTCATTTAACACGTCAAAAATCACACATTAAAAAAACGATGCGATATTATAAATCGTTAAATTATTAATTGAAATATGCTTGATGGTTACATATTTAATTAGTAAAATAGAGAGACGTGTAATGAGATAAAATAGAATGGCGCCTATATTATATGGGAATCTCGACGTGTTGTCCTTGCTCGAATATTTGCTTATAATTAAATGCTAGCCTGAGATATACAAGAACCTTTCTGCGCGATATAGAATACAGTCGACGCAACGCGTTGCAATCCACGTTGCATCGCGTGGGTCGTGAATTACGCGACAACTTCCGGATTCGATTCTAGTCGTCGATCTCGTGGATCAAATTCGACGGTTACCAGGAAGCGGATCGATTCGCTTCGGCGGAGATGCGTGCCGTCCTCGGCTCGAGTCGGCTCGATCGTCATCAGCGGGTCAGATAGGCGTGGATGGCGCGGCATATGGGCACAAAAGGAGCGGACTCTCTCTCTGCCCGAGAGAAGAATTTCTCTATCCACCACCCTCCCTCTCTCTATTCGCATCTTTTTTTTTCTCATCACTTTTACCCGTCTCCTCCTATACTCCCATTTTTTTTACACCGGAAAACCAGTTCGAGACTAGATGCAATGCGAGATACGACGGGCACCCGGAAGAAGGCCTCGCCGCTGTACAGGCTGCGGCCAAGAAGCCCGAAATTTCGTAAAAAGGGTTCGGGAAATAACAAAACGCGTGGGACCAGCTGCGCTCCTTTCCACGTTGGAAAGAAGACGGACCTGAGAAAGAAAGGGGTGAATGACGGACCGACGAAAGGGGATACCTTTCGCTTCGGGAGTACAAGAGAATTTCTACCTTTCCCTCTCTCTCTCTCTGCCTTTCTTTTCCCGGATCGCTTCTCGATTCTCCTGTTTCTGCCAGGAGAATCGTGAGGATCCGGAGTCACGTGTCGCGTGCCGTGGCACGCGAACGCCTGCAACTGCGACACGCTTCCCGTAGGTGTGTTTATGTCACGACGAACATCCTTGCGTATTGACAATCGATCGAATCGGTTAAGAAGAGATTTTGGAGAGGAAACCCTTAGCGAGAGGATCGAGTTTCCTGGTTATTATGTCCGATGCTGCTGCACTGCAAAGTCACGATTTACTTTTAATCTTTCCGACTCTTCGCGTAAATCACTATTTATCGCACCTTTCGCATAGAGCGACAACAAATCATTCGTCTTCTTACGTGTACACACATACACACATTGCGAAGTTATCAACCTTCTACCGCGTCGTAAATCTTTTCGACACACGCCGCCACGGTCCGCCGGTGAAAACTCGTTTCCTCGTCGGTCGGCATTTTCGAATTAGCTGATGCGCGTAATTCTCGGGCGATAATTTTCTGGCGCACGCACGCGAGCGGACCGCATATCGGATAATTACGCGCACGACAGAATCCCACCGGGATAGTTAGACCTCATCGAGACGTCCAACGTCTCGTTTCCATCTGCGTCTCCTGTGCGCTTAGAGCGAGCATACGAGCGTATGGTTCGTAATCGTTGTTCACGTGTCAAAGCAAAACGTTCTGTGTATACGTCAATCTTTCGAGACGCGAGAGAGATGCGCGAGTGATGACTGAGTTGATGCGACAAACATTACATTATTCATAAAGAGGAATTTCGAGGGAACTATCTCGTAATAAAATTATTAAAAAAAAAAAAAAAACAGAAGAGAAGGTACTTCTTTAACGCCCGCTTAACATAGCTAATTAAGTATCTTCGCACGATTTATATGCGCGGAATATGGGTTAATTATCCCTGATTTCTTCGATGTAACATGGCAAGCATCTTTCACGCGTGCGATATTCCGTTCTCGCATTCGTTCGTGCGTTCGTTAGAACACATTTGATGAAGACGCCTCGCATGCACATCGCTGCGGAACGTGCATGCACGTCGTCGCGCGGCGAACGCGGAAGAGGAGAGGCCGCGCGATGCAAGTCGCTAGTCCCTTTCCAAGTAAGAGTGGGTTAAGGCCCAAGGTCCTGCTGTCGTCTCGAAGGCGATCCCCCGGATGCGAAGGATATACACGCTCGGCTTGCAAGTCCCGCGTCTCCGACCTACAGACTCGAGCCCCCGTGGGCACCTTCTACCTAACTGTACCTACATTCACGTTTGCAACGCGAACGAACGGACGTACACCGGACGCATACGATGAACCGCCACCAACGACTCTCTCTCTTTCTTTCTCTTTTAACCTTTCTCTCTCTCTCTCTCCTTCCTTCATTTCTCTCTTTTCCTTTCCCATCCCTCTCTTTCCTCAAGTTGCGCATCTGCACACGCACGTTACCTATACCGCGACTGTTTGGTGGTGCACACATGTACGCCCATCAGCCGTATAAAAGCCGTATATGCCGTGTGACGTATATACGTGAGAGCGCCTTTTATGTAGGTACCTACATGCGTAAAGGCCTGAACCGTGCCTTCGAGATATGGCCCGTTACTCCGGGGTGTCGCGCACTGGAGCCAGTTACCGTGTTACCGCAATTCAGGCCACAAAGTCAAAATACAGTTAGCCGTGGCCGCGTACGAAGAGAACCGCTCGACTGCACGAAAAAATAAATCCGGCTACTTGTCTTCGTCGTCGTCATCATCGTCGTCGTTGATCGTCCTCTGCTCGCTGTCATGCACGGCCAACATCCGGCTGTAAACCTACTTGCATGCTGGAGATACATCTTTGCGTACGGGACGAGGATGGCTCGTCAAAACTGACCGGAGAGAGGCCTGCGATCGCCAACTCGCGACAAATGATCGGGTGATCAAGCGTACGGGATTTTCGACAATATACCGTTGCTCCGGTATTACTCATGAGAAAATCTAGGTCTCGCCCGCGGGCTTTCTAGCACGCCTTTCGGTACTTTCTTCTTCGGAAGCGATTCTTAGGTCGAGGAGAATCTTTCTCGAGGAGTTTTTTCGAGCATCCGAATTTATCCGTTACATGGGTTACACCGTAATGGATTGTAACGGGCATGTATACGTTTGAAAAGTGCGCTATTCGATAGATTAAAATATTTAATAGAAATATTATGAGAGAGGAAGAGAGAAAACACGTGTTTTTACGTCACAAAATAATCAAGTATATTGACTTTCACATACATATGTAAAATAATTATTCTCATCAGGATGGAAAATGTTAATATCTCTCGTTAGAGCACTCGTAGATGCACATTAATAACATTGTACACAGTTCTGATATTTCTTCTTCTTGCCTTTATCGCTCCCGTAACTAAGAAACTGGGTCGAGAAGTTCAATGTTTGCTTTGCAACCTTTAATAGAGCTATCAGTCTCAGCAGCCACGGATCTTGAGATCGTAGATCAGTACCGTAAGTTAGTGTTACCACGGATAGTCGAGCTCGTTTTGCGTGTTTCTACTATATAGTACCGGTGTGTTATATACACAGTAAGTGCATTCGAAAGGTATGTACATATATTTCACGTTCTCTGTAATAAACATACGAACAAACGATTGCAACAGCAATTTTCACATTTATTTTTATTTTTATTTTTTCTTAATTCTCAAAGCATAAAAGCTACTTAATATCTGTTAATTATCTATTTTTTTAATTTAGATTAAATCTCTTTCAATTAATTATATTTAGATATGATCATCAGCTACTGCTTAATTTTTAATATCAATATAATATATTGAAAATTCAATCTCACATTTGATTTCTATTAAGATAAAATGTAATTAAACTTTGTGGCTGATTAATGATTTAATATTTTTTTTCAATTTTGCATGTAATAAGTATATTTAATTAAATCTAACAAAATAAAATATCCCATATATTTTAAGAACAAAGTTATTACAGTAAATGAAGAAAATAGTGTCGTGCAATCTAAATAATTATGCCGCGACACTCTCGCTTCAATGCGTGAAGATTAAAGTTAAGAGACGTCAAAGGGCGAGCATTCCTCGCTTCTTACTGTCTTGTCTTCTTCTCAGCCGTGGAAAATACACAAAAGCGTCTTCGGCGCCACAAAGAGCAGTACGAGATCCGACGAGAGAAAGGAAGAGAGAGAGAGAGGGAGAACGGAAAAGGTACGCAAAGAGGTTCACTGCAAGATTGCAACACACTACTCGCTGGGCCATCCACGTGGATCCTCGAATTTAATGAATACGAGCGCGCGGTCTCGCGTGCCCTTCACTTCATCGTTTTCGTCATCCTTCGCCGAAACCCTCTCTTTCTTCTGCATTTTCTCACTCGCGGAGAACTCCGAAAACTCCGTTTGCCGAAATGATCCTGCTTTTTGCGATCGTATAACGACATGTTCTCCAAACGCGAGTGATCCCAACGTGGCATTCCAAGCGTTTCGTTCAAGACGGCGAGGAAACGGCGGAGAGCAACGCCCAATTCGCAACCTACGGGACACCCTAACCGGGTTAATATAGTCCCTAGGGAGTGGGCGTCCAGGACGACGCTCGCTATTCCTAGACCGGACAATTATTTCGCCGCTTCCGAATGAACTGCGCGAGAGGTTAACGACACTTGCACGGCCTGTCGAAACGTACGGCTGAATATCATTTCGTGGGTCCGCGGTAAAGTCGCGAGTTTAACGAGAGTTCGAATACCTACCGCTTCTCCCTTCCTCGAGGCTCTCGTCTTTTTCGGGATCGTGACAAAAGGACAGATCTTTTTCGCGCAATTTCTTCAGCCGCCCGGCTTCTTCAGCCAAAATCGACCCGGTGCGTGCACATATGCACCTGCATGCATCGAACTCATTGCTTCCGACGACAGCATCACGATCGCTTGTTCATCGCGTGGTTCTCGGACGATAGAAGCCGGCTGGCTTTATAGGAACGAGGAAGTGTCTCACACATATACATATACATATATACACACACACATTCTCGCCCACGCGCGGTCGCACAACGTAAGCAGATGTTGCGCAACCGGCCAATACGATTCTTTCCGCGGTTGAAGTATAAATTCGTCGTCGGTGAATTCTCAGACTTGGTATTCTTCGCTTGCGACAGGAAGGAAGTGAAAACAAATGTTCCTGATGTCGAGTGATCTCACCGAGTGACATTCGATATATTGTATACGTAACATAAAAATAGCGAACTTGCATTTTTTGTCTCGTACAAATTTATCTACACAAAAGTATAGTAGGTTTTTCAAAAAGATCAATCAAAATTAATATTGGACGCTAGTGGTGAAAATAAACTTGGCAAAATTGATTTCGACGTAACTAGCAATTTTATTCAATACTTTCACGACTAATTGATGGAATTCTCACTTGATAAGGATTACAACCAAATGGTCGAAACGTCGTGAAAGTATTGAATAAAATTGCTAGTTACGTCGAAATCAATTTTGCCAAGTTTTTTTTTCAAAAAGTTTGAGAAATCCTGTTGTTTCGTTTTTTATAGAATATTTATTTAATGGCATCTTGAGATTTTAGCACAAAGATATTTCACGTTGAATGCAAATTGAAAAAATTTGCAGTTTAGAAAGAAATACATACAGGTAGCTTCACTTGATTAATGCATAATTTATCTTCAGATATCGTGAATGAAGATACATCGGAGAAATGGCGCGCAACTTTCATTTGCCCACAGGAAATTACAAATGTCACGACAGTCGTGTTGCGTTTCTCTTCCGATAACATATACAGCCGCAAAGTATCGAGTATATTTACGCGCATTATCTGCGCAAGAATTGCGAGAGAATCGTTGGGAAAGAAAGCTTTGTGAAAGTCGGACGACGTATCGCGCCAAGTAATTGTTCTACTGATAATTATATAGAATGGACTTCTTTTTCTTTCTTTCTTTTTCTCTCTTTACAATCTTTTGTCGCCTGCAAATCGATCTTATGCTGGTGAGTGAAATATCTTGACTAATTTTTCTAAACTGAAAAAGTTGCTCCTTCTCCGGAATTTTTTTTTTTAGTCAATTTTGGAAGTAACACGTACATTTAATTATAAAAGTCAATATCACGTCCGAAGGAAACGTAAAGAATAAATGTCTAAGCATAAGGATACAGCGAACCTTTTAACCTGTGTATTTTCGCGTCTTGTATGTGTTTTAAAAGACCAAAAAAAATGTTTCTTCTCGAATCTCATCGCCCTTTCCGCTTTCTTATTTAAATTTCATCTTCTAGGTTTCTTCATCTGCATGGCTCAAAGAGGCAGTTGTCTGGTATCTTTTGCACGTATCATTTCACAAATCTAGCCGTTTCTGTTTCGTTACATTTCCTAGGTCGAGCCACAAACTTTCGTTTCTTTCACTATCGCATAATCAGCATCTTTATTGCCCCCCGGATTGCAAACTACGTGACGACCCTCTTTCGCCGATGCTATATGCACGCTTACGTATCCCATACCGCACGCGCACTCCTCGATCGAGATTCGACTCGCGTGTCGATCACGCGTTAGAGACGAACGTGTGCACCAATACATACATGAAAGTGATCCACGCGTTTCTATGCACGCGACTAAACATAGCAGTGAAAGCATACCTGCTCGACGCTGCTTGCGCTGTTTAAGAAATATAATTGTGAAATACAATATTTTTATGTATCATGATTTTTTTTTCAAAGAAGCATTTAAAGAATTTAAAATATTGAGAGAGATGACATGAAATTTAGAGATTTGCAAATTGCTGATTTAAACCATATTCGATAATATTTTGATGACATTTTTCATGGTCATTTCTTATGGTAAACTTGAGAACGTAATATTAAATATTCTATATATTTATAATTAGAAGCATAAGGGTTATAATTAATTTTTAAAAAAATGTTGATACTAATATACTTTTCTTTTACAAAAATATAACGATATAAATGATATATCTTTGAAACATGCGCATAAGTCTATGTAAAATTTTTCAGTTTTATTTTCTTTGTCCCTTTCATCCCGATTTCTATCGAACTTTCGCAGATAAATTAACGCATTATTTTATTAATGATAATATTAGGCGCATGATCGTTCCGCTGATTTACGCGACAGGTAAGAGCAACCAATAAGATGAGCACGCGTACAGACGTGCAGGTGACTGATTTCACTTTCTCCGACGAGGAAGGTGGTTCTCTCTCTATTCATTTTTTTTGCACAGGGAAAGTAAGAGAGAACCGTGAGAGTGCACTAAAGGTGTTAAAAATGGCTCGAGCTCCGGATATGGTCTGAGTTTCTTTTATCATGACGCGCGATAACATGAGTTTCTCCTTTCGCAAATGTCATTAGACGCAGTTTGTTTGCGGGAAAATTTTACTCTCTGTTATATCTTTTTTCAACTTTAAGGAACTTATAGAAGGAAGTAATTTTAATAAAAGAAAAAATAAAAATTAATAATATATTTCCATTCTTCACTGTATTATTAAACACTTTGCGTAAGCAAATACTGAATAAGAAATAATTTTATTTTCATTATTAATAATAGCATTAATACATAATCAATATTCTTACACGTATTCAAATATCTTTATAGTTACGAGGGATTCTTAAAAGTGCGATTTCTCTTGCGGGATTTCTATTTATGACTAATCCGATTACTTTCGTTTAGTGACCAATTACTTTCGTAAGCATATATACGATGATTCAGAATCTATGAATAACCAGCTACTTAATCATATCTCGAAGAAAAAAACATTGATTGATTTGTTCCGCACAAGCATCAGAATCTCCAGCAGACATGTTTTAGTTTTCGACAGTACAATTATATCTTCTGCTAAAACTTGATTCATTTCTTTTTCTATCTTAACTTATTTTCGTGCACATTATATATATTATTATACATATATTCCAAATATATACACAAATATACACAATGTAAATTTATTCGCATTCAAAAAAATATTTGAGACCCACAATCTATACATATATTAAATCTTCCGTTGTATCAAATATTTATAACCATATTAAAAAATTATAATAAGATTTTGGACAAAATTTCTTTCTATTTTTACTACACAGATATACATAAGAAATGATTTTATGATCTAATGATCGCGATTCTACAGCCTCAGTCTCATAACATATTCTCTCGATAGATGTTCTCTCTTGATAGATAGATCAAACATCTTAATCGCACAATAGCTGAACCCATTCAGAGGTTGAGTTCAATGATCTGTCGATTTTCGGTTATACCTGAACGATTGAAGAACTGTCGAAAAGATGTGTGTGTATATATATGTTGCGTGCGAATTTGACATCTCATTGACGAACACCTCTTCCGTTCCTTCTATCTCTATTCGAGCATCGTTTCTTCTCTCGTTCTCTGCATCCATTTTCTCTCTCTGTCTCTCTCTCCATTTTCCTTCCGTTCTTTATCTCTTCCGCACTTGTGTTCCTCTCCTATCTCTCGGTGAACACGCCGAGAGGGTCAACGCACCTTTCTAGTGTAACGAGCGAGTCGACCAACCTATCTATTCTGCCTACCTACCTACCCATCTACCTACTTATCGTCACTTATTCACCGTCGCTCAAGGTGCTCGGATAGCTCACCTCGAATTGGTGAGTCTGTCTCTATGTGCCGCCGAATAAACATCACCCGCTTTTGATCAGGTAAGGTACTCTCTCGCGTGCCATGCCTTCCCTTTCCTCTTCCCAGGGAATACGCATAGGCCTACGATAATTCGTACGGAGGAACGGTGTGGCGTACTGTCAGGTCAGTGATCCAGCTGGAATCGATCCGCAAGAAAACGATAGGGGGAAAGCGGAGGGAGGGAGGTCTCGAGCTATCATATATAATATTGTATATATGGGCGGTCTTTTTTTCTACCTCTGAGATAAAAGAATTCATTATTATCAATCAATCCGAATGGAATAGCTGTCAGTTATCATCGACTGAACATCATGAATTTCGGTATGGTTGGTTCATCCTATTGGAATCTTGAATAAGATTAATCTCTATAATATTACTCTTTTTTTAATCGATGAAAAGGACTTTCGTAATTTGTTTTATGCTTTGTTCGCTATGTGTTCTGTGTCTAAGAACACAATTGTGATTTGAGTCGAAATTCGCAGAAGAAACATTAAATTCACAGATTCCTTTACATACCTTCCATCGTAAGATTTCGTTACAGATTTCAATAAAAGATTGTAAAATATTGTAGAATAAGATATTCGCGTTTGTGTGATATTTCTGCGATACTGTTGGGACATTTGATAGAAATTAATATACATATTTGTCATCGAAAATATGTTTCAAAATTATTATAAATATATGATATTTGACCATTTTTTTCTTCATGTTGCAAAGCAAGAGAATTTATTAATATTATACATTATTTCTTATAAGATGAGACATATATTTTCGCAATTAATTAATAACGTACACAGTTTGTAAATACTAAATAAAATTATTCTGAAAAAATAAGAGATAAAAGAGAGTATAATCGCGATTGTACGTAGATATAATTTTTTATAAATAAAATTGAAAAATCTTATGCGATATTAATATCTTTCTTTTTATTCATATCATTTTATATCACACGGCTCTTGTTTAAATTCCACTAAAAATCAAATGAGCATACATAAAATTGGTATGAAGAATTTTCTCCCAAAAATAAACCGCGTACGTTATCAGAGAACGAAATTCGCGATCAAGATTCAGCATTCGCGAACGCGAGTCTTAGCTGCTCGTCTCGGAACAACAGGGTGAACGCCCGACCTAGAGGCTGCGCATTGCGTCGCGCTGAGAGCGGCTGCGAGTTCTCTCGCGGGAGTTTTAACCGAGACGGGAATGAAGCGGAGCAGAGCGACGAGAAGGCGCGTCGCCGGTAATGCGAACCATGCGATACGTAAACACGCAACTACCATAGGACATACGTTGGGCGACGTCAGGAAACGTCTCGAAAACGAAAGATTACGCACGATTTCACGCGTATACAAAAGAAATAGATTTTATGAGGATCAGCGTAAAGAAGGTCAGATATCTCTTTTAAGAATAGGGAGAATAGGTGTCTCTTAATGTCCCATCCAATTCATTCTGCCGAAAGGCCGATTTGACTGTAATGAACCTTGAACTTTTGTCCGATGACACATTCACGATTTACGATGCCAATGTTGTACCATTGTACGAGATAATCTTTCGGAAATAATCTAGTCGGACCTTGTCAAACACGAGCGTGCGTGGAGTCAAACTCGAAGCGGGAGAGACAGAGTGGTTAGGTCAGGGAGAGCTCGACGCAAAACTTTGCCACGCACATTGGCACAATCGCCTCGACAACTCGAGCGAACGTCTCTTTCCTCCCTCTCTCTTTTTCCCTCTTTCCGTCTCCAGGCTCTTCTCAATTGCTCGCTTGCACTCCGGTTCGTTCCTCATCTCTTTTCTGGTTCCTCTCTCTTCTCTCTTTATATATTCTCTGCCTTCTCCCTCTATATCCTCGGTTCTTCCTGTCCTCCCTCACCTTAGCACCTTTCCACCGTCACCCTCTTCGTGTCGTCTCTTCTTCCTCGTTTCCTCTCACTCCAGCAGTCTTCTTTCATTTCTTAGCGTCCCTTACCGTCGATTCTTTGCCCTGTTTCTTTCGCATCCTCTTCTCGTAATATCTTTCACTTTTTCCGCCAATGGAGCAATCCGAAGCAGGACTTAACATGATGAGGATATTACACGCATCTGGATTTCTCCGAGTCCTTCGATGACCTAGGATTCTTAGGCAGCGCCGGCGCGATTAAGATCGCTGTTTCTTAACTATGACAGCTAAGACGGTTCTGTGCGCTGATAAGATGCCGCATTTTCTGATTAGAATTATAAAAGACTGGTTTTTCTAATTAGAAAATGACAGGTATTACAAACACATTTTACGTTGAAGGATGAATCTCTCGCACTGGTAAACTGTAAATTAATTATCAATTTCATCTGTTAATTTGAATATTACTTTAACTAATGAAGAGATAATGAGTGAATAATTAAGCAATGTTGATGAAACTGGTAATAAATTATTTAAATTAATTCAAATTAATTATTTTCCGATTTTTATTGCAAATTTGAAACATACTGTTATATTTATTACAGAATTGAATCATCATAATTATTAAACATATACTTTAACAAATTGAAATCAAAACATTGTATTTAACGCATACGCGAACAAGCGATTAACGAAATGCAGTTTGTTGAACTTATTGTTAGCGCTACACAGAAGTTAAAAAGCAATGTGCAGAAGTTAAAGAAGAATTTGAAATAATAATTCGAACAATTTAAAACGACATTTTTAAAAATTGACTACTTGTAATTTTTTCTATATAAAAATAGTTGCAAAGTTTTATTTCAAAACATTCAAAACAGTTCTTCCGCGTCACAGACCTTGAAAAAGGTTGATAATCCGAAAAGGTATATGTAGTTATTGCGTTGCAAATCAATAGCAAGTTAATTAAAAGTTGGTAGGACGTAGAGAACTGCCTAATGCGAGAGTAGAAATATTTCAAATATTTGGTTATTATGCTCAAAAGATTAACTATTATATATTTTACTTAGAATGATTAAAAAAAAAAATACTTTCAGTTAAATCATTAAGACTTCTTCTTTAGTAGGGTATCGAATGAATCGATTGAATTTAATACATTCATGGATGTTGCGTGGTTAGAAACGAAGATCTACATCAAGACGGCATTTCGAAGTTGCTTGTTGCGCAAACCTCAATAGATACGTAGGTAGGATCGCATCTTGCATAATCGCCGTTATAGCATACAGAAGCATAAGACAGATGAAAAAAGGGTGTCTATATCATTGCAAGAATCGACTACATTTCATCCGTATTCAACTTACAATAATTATCTTTGTATGACGTTTCGAGTAAAATTTTATTATCAAACAACTCAAAAATTGATAATATCAAATATTTCATATAATGCTACACATCTAATTACACGATTGATTATCTGATATTTAACGTGATATTCTAGATATACAATCGAACTACAGTAAATATTAATTATCGTATGTATCGCTGCATCTTGCATAATTTTCACGTAAAAATGATTCGAGGCGACGAAAGTCGATTTCGATGATCTAACGAAATGAAAAACATGAAATCGGAGCGCGTATTCACGGTATACGAAAGAGAGAACACGTTCTTAAGCTCCTCATTTATGAAATCCCAACGTAATGTTAATTAATATGCGACCGCGCGCGTTTCACATGCGGCCGATGCGAGAAACCAATGGAGGAAATGCACAAACGCTCTTCTGGATCTACATTTCCTCTCGAAAGTGGACTTAATGACGTCGCGCGGTGCAACGAAGAGGCGCACGCGGCCGGCAAATCGAACCTTGAGGATGATCAAGTAATTTATGATCGCTGTATCGCCCTCTTACTCTCTTCCTTTCTCGATCTCCTTCTATCTGCCTCTTTCTCGCGGTGTCGCCTCTCCATCTCTCTTTCTCCCTCGTGCGACTCGTGAGTCTCTATCGCGTTGCGGCATAGCAGAAGGACGCGCTACCCCTCCAAACCAAGAGCGGGATGCTGCTGGTGGGATGAACATCAAGTAGCAACGAGTCATTCACCTTTTATCCCAGTAACACGAAGTCGTAGCCGCGAGCGACGACGGACGACAAACTATACAATCTGCACAAGCAGATACGCGCCGGCGTATCTATACGGTATCTATACGGATCAGGACCCGTGGCTTAATTTATATCGGCAGATCAGACGCGCGTTCTCTCTCTCTCTCTCTATCTCTCATTCTATTAAAGTCGTCCCCCTTCGTTCTAATGCAGCGTGCACGCGCGCGTCAACGAGTCAATGATTTCGCGACGCGCGAGCAACGATCGTCGGGAGACCGGTTGATACGTATTAAATCAATGCCGCGGATGAACTTTTTCATCACTTTAGATCGCTTTTAGATTAAATTAAGTGCAAGCGTATAGAAAAAAAAAACGCGTTGCCGATATCAGTGAAAAACAGGATTCTAATCTCTCACGCTTGTAAAACGTTGCGTTGCGCTTTCGTGTTTTCGATGGAAAATTCTCGTCGAGGAATATTTCGGAATTTAATTTTGTTTTCTAAACAGTTTTGTAACTTATAATTATTGTTAGTAAATATATGTTTTAATTGCAATTCTAATACGTTGTAGAAATTTGTAAGTCTATTTTAGTAACTGTATAATAGAATTTACACTTGCTGCGTGCATTCATATACACTAATGTATTAAAATTTAATAATAACTTTTTAAATAATTATCAATTTTGTAAAGATAAACATTTTGCACGGATATCCACAAATTTATATTGGCTCTTAAAATTTTTGCTTGATTATTTTAATATTTTAATAAAGTTGGGTATCTTTATACTAAACTTTTAACTTATCGAAATCGAATTCGTGTCATTAGAATATAATGACAGAATGCAAACGACGAACAATGACGATGACCCAGCCTACCGGATAGTATCTCTGGCACAAACGAGAGAACACATTGCAACTGTTAGATCAATGGGGCTTAAGGAGAATGATATATATCTTAGATCGCGCTTTTAATCTACTTGTGAATAATTTCAATGTGCAATAAAAGTCTTAACATTTGCAGTTGCAGTGATTCATAAATCCGAACGAATTTTTTGTCGCACTATAATTTTATCACATTGATAAAAAGTAATTAACGTAAAATGAAAAATAAAAATATGTTATGAATATATACAATCATATCTGCATATACAAGATACTGTCCCGTAGCACTTATTGAAGAACGTTTATAAATTTGAATAAAAACTCAACTGATTAATATCGATTGATAAATATATTACGTATTTAAGGCTTATTAAAAAAACCTATATACTATTTCAAGAAACCGCTTCCATTCAAGAACGAAACAAGCAGATAGATTCTTACTGCGCAAGCATGACGGGATATCTTTACTTGATTTTGAAATGTTTTCTATTTTAAGTCGAACCCATGATAGTGTGCTGTCAATTAATAAGAGATTTATTTGATGTAATAATGTTTTTTTAATTGCTTGCAAAAAGAGAGGTCGAATCTTATTATAACAAAATTTTCATCATTGATTTTTTACATTATAACATTATACATATAGTTTAACTTTATTATTTTTCATTTTCATATATCTTGAATTTCATGGCTCGAACGTTTTCTTATTTTGGAAAGCACGTGCTATTGTCTAAATTTGAATTCGATACTTTTTTTTATTTATTTTCTTAGATTTCATTTAAATCGATTCTAGAATTTCTAATATTTTTGGAGTATTCTACAAGCTCAAACATAATGATAAAAAAGACGAAAACAAAGATAACATATATAACATGTATTTAATGTAAGTTTTTTTTATCGCATAGAACAAACGTAAGATGGCATAATATTTTTATATTAGAGAAATTATTTATCGTTACTACTCTGTACCATAATTCATTACAGCATTATATAAATCTATTTACAAAATTCTTCAGAACTTTAAGCTTAGTCAACAATTCTGACATTAACAATTATGTGTATAATAGTTACATAAATTCTAATTTTAAAATACACTTACCTCGCGTGCTTTGCGTATAAAAAAATCAATAATTAATATATGCAAGAGATAAATTTCTGTCAAAAGTAAAAGTTTTCTTTCTATGAAAAAAAATATATTTTTTGCGCAACAAAAAAATTTATTGATTAATAAACTTACTTACTAAGCAAAAAAATGGACATATACATTTTACTATACGTAAGTTATACAAATTGCATGAGAAAGTCATGTTGAAAGTCATTAAGTTTATGGTATGCCGTAGCTGACGCACATGGTTTCTAAAATGATAACTTCTCGATCGATTTCGCGTGAGGTCAATGAATCCATCCCACCTAACGCCATGCTAGAAATAGTATTAGAGGACGATGGAGATAGCAGTTCCGCCAACGCCTTCGATAATGGAGAACAGCTTTGATATACACAACATGCTTAGAAATTTTGATGTTTTATAAATTTTTATATTTTACATATAACAAAATAATATATTTATGAATATTGAGCTAAAATGTTTAATGGCAGAAATGCAATAATTAGAGATGAATAGAGATCGTGTTAACATCACTGTAAATCGCAGACGGCTCTCGTAAGAGATCTTGTATCTGCGCTATGCATTCAGGTCGACCGACTGTAAAACACATGTTCCGTTTGTTCAAAACACGAAGGAATCTATTTCCTTTGAAAAGCTACACCAATGACACGGGTCCATTTATTTTAATAGCCTGATGTTCAGCTAGAACATTGTCAACCATTGGTGGTAAATTCAGACTCGTAAAAATTCCTCTGGGCCCTGCCTCCCTTCTTTCAAGAATTCTTTCCCTTTCTCCTCTCAATCCGGTGAATCCTTACTTTTCTACCTAAGATGTTGTGCGAAGCCGAGGGTTGGGCTTGTGGGCCAAACGATGAATTGGGGGAAATTTTCCAAAAGTTCCATCAAAGTGCCAATTGCCGCTGTAGCCGGCAGCAACGACCAATCGGCGTTGCCCCTGGTTGGACAGGTGGGGGCCAGCCGAGACTTAAGCGAGGCCACTCGCCGTGGAGCTGTCAGAGCTCTGTGGGGCACGGTCACGCACACAGGAGCCGGTCCCTTCAGTTTTTCCAATAGCCTCGGCTTTATCGATTTATCGGGCCTTGCGTCGCGCGCAAATCCTCGCGGGACCACCGATCCATCAGTTTTTCCGATCGATCTGTCATTACTGGGACTGACTCGCTTCGTGGCACATCGACGACGCTGCGCCGTTCGCGTGCTGGCAAGTTCACTCGGTGAAATTGTTCCGAAGACTTCCGATAATTCTCAAGGAGCCTGCCGTATTTCAGGAGTCACCGACTTTAAGTGTCAGAAGTGCCCGCAACGCTCCGGTAGCTTTCCGAGGGAGCCGAGTAAGAAGATATGGCTCGGCAGTTGGACCCCACTGGTCTTTATTGAAGACGTTTTTCTCCGCTATCGAGCAACTACATACTTCCGCTTTCAGTGTTGCTGAAGATTATTATCGTCGACATGGCAGCAGGAGGATTGGACCCCACCGGTCTGTACTGAAGTGCCGGCTACGTAACTGCGTTTCTTAAGACCTTATATTTCCGTATCTTCGAAGGTGTTTCATTGACTGACGATTTTCAATTGTGCACCATGGCTGGACTCGACCCGACCGGTCAATATTAAGAAAGGAGAAGAATCGAGGAAGGATTTGCGGAAGAAACGAGGAAGTAGCGAAGACCCAAGAGATATCTCAAGGTCGCAACATGATTGCTATCGAAGGTCTCGATCCGACCGGGCAATATTAAAATATTAAAGCTTCCGAAGCAAACATTCTTATGGATCCGGTGATATCGATGATGGAAGAAGTACGAGGAAGAGAGGAGATTTCATCCTCAAACCTGAGGAGACTGATATGGAGCATCCACATTCGCAAAGGACGACATCGGACGTTTCTTAAGTAAACGCGGAACGCCAATGAAAATGCCGAATCTGCCTACATACAGGGTGAGTTTTTAACCTTGTCAATAATTCATTTAGTAAATCAATTATCGCGCGAAACCATTTTTATCAATTTATATGTTTTAATCGCTTTCTGACGTAGCGGAGGATTATTTGAACTCTGCTTTAATTACATATAACAGCGTAGCTCGTCTATTCTCGCACGTGATCGCCATTACGTAATCTATGGCAATGATTCGCTCGAGCTCGTGAACAGGCCGCGACTACTCGCGAGCTTCTCTTTCGGCGGTCAACCCTCTCCCATCTCATCTTCCGCTCCTTCTCGCTCACGATTCTACCTTTTTCTCTTGCTACCTTCGACGTAACCGTGGTCGCGCTGAGGTTGCAAAAGAATGGAGGAAGACCTCTTCGACCCGCGACGGTCCAAAAAGAGGAAGGACGATTTAAAAAAACGCTATGGAGAACGAGGCGAGAGAAGGTACCGTCGTTAACGTTACGTCACATCATTCTATCGACACTTAACACCATGCTCGCGACTCATTGGTTATCGTGATTCTGCCAAGAGCGATTAGATAGAAGGTCCGCGATAATAAAATCCCACTACTACCGGTTATCTAATTTTGACAGGCGTGTAGTTTAACGTTAGATTATATGAGACGGTGATCTCGCGTAGATGTACGTGCCTTATACTCCTCTCTACCTGGTTTTTCTGTCGCGGTTACGAGCAGGTGCCCCTCTGAAAGTCAGTCTAGACCATTCACCTCGCCATTACCTCCGACACGTCTCCGAATATGTTCTAGCATGCAATTAGACGTGCTGCGGCATCTCGCACTTTACTGATTGCGATCGCTTAACGACCAGATGTTTTCTTTATATTTGAGATAAATCCGATAACACAAGAGCCGTATCAATTTACACTAGTAAGTCGCAGGTAATAAATTTCCTCAAATCTCTATTCGTTTGCCGACGTCTAATAACAGTCTTATATATACGATTTCTTTTATTCACAAAATTCAGCGTAATCAATTTTTTTTTGTAATAAGTAAATATTTGCATATAATTTGTCGGCAAATTTGCATAATTATGATACATAGTCTCTCCGTCCCTCTTCTTCCGACGTGTTTAATAATTACTCGCGTGCGATATCTAATCAGATAATATCGCGCGCGTCGCGAATATCCGGTGCGTAGGCACGCGCAAGTGTGACACGCTTCGTTCGCCAAATATAATCACAAGTGCCGCGCGAATCAGAGATCCCTCCTTCACCCTCCAGGGGGTGAGAAAAATCGCTCTAGAAATCCGCGCTCGTCGCGCTCTCGGTATTATCGGCTTGCTCGCGCGCGCGCGCGCGCGCCGCGTCGCTTTCGCAAAGTCACGAAATTAGTCTCGGTCCCATGGGAAAGACAAGACCCCGATATAGCGAGTATATAGCCGAGAAGGAGGCCCCGGCCACGAGAGACTCCTCACATGGTCGAGTTCATTGACACCACCTGAGTTTTGGGCATTCACCGTCCTGCTCGCGCGCCCGCGCCGTCGATCGTGCTCTCCTCGTCAGGAATAAGCGATCGTTCCTTCGCTCGTCCGTTCGCTCAAGTCAAGTCCGCTCTCGGTCGTGCCTCTTCCTTCTCGACGAGGACGGTTTCGAGGGATCCCCTAGATTTCGCGGAAACGATCCACGATACCCCCGCGATACACCTCGAGCGAGCGAGCGAGCGAGCGAGCGATCGATCGATCGATCTGATCGATCCGCGCGGAATTTCCGGTCGCGTTAATTTTCGTGGAAGAGAAAAATGAGACCTCCCTTCCGTAGAGAGCTCTCTCCGTCTCTCTCTCTCTCGAGCTCCGCAAACGGTGCCGGGAGAATTCCTCCGGAGTTTTCTTCTGCACGTTGGGTCGTGCGGCCCGCGCATACACGAATCTCTTCCGGGTGCATCCCAAACCGTTCGTTAGCTCTTCGCGCGAGATGTACGCGAGAGAAGTGCGGCAATTTACCGTGATTACTCGACGAATATTTGTACATTGGATCGCGTCGTCGTTCTAAAATTATTTCTGGAGTGATAATCTTTTACTCCAATTTACTCCATTTTTTTACTCCAATTAAAATTGTAATTTTTTCGGCATAAATTATATAAAAAAGAATATATTCTATCAATTGACTTGAATTTAATATTCGCTCGTATATTGTTGAAACAATCAATATACATAAATTATCAAGTCATATCTTAACCGCTATTATATTACATTAATATCCTATCGAATTAATAATGTTAGAAATGTGTCACGTGTCATGTCTGATGTTTCGTCCATGAATCTTTTTGTGTAGAGATCGTTCTTAAGCTATAAAATGTTTCCCGTAAAAATTCAATCAAGTCAATTAATAATCGGTCACAATTTATAAAATCTTACGTACTTGTTCGGCTTACTTTTAAATTTCTTTGTGCTGATTTCACGTTTTTCTTTTTATTTTTTAAAAAAACTTTATAACTGTTAATTCGTTAAGATATCTCACTTCCAACTGTATCAAGTCAACAAGCTAAGAGTGTTTATATATATATTAAGTTATTATGTAAAAAATGTTGATGTAATACATTCTATATTAATACATAGTCGATGTTATTGCGACGAAGGAGAGAAACTTTGCATCTTACTGTCAGATAAGAATGCTTTAAACGCGCGCGCGAACTTGAGACAATCGGCGTTATACTCTCGTAGAACTTGTATAGTATACAATAGCATTGCTTGCATCCCAAGAGGGAAAAAGAGGTAACTCCATTCCCTCACTTAATGCGACGTGCAACGGATAGGCGCCGCGTCGCCGGTTGTAATTTCGAACCGCTTCCGTTTATCCGCCGCGTCGTAATGTTCGCCCCACGGTACGATCTTATTACCAGAATAATAGGCAAATAGAAATTGTGAAGATAGGATGTACAGATGCCGCTGTGTTGCTATTGCCGCTGCTGCGAACAGAAATACCGCGATGAGAGAAAGAGAGAGCAAAAGAGGAAAGAATGGAAGGGGATAGAATGACAGGGGGAGGGTAGGGGGAGGGTAGGGGGAGGTGGGAGAAGAGGAGAGAGAGAGAGAGAGAGAGAGAGAGAGAGAGAGAGAGAGAGAGATCACGCGTGACCTAGGACAACATACCGCGCGACCTGCATGCCAATCGTCTCTCTCTTACTCTCGCACGTGCTCACACATTCTTTCATTTCTCTCTTACTCGAACGCGCGGTTTCTCTTCCCGTGTCGCGCACACCGTCGTCTTTCTCTCCTTTTCCCGTCACGCCGTTCCCTTTCTCTCCCCCGGGCTCCGTAATAGGCGTACCGAATCGAAACCCTTCGTTCCGCGATCGTGACGCATCGATGTCGTGGTTTTAGAAACGAGGCGCCGTCGAACCCGGTGCTATCGAACCCGAAGGTAGACAGGGCCTCGCGGATTTTGGCAGGCGGACAATACATCTGCGCGGTCCGACGCGTCATGAATAACAATCGCTCTGCCGCTTGTATTTCAATTTGGCGAACGTAGTCGGACACCCACGCGAGCTCGATGCGCTCGAAAACTACGGACTTTATTTGGTGAACGGTTAGCGGATCTCTCTTTCTACCCTTTTCCAATATTCATCGCTCTTTCGATTAATCAGACAATTTTGAAGTATTTTAAAATCTACGTATGTTGATCAGTTTATTATTTTGAACGAGACGAAATAAAAGCGTGAAGAAATTTATTTTTAATATTATACGGACTGCATATTTGCATGCAATTATTTTGTACAGCTATGATATTCTTCATCTTATATAATGTATACCATGTCCGATTACAATCATTAATTCCTCGTTCGATGTACAATTAACTAGCGATGTTCTCTCCGGAACGGATTTCGGAGCGACACTTCCTCGGGCTAATCCGATAGCTGTCATCCCACATGTCTGACACGTGGTCGACGTCCAGTCCGGCAACGTTCATCATTATCATGTATGAAAAACGTCATTGTCACGGGTATATGATCGACATTCGACGGCTGATATTACAAGCTCGATAAGCGCCGCAATAATAGAATAGACTCGATTACAATTAACGTCCGAACGGGATCGTTAAGTCGCGGTGTTCTCGAACGAGCGCGCGATATTACATCGATTTAGCAGAACGTTTCTCAGACTATATATATATCGACGCTATATATACGCGCGGATAATATATAAAGATGCGTTTTTATATGACGCAGAGGCCGATATAACGTCGGTTGCCCTCGTCTCGCCTATTCCCAACCTATCTCTCTCTATAACGAGTATCCACGATCATCCTTCTCCTCCACCACCTCATTTTCCTCCTTCTTCTTCACCATCTCTCCCTCCCCCCTCATTTCCTACTCCTCCGTCCTCTCTCTGTGGTCACCTCTTTTTTCGGTGGTTCTCCTTCTTTTTTCTTCCTCGTGTCCAGGAGATTCGGAGGTTCGTTCACCTCATATCTACTGCTCTACGGACTTGTCTACTCCTATGGGAGCCGGGGAGTACAACCGGAGTGGCCGTTTATAGTCGTATATAGCTAGAATAACACGCGATCGCACATACACACGTTCACGCACAGGCTGTCCTATCCAAGATCACGCTCGGTGAACCGCGCCGGATCGGGGCCGAGATTTAATTCGACATTCCACGGATTCTCCTAAGTTTCCTTCGCAGTTCGCCGCGTCTGATCAATCCACCGAAAATCCCACGCGTTTCTTCGTGTCTCCTCCACGATATTCCGTCTTGCGTTATCGTAGTCACCTGACCGAGCCAATGCGATGCAACAATCCTCGATCCGTGACAGAGATTGAGGAAAAATTGTATTACCAACGTCGGATTTGTCTCATAGACTCCCAATCTGTCATTGGGCCTGCTCGTCCTCTCCCAGTCCTCGCATCTTTGGTCTCTCTCGTCAATATATATATATATATCTTCGGTTATTCACGCGATAAAGGAAATCTTCCCGTTCGATAACCGCCGACCTTTCTCGTGCAAAAAAAATTCGAAAGGCCAGTATCGTCTACATCTGACGGAGCGATGCGACTCGCCAGCTTTAGAGCCCAAGGGTAAATGGGCCAGGGCCATCGTCGTGGCTCGTGCAACACGAAATTCCCTCGAAGCGTCCGAGAGTATCCTCTCGATAACCATTCCTACGAAAGAACGATATCACGATTATACTAAGCAGTCATCATCGGGCGGCATCTTAGGATGTGTTCGATGTGCATCGAAGGTCTGACCAGGCAAGCGGCATAATGCCAACCAGTGGCATTTACGGCGGTAAGACCACCTTTGCCTCGACTTCTTCTCTCTCCCTCTCTCTTTCTCTTTCTCTCTTTTTTTTATTATCTCTTTCTTTCATACACCGTCTTCATCTTCGTCTCCTTCTATCTTTTTCTCCTCCTCTCTCTCTCTTTCTTTCTTTCTCGTTCTTTCTCTTTAGCTTGTTCTCGCGGCGGGTCTCGAGCACAGCAGCTTCTTTAGCGTTCCATTACCAGCGCTCTATGGAATGCATCGGTCTCTCGCAACACCTACGAAGTCCGCGGAATCGGCCTTAAACTCTTGGGGATAAACGGCGAAACGTCGCTGATGAAACTCTCACTTCTCTAGCCGACGCATCCATTATAGCTATTTTAATATTTCGACAATCAAAAGATTGGTTGATAGAATTTTTGACGTACGACCTGAACTCTCTTAAATTGAATCAATGCAAATGTCATTGATTAGCAGTGTGGTACAAGATTTCCCTGAAAGTCAATGAATATTTCACTCATCTTCAGTGGAAATACACATTTTCCGTATTATGTCATAGTAGTGATTTTATTGAAAAATCAATAAATCATACATATTTGCCAGATGTGATTTAAAAAGTTTTTTCTATTTATTTTGTACTATTTTTGACAGAAACAGCTACATATCCAGCATATTTGGAACGAAATATGTATAACTAGTATTTAAATTCAGAATTATAAATAGATATTACTCTTTTTTATTCTTAACTATTTGTTTATTTTTTTACTTATTTTTTTATTCTTGTAAAATCATAAAAAATTAACAATTAATAAAATATTGCTATATAATATATTTATGTCATTTAATAAAATTATAATTATCTTTAAATATTACTGATTTTTGAAATTTCATTGATTCTATGTTATATTTATAATTGAGATCCTCAGTAACTATTCACTGCTTTTCAATGATATATTGATTGCATTTAAGAGAAAAGTGCATTTATTTTTTTTATAATAAATAAGCGATAAACTTGTTAAAGATAAATTGCCTGGACTAATCCTCTTTCAGGAATCCAAGTCACACATTTTATTATTTTATATTAGACAAACACAAGATTTAATACAATCGTGAAAAAGTTAAGCAACAAATATATATATTTATTTTTAACAACATATTTATTAGACTTTCACAAAGTTGATCATTATTTAGTACCGTATAAATTTTTTTGTTTTATAAATCGAGCATGATTCACATCATTTCTATAAATAATCTTTTGCTTTGTGCGACTTGAAATAAAAATAAATCTTCGGTTTTTATTGTGCGTTACTAGTACACAATTTTCTTGTCGCGATTAAAAATTTGGTTCGCAATACACTTATAATATTCAATGATAAGCATTGAGAAAGATTCCATCAATTAATATTCGCAGAATTAGCGATGACATATTATTATAAATGCTATACAAAAATGAGCAGTCATTGCGTACTTCCTCAACGATTACAGCAATCCTTGGTGCGATAATTGACATATATCTATGGTCAATAACTACTTGCCCGTGGATGAAAATGGGCCAATCACGACGACACCTCACGTGTGGGCATTCCAGCCAAGGCGGAATGTATAGAGGTCCCCTAAGCAATTGTATTCGTGTGCGTGGTACGGCATACCCGTATAGTCTATGGTGGTACAAGTGCCGTCGGCGTTGGTGATGGTGAGCGGATCGCCTTGACGAGAAAATCACGTGGCCGCGGGAAATGACTCGTTATATAAACTAATGATTATCTCGGTATTACTCTTGCGCATTGCCAACTCGTCTAATCCGACGAGTCTGACACGGCCGTCTCGGCGATAGACGATGACGTACGCTTCACATCCGTGTCCTGCGTGTCGCATTTATCACGATCGCGCAAGGATAACGCGCCGGGAGATAAACGGATAACGGCCCCGTGGAAAGTCCATCATGCTGCGATCGGCGCAATAATACTCATTCCCTCGTCTCGCGATTCCTTTTCGATCAGGAAACTCGACGTAGGAGCGACGATCAAGGATAAACTAAAGATATTATTGCGAGGTCTCGGGAGATTTATCGTTCACGAGAGGTTTCCTCGGTGTTTCCTAGTAAACATCAAATTATGCAAAGACATAGAACCGGCTTCGTGGATCGTCTCTTGAGGGGGTATAAACAGCCGTAAAAGTAGTAAACCGATCGGCGATATCTGGAGCAGAGAAATGCAATCGGCGTGTCTAGGCCGCGGTGCGAGAAAATCCGTGTGGTTGTTGGAATGTTCGCCGGTATCGGTGGGTGTACGACGCGTATATAGAGGTAGAGCCATGAAAGTGGGTCAACGTCGAGCGGGCGAGTCGAAGAACCAAGTTCAGGGGCAAACTGCAGCACCATGCCCGGAGCCGCACGAGCTGCTCTGGTGCCTTAGGTTAAGTTAGTCTCTCTCTCCTTTCTTTCTTTCCCTCGTATACACATGTATATACATTATATATATACATATATATATATATCTCGCTCTCACCTAAGGAGGAGAGAGCGCAAAAGGAGAAAGAGAGAGAGAGTACGGTAGGCGGTCTAACGGACTGATCTCCGTTCTCCAGACTCCGCTCTGGTCTGCCTAGTTTTATTTTTTCCGACAGACCCAAGCCTGGCCATTCGTTCCGTTCCTCTCTTGCCACCGCCTTGGACCCTCCCTCGCACGTGTTGGGGTATTATGCTCGTAGAAGGAAGAGCGAGAATGATCTCTTATATACCTGCGCTTCTCCCCTTATTTTCTCTTTCTCCGCGTGAAGCTGATCTTGGCCTAGGTCTCGCCGCCGACGCCGCTTTGAAAGTGCTTTCTCTTGAGTAAACTGACGTTTCATGACACATTTTCGGTTGAACTTGGCCCAGTAACGACCGAGTTGGAAAGCGTAAGTGAAACCCTTCGCTCTCGAATAACCGTTTCTAGCCTCGACGATGGTGCTACGTGTCTACTTTAAACGACTGACGTTCTCCTTCGAGTCGGAGGCAGACGGTGACTCGGTCGAAGTCTCAAGCTTATTCTTCGGAGACTTTCAACAAGGGATCAAGCAACTTGTTGGAGGAATCTTACTTGCGTGTTCTCTCTTACGTCATATATAATATATGTCATTTAAAAAGTAGTTGGATGAAATTAATTAATTCAATTTTTCGAGAAAAGAGGTACTTTATTAGTTTCATTACTTTCTACTATAATCTTCCCTTGAAACATTTCGAGAGTTCATGTATATATTTTGCTCTTTCATTCTTCCGGAAATCTATTCTTTCCCAGAAACTACCCCCTGCGTAAATTATCCGAGACGCGAATAATACGAATTATTGATCGAAGTTGCATCGGATGTCTCGTCATTGCATGCAATTACGTTTCCTAGATCTGTCGACATATCCGTATCGAGATTACTCATGACAGTTCTCGACTCTCCTCCCCTGCGATATTCGAATTCTCTTTCGCTCCTCTGCAGCAACGCGTGATAAAAAAAAAAAAAAAAAAAAAACGGAAAAAGGAACTAAGCGAGTAAAGTGACCTCGGTGAAATCGTCACGAAGGCCGTTCCTTCGCGCGTTATTCTCTCGCTGTACGTAACTATTAGCCAGCGGATATATTATATCGATTAACGATAAAGCGCGCCTATATCCACCTAGCGAACCTACACCAAGGCGTAGACAGGTAGGCCGATGGTGGGAAGGTGGTCGGCCTCAAGTAGGCAGGATATATAAGTAGCCAGCCGCGGATCTACGTGTCTGTTTTGCGTGCAACACGCGTGTGTATGCGTGTATATATATATATATATATATATATGCACGATGGTGCGTTCTCGCGCTTTCAATCCACTTATTAACAAGAGCCAGCTAAATCGCGTGCTGTTACACGCGCTTTATACCTCCGTTCGAGCACGTGCTCTCGAACACGAATCCATAGAGACGAGGCGAGCAGACATACACGCGAGAATGAATGGGAAGCGCGAATGGCGAGCGATTCTCGAGACGTTAGAGACGTCGCGCCGATGCAACCCTGAGGGATACGCGATCGGTCTGTCAGGGCGTGGTTTCCTATGCAGTTTTTGCCAGCTTAGAATGCACACCAGACGGCCTTCGCTGAGATCAGGATATCCCGTCGCTCGTTTGCTCCCTCTCCGTGCACCCACTCGTGGTCTTTTGCCGTCAGTTCTGTTACATTTCGAATCTTTCCTACCTGCTTGTGACGTAAGCGAGATACTGGTACATCGTAATTTACCGCACGGATAACCGGTGTGCTTCGCATTAGCATCGATCGAATACGTTGTAAATGATAAAAATCTAAATATAGATACTCTGTTGCTACGACGTTACACGATTATTACAAGGATATCTACATAAATGTATGAGCGATGATAAGCGTCTGGACGTCGCACTGACATAATAGATACTAAACGCGATGCTAATGGAGTTTTTATTTGTACGATATGTATACCGCGTGTAAATCTAGTTTATTTCGATATTAATACGCTTTGAATTAATGGAATCGTCTCTTATTTATTTGTTTCAGGAACCGACCAGCAACGACATCACTGCCATTGAGTAGCCTTATCGTTTCTCGCTTTGATGACAAATCGCTCGAGGACGATGGGGTCTCCTCCACGAGAATGATAAGACCACGGATCAACAGAAACTTTGCACTGCCATGGAAGTTCGCCACCTAGTCGCTTCTTCTCTTCCTTCGTCTCGTTCACTCGTCTCTCGCGGTCTATACTCCTTGAGAGCGAAATGCGGACATCCGGAAGAAATCGTTTTCGTTTTACGCGCGATGCGACGCGATGCTTCTCTTTGATTTTTTTCTCATTTTTTCTCTTGTTTTATTTTTATTTTACGTCATGTGCATCGAGACATTACGCGAAAGCGCGGAGGAGAGCAACGCTTCGGACTCGATGTAACGTTGAAGGAACAGTCCCTTCATTCAATGCCACTTTTGTCATCGCTGCTCTCGCTGTATTATTTGTATTATTCGCCACCGATCGAGAGACATTTGCGAATATATCGCGCGAATATATCGCACCGTTACCGTTATCGCTACATTATCACCGTTGTCACGATTAATACGACTTACCACCGTTACAATATCTCTCCTCTGTTGCTTTGAGTATCGATGATGCTTACTATCGAGTATCTCGCATGGATCGAAGAAACAGGTAGCTGATTATTCGAAAATACCCCGTTTCTCTACTTTACAAATTGGCTCTTTTAGTATTCCGTTATATAAACTGCCAAGAATTATGCGATTAACGCGGATAAATTTAGACGACACGTTCAATCATGCAAAATTAATCGAGATCAGTGCCGATTATACATTCAATGTAGTTGTATTTGCAACTGCTTATATCGCATTAAGAATGAAGAGAAAAAATTCAACATAACTAAAAATTAAGTTTGATCGATTTCGAAAAAATTTTTTTTCAACATTTTTTAGTTTCTTTAAATACTTATTATTTTTTAGCGATTTAATTTAGACATAATTGATAACATTCATTAGCTGTTTCTTGAATGGACTCAGTATAATGCATGTAATATTAAAAATTAAGAAGTCGTGTTCGAGAAAATTGCCATTTTCAGTAAATCAATTAATAAACAAAGCTCAAAAAACAATTTTCAACATATACACATATCAAATCATTACGTCGATTTTCTAACAGCTCATTTTAATTTTTTAATTTTATAATTTTAATTAATTTTCATATTCTCGGCGTACATTCTCTTCCAATAGAAATAAAAATTGTATTTCGTGGATATTTCTCGAACTTGAAAATGGCAGTTCTTTTTTTTTTCGGAAAGAGAGACCGACAGATATCAAGCGATTTTGCGGACAGCGCCGTTTACACGGTAGATAGACGCATAGATTAACACGAGTGAATTAACATCCGACGAAACGTTCGCGCACTTGTGTGATGCGTACGGCGATGCGCTTCGGGAGTACGCGTGAAATCCAGACACCTCTCCGTAATATTATCAGGAAGCGATCGCCGCGCATGTACATCGGTCGCGCATTGTTACACATAACTTCTTTCCATCCGCTGTGTTGTAATGCGCGATCCGCGCGTTTCGAACTACGACGACCGCGTACTTTGCATTCCTCACATACATCGACTCGCTTGGTGCACGAGCTCATTGCAACTCGCTGTCACACACGAGCACACACCAACGTACATACACCTATACACACAATTATACATGCACACACATACACATGAACCATACACGGACCGAAACGTTAACCGTGCTCCGCTGCGAGCTGGAGCGCGTGTTGTTCACCTACGTATATGTGTACGAGTTACCGTATTTTTCTTAATTACCACATGATCGAGTAGCACATAGGTAAACGTTCGTTCTGTCTTTATTCCTTACTTCTTAATTACTACTCTAATTATTATTATCTTTCTTTTCTCTACCAATCTTATTATCGCTATTATTGTATTATTATTATTATTATCATTTTATTATTCTCTTATTATTATTATTCTCTTGTTTTCTATTGTTAAGTGTTTCGGGACTCTTTCTCTCGCAGCTCTGAATCGTTACATCGAAAATTCCGTAATAGGGATAGCGAGCGTTAAAAAGTGAAAATCATCGAGCGGGAGGAAGTAGTCGGAGATACGTCATTTTTTTTATTAGCGAGTAAAGAGGCGAACGCGTGCACGGGGAAGGATGATGTTTCTTTTAGTACAAATGTGTGTGTGCGAGAGACAAGCGGGACTGAAGGAGAAGCGAAGAAAGAGATATATATAAGAGATATATATACACATACATATAATACAAATAAATATATATTTTTGTACCCGTTATTTCTCGTCGCTTGGATAATCAAGAGAAACTCGCGTGAGCTCATCTCTATATCATATATCTCTCTCTCTCTTTCTCTCCTTTGTCATGATCCTCATGACCTTTCTCTATTGGAACGCAACGATCCGTAGACCGATAAGAGTTCGTTACTTGAGGTCACGTTCGGAAAAGCGCGTCAATAATTTTCTATTGTTAAAATCGTGAATCGCCACGATTGTCGCCGTATCTGTCTGAACGTTACCCCGACTAAGATCCAGGGTGTTAGTCCCAACTTTCTAATTTCCGAAAAAGCTGTCTCTTCAATTTATTTTTCCTTTCGCTCCCGTGCGAGTCGTAGGTAAATCGTAGCTGTTTGTTTTTCTTTTTTTGTATAATAAAAATGGCAAGTGCAAAAAAAAAAAAAATAAAAAAAATATATAAAACTATTGTCAAGCTATATGTTCTTTTTATGTCCTGTCACCTTCTTTACTTTCGCTTTCTTTATATTGCCTTGAAGAATAACATAATATATGTAAATATTTCGCCATCCGTGAACGACTTTCTGTATAATTGAGTCATTTCTAAATGCCTTTTCTGCTCTCTTTTCTTTTGTCTCGCTTTTTTTGTCCTTTGGTTTTTTTTCCAAAGAGAGGGAGAGAGAGAGTCTCTTTTATTTTCTTTTATATTTCCTTATTCTTTTATTTCGATGTATATATAACATCCAATAAAATGAACCTTTTCATCTTTGCATAGTTTGTATAAGCTAATGTAACATTGTGCACAGCGCAAGCAGATATATTCCTCGCTCTTTCCGTGCGATAAGTATAGCAAAATTATTTTCAAGATGCATCAGACCGTCTATCTATAGAAACGAAGATACATATTTTCATAGGTCAGGAACGTATTTACAGACTTCGATTTACTCGTAATCATTAGTTACACTAGACAAAGAGAAGGAGAGACGGCGATTAGCCTTAACCTTTAATAGAAAATTATGAGTTCTAAGACGAAGCCTGTGATGGCGTTCTAGCATCTTGCGATTCCTTGCTTCGTCGTTCTTTTAATTATTAAGATTCTCGTGGTTGTCGCGGTTCAACCCTCTTGCCGAGGCAGCAGCAGCAGCTACAAGAAGCGCTGTCGCTGCGAGCACCAGCATCCAGCACCGGCACTAATCGCGAGATATCGAGAGGATCGCATGGGGCACGTGGCACGCACATCTCTTTTGTTTTTGCAGACCTCCAGGCGACTCGGCACTAGGTTACTGGATTCTCTTCTCAGGTTGCCTGCTCTTCCCCTTCTGCCTTCTTGCCCCCACCATGCCGGTTGGTTCTCTTCCCTTCGATTCCTCTCCCGCATGTGGACGTAGGCAATCTAAGGTATCCCAGATACGAGATGATGCTGTTTCGTCCGCATCAAGCCGACACGCGATATGTCGGGATATGGAGATCAATTTTTATCCCGAGTTTTTGAGCGGCTGCTGCTTTTTTTATCCCCAGCTTTGCTATTTTTTTTCTCGGTCGGCGATGCGATCAAGAGTTAATAACATGGAAACGAGCTTTTTTTCTGTTCGCAAAACAAACTGAAACGTTCATATAATCATGTTTGCATTCGCTAAAGAAGTGTTTGACGTATACAGAACCTTTGATCTTGATTCGAATAGCAAACTCTCGGAAGACTTCTTCCGTTGCGGTCTTTTAACATTTAACATCAAAGTTTATCTATATTTACTCGAATTTCGCTGAAATTAAACACAGTTTTGTTATATAATTTTATTCTAGAAATTTAATATATTTATTGCGTTAGACAATGCTTGCATCTCGAAATATTGAACAACAGAGTGATAGGAAGATAGCCTCGCCGATATAAAATTGCAATTGTCCGTAATAGATTTTACAGCATTATTTAGAAGCAGATCTCTTCAAATAGCTAGTATAAAATTAGTCATAATCGTCGTACAGAGTGTAGTAATGCACGATTGTTGCAGCCAAAGTCGAGGCCACTTGCAGTACTTTTTACAAAGAAACTATGATTACAGGATAATAAAGTTTTTTCTGAATCGCGATGAGAAACGATTATTTTGCTCAGATATATTTGTATTTTATTAATGGATCTGTCTATAAAATGCTGCATAATTGCATGTTTATGTAAATTGTTTTTATTGTAATTTTAAACAGCAAGTATAAAAGTTTATTACAATTATATTCAAACTTATAAAAGTTTCTATATAAAGCCTTAATGTATATGCACTAAGTTAAGAAAATTAATAGTTAAGAATTTTTATAGAAGAGAATTAAAGAGATAAATATTCACAGATAAATCTCAATATATACTACGAGAATTATTACGAATTTAATTAGTCACAGTATGCCTTGACCTTAAGTGAATCAATACCCTAGCTAGAATCGTTTTTTCGTTTGTGGTCATGCTGTGACTCTATATAGTTCACGTTCACGGTCATGCTCTATTTCTTTAAACATATTTTACGTTCGATCTTGTTTTTTCTCGTAATATAATATATGATCTACTTTTAAGCCATAGTTAAGCTGAAGTGTTTCATAATACCATTATAAGATCCCATAAAGAAAAAAAATTTTAGACAGTTTTATGACCTCGAAAAACAGCAAGAAAAACCGTAAACGCATAAATTATTCTAAAGAAAAAAATATTCTAATAAATAAAGCAACAAAATTTGCAAAATTGCTAAATTACGGTTCAACCTTGTACATTTTTAGGAGACCATTGCGTCACCCTCTTTTTTCTCAAAGAAAATTCTATATAAACGAACAGTATTTGTAAATGAACTTTTTCTTCTAATTGATTTATAACGCCACACGTAAAGTCGTTTATAACTACAGTAATAAAAAAAGATGTATGGGGAGCAACTACATAAAGATATATATAATGCAAACACTGACGA